>NW_006408598.1:5095581-5115985 GCF_000296735.1 Chrysochloris asiatica
TGACTCGTAACCACTACACTACCTTTAATATGGTCCCCTGTCTAACTTTTCAAATTCATCTAGTACATCTCTCCACTTTGTTATCTATCCTCTGAATACATGTACCATTTTATTTTCCCAAATCTCTGACTTTCTAACTCAGAGACTGTGTGATTGCTGTTCCACTCCCTGAGACACTTTGCCTGGCTCCTGATCTTTTATGTCTGTGCTTCCTTAGATAGGCCTTCCCTGAAGGTTGTTGTTGTTATGTGCCGTGGAGTCGGTTCCAACTCATAGCGACCCTGTACAAGGTTTCCAAGGCTATAAATCTTTACGGGAGCAGAAAGCCTCATCTTTCTCCCGCGGAGCAGCTGGTAGTTTGGAGCTGCAGACCCTGAGGTTCACAGCCTGATCCGTAACCACTGTACTACCAGAGCTCCTTCCCTGAAGGCAAAGCATTAAAATGAAGTGTACAGATACCTGGAGTTACAAAACCACCCTGTACTTCCTGTTTATTCTATTACTTTGTTCTATTTGCCTTATTGTGCTCTGCACTATCTAAAACTATCATGTTGAATTTCTATTTGTTTATGTTTCATCTCCCTCCACTGGAATGAAAGTTTCTCAAAACCAGAGGCACTAGTTAAGTCTCCGTTATACAGTGTGTTCTCAGCATCTGCAAGAGTGCCTGGCTCAAGTACTTTCTTATTTTGAAAAACTGTCTTTATGAGATATGGAGTACAATTTGCAGCCTAGAAATCCCCTAAGGAATTTAGAGGAGTTCTACAAGATAGTTTATTGAGAGTAAACAAGAGAGACTTCATCAGAGGAAGGACAAACATATGCCTATCAGATATGCAAGCTTGAGAGTGCACACTTGATATCCAGAGCTTGAACCAATAACCTTTTCAAGTCTTTTCTACTCTTCCATGTGAGGAAGTGGCAACATTCCAAAATAAGCCTGGAAGCTGGTGCATCCATTTATTCTCTTCTATCTCCTTCCATGCTTACAATGCATTCTCTTTAAAAGAAACAATAAAAACAGGTTTATGGCTTCCTACTGATAATGGCAGATTTATTGTAGTCAATGTTTTATTACACTATTGTACTCTAAGGGTCAAAAGAAGAAATGTGTTAGAGAATGTTCTAGCTCATAAAATCTTTTGACAGCAGTTTTGCCATGCATTGAGCCAGCAATGCACACTTAAAAATAAATAGCAATGTGGAGATACATTCTTGTCTCCAACATGGATATTTTAGTGGGAACTGATTTATATTCAGGGGAGATTTTTTAATGTGGTAGAAAAAAAGACCAGGATATTTAGACCAGCTATTTTTACTAGCATCTGTGCATTGGCTGGGGTCAGTGGATCTCAGTTTGGCTTGACTCTCATCTCTGTTTTGAAGGGCAGGTTTGGTTTGAGTTGGCTACTCACATAGGGCAGGGTTCTGACGTGTTCTGTGTGTGTTGTTCTGAATACCAGAGCTGGGGACAGTGGCCCCTGTAGGGGAAGACTGTCCTGTTGATGACCAAAAGTGCTAGAAGTTAAGTGGTGCTTCTTAAGACCTAGGTTCAGGATTGGTACGATGTCACTTCTATGAACATTTATTGGCCAACTCAAATCACATGTCCAAGCTCAAAATTCAAGGATTAGAAGAAAGAGTTAAATAATTGGGATATTATAAGTGAGTGACCAGAGTTCTGCTGTAGTACTATAGGATAAACACTAAATTGCTAACTACAACATTGGTGATTTAAACCCATCACTAGCTCTTTGTAAACCACATATAAATTCACTATGAGTCAAAACTAACTCATTGTCTCTTAACAATAACAAGTGAGTGACTATCTAAAAATGTAATATTGATCTCTCCCATCTGAAGAAAAGAAGAATGAAGAAAATCAAAGACTCAAGAAAGCAATTTGCCCAGTGGACCTTGTAACCTACAATCTCTGCTATCCTGAGGCCAGAAGAAATAGATGGTGCCTAGCTACCTATACTAACTACTCTGATTAGGATCAAAATGGAAGATTCTAAACAGACTATAAGAAAATCAAATCAAAATCTTAAAATGCAAGAAAACAATCAAAATCATAAAAGATACCAGAATTACTGAAAAGATAGAGATGGTTACATCTCCAAGATTGTCATCCTTAGATACACTTCAAGGATTAGCTTTCAGCTAAAATAAAGACAGGCCTCTTAAGTGAATAATAAAACCAGAGAGGAACATACTCCTTAGAACAATCAACCATATGAGATCAAAAGGACAGCATTTGCTCATGAGCAAAACACAGACGACAGAAAAGGATGAATAAAATGGGGAACACAGAGGAAGTGGGAAAAGTGCTATTACATTATAGGGATTCTAACCAATGTCATAACATAAAATGTGTATAAATTGTTGGATGCAAAACTAATTTGCTCTCTAACCTTTCACCCTAAGAGCTATTAAACTGTTTATAATAAAAAAGAAAGAAAAAAGGAATTCATTCAACAATTCATTCTAAAGAGTGTAAAATATAATAAATAAGCCCATTGAAAGCCTTACCTAATAATAAAGTATATTCACATGTGTATAAATGCATTGTTGTTAGGTGCCATTAAGTAATTTCCTACTCACAGTGATACTATGCACAACATAAAGAAACACTGCCTGGTCTGTGACATCCTCATAATTTACAGTGGCAGCAAAAATAGCCTCAAATGTGTCAGTCCATTTGATTGATGATCTGCCTTTTTTTCACATCAAAAGAAGATGAAAGGAATATCCAGAACCATTGTACCAAAAGGAATTGGTCAACACTTAACCATTTTAAGAGGTAGCATAGGATCAAGAACCAGTGGTATTAAAGGAAGAAATCAGAGCTGTATTAAAGGCTTCAGCAAACCACAAGGCTCCTGGAATTAATGGAATACCAGTTGAAATGTTTCAATAAACTGACATATTGCTAGAAACACTGACTCATATGTGCTAAGAAATTTAAGACAGTTGCCTGGTTAACCAATTGGAAGAGATCCATATTTGTGTCCATTCACAGAAATGTTATCCAACAGAATGTGGAAATTATTGAACAATATCATTAATAACACATGTAATTTAAATTTTTCTGAAGATAAAAAAAAAAAAAAATCAGCTGCAACAGTACATTGGCCTAGAGCTCTCAGTAAGTCCAGTTCAGAAGAGGACATTGAACAAGTGATATCATTGTTGATGTCAGATGAATTTTGACTGAAAGCAGAGGATACCAGAAAGATGTCTACTTGTGTTTTATTGACTATGCAAGGTAGATCATAAGAAACTGTGGATAATATGAAAAATGGGAATTCCAAAACACTTAACTGTGCTCATGTAGAATCTATACATAGACAAGAGGCAGTCATACTGTCAGAACAAGGGAACATTGAATTTTTTAAAAGCAGGAAAGTTGTGTGTCATGGTTGTATCCTTTCATCATATTTATTCAGTCTTTATGCTGAGCAAATAACCCGAGAAGCTAGACTATATGAAGGAGAAGGTGGCATCAGGACTGGAAGAAGACTCTTGAACAACCTGTAATATGCAAATGACATAACCTTGCCTGTTGAAAGTAAAGAGAACTTGAAGCACTGACTGATGAAGATCAAAGACTACAGTCTTCAGTTCTGATTACAACTCAATGTAAAGAAAACAAAAATTCTTATCAATAGACACCATCATGATAGATGGATAAAAGATAGAAGTTGTCATGGATTTGATTTTACTATCAACTATCATGGAAGTAGCTATCAAGAAATTTGCATTGGGCAAATCTTCTGGAAAAGACCTCTATAAAATATCAAAGAGCAAAGATATCACTTTGAGGACTAAGGTGTACCTGACCCAAGCCATTATATTTTCAATAACCTCATTGAAATGTTGGACAATGAATAAGAAAGATCTCTTGGAAAAAGTACCTCCAACAATGCTCCTTAGAAGCAAGCAAGAGATCAGACTTGGTAAAGTAGAGGAAAACCCTCAATAAGATGGATTGATACAGTAGCTCCAACAATAGTCTCAATTATGACAATAATTGTAAGGATGGCATAGGACTGGGCAATGTTTCATTGTGTTCTACATAGAGTTGCTATGAGTTAGAACCAACCTGACAGCACCTAACAATAACAACAAGACACTGGGTGACTAAAACAGTTAAGTATTTAATTATTAACTGAAAGATTGACTAAACTCACCTAGGTATGCCTCAAAAGGAAATCTTGATGATCTCCTTCTGAAAGGTCACAGGCTGGATAACCCTATATAATACATAACATCATCGTGAGTTGGAACTGACTCAATAGTAGGTGGTTTAGGATCCTTTTAAGAAGGTAACCTGAACTCCCTCAAAACTTGGAACGGTTACTGACTTTGTAAGATTAATTTATGACAGTTTCCATGTAATTATTCTCTAACTATGTCAATGTCAAGACCTAGATATGAAATTTGACACACAGATAGATGGTTGTCCTATATCAGCTTTAAAAAATATGTATATTGGTCAGTAAGGAGCTCTGGTAGTGTAGTGGTTACAAATCAGGCTGCAAACTTTAAGGTCAGCAGTTCGAAACTACCAGCTGTTCCACAGGAGAAAGATGAGGCTTTCTGCTCCTGTAAAGATTTACAGCCTGGGAAACCCTGTACAGGGTCGCTATGAGTCAGTTCCGACTCCACAGCACATAACCACTACCACATATTGATTATATTCCTTACAATGTATGAATATTTTTATTTTCATTCTGGTTATTCTATTTCTAGTAATCTAGTTTCCCTGCAGCATTCTCTTTACTAATGGGCTCAGGCATAGCAATGATTGTGAGGTTGGTGTGGGACTGGGCAGTGTTTCATTCTGTTGTGTAGAGGGTAGCTATGAGTTGGTACTGACTTGATGGCACTTAACAAAAGAAGTTTCCCTACCCTCTCATTTTCTCACATATTTTTTTCAAGTAATTGTTGACCATTTGGTCTTATATAGTCCTGTGAGGATTTGTAAAATAAGCACTGGACTGCTTATTGCAATGTTGGCAATTTAAACCTACCAGCTGCTCCTTTGAAACCCTACACAAGGTTTCTATGGATCAGAACCAATTCAATGACATTTAACAACAACAATAACAGTATTGAAGAGAGATATTCTTTATTTTTCGAGCCAATCTGCCATGTAACTAAAAGATGACCTCAGGAATGTGTGGATTCTAACTTAAAGGACAATTGACTAAAGTAAAATGGCTGATCCAGGATCTGGTATCTTATTTTTCTTAACATCTGTTTCTTTTCTAATAGCCTATTAACTTGCACACAGATCCACATGGAATGTATTTGCCTCAAAGTCAAGACAAAAGGTCCAAGACAAAAGGAGTTTAGCATAATGTTCCTTTGGGGCTTTTTGATGCACAGTGCCATCACATCCCATTGTGTAAGAAATTCTCAGGATATGTGTAAGGGCACTTCAAACATTGGAGCCTGATTTGGCACTGTGGGCTAATGTGTCAGACTGCAAAGTTGTTTGATCTTAAAGTTTGGTGGTTCAAACTCACCAGCTGCTCCTTGGAAACTCTATACAGAGTTGCTATGGAACAGAATCGGCTCTATGGCACTTAACAACAACAACAGTGTAGCTTAAATGCTTACCAAAGGCTGACTGGAACTTTATTTTATCTTAGTGTCTGTATCTGTTTCTGAGACGGTGACCCCAGACTATTGGTGGATAAACAAAAGATGGTCAATTTGCCCTCAGTAAACAGTTGCCTCATGGATTTTTTTGTCTTCATATGCTGAAGTCAATGACTTCCCATTCAAATGCTTTTGTGCATTCAATAAATTTCTTTATTTTAACAATCAGAGTCTTTTTCATTAAGAGAAGGGGATAGTTCAAGGTGTAAAATATTTATTAGGGAAATATTCTTGGAGACTCTTGTTTTCAACTGGTCCAATGATTCTAGATTTTTAAAAGAATTTTAGGTTCTGTATCATATTTGTCTTCCATTTCACACTTTCATCCTTCTATTGTATCCCTAAAGAGCTCTGGTAATGTAGTAGTTACAAGTGGGGCTGCTAAACTACAAGGTCAGCAGTTTGAAACTGCCAGTTCTTTTATGGGAGAAAGATGAGGCTTTCTGCTCCTGTAAAGATTTACAGCCTTAGAAACTTTATACAGGGTCACTAGGAGTCAAAAGCGACTCCAAAGCATACTACCACCACCACCATTGTAGCCCTAATCAAAACAAAGAAAGATCAATAGTTGTAACTGGGCACCATGTTGAAATCTTCTGTTTTTAGGGTAAATGAGGTCATGGTTTATGTAGATGGTTAGTCCTATAAATTAGTTTCTTCTAGTTGTATTTTAGATAGCTGCTTGTAAGCTTTTAAGACCCTAGTCACTACTTACCAGACTAAGATTTAGAACCCAAACTATATGAACTATATTGTGCCAATTGATTGAATTGTTTCACCAAACAATGGCCCTCTTCCTTCAAACCCAGAAAACCGGTCACTTAAGGTCTTTGGTTATGTCTAAGAATTATCTAAAACTGTTGATGCAATAATTAAAGTGCTTGGCTGAAGGTTTAATTTAAACCCAATAGCCACTCCATGGAAGAAAGATGTGGCAGTCTTGTTTCCATAGATATTGTTGTTGTTGTTAAGTGCTGTCATGTCAGTTCTGACCCATAGCGACCCTGTACAGGGTTTCCAAAGCTGTAAATCTTTATGGGAGCAGAAAGCCTCATCTTTCTTCAACAGAGAGGCTGGTAGTTTCGAACTGCTGACCTTAAGGTTCACAGTCAAATTCGTAACCACTACATTACCAGAGCTCCTTTCCATAGATATTACAGCCTTGGAAAGCTCTCTTCTGTCCTACAGAGTTGCTATGAATTGGAATCAACTCAACAGCATCAGGGAATTTACTGAAATACTCACATGTACATACTAAACACGTATCTATATTCAGATATTCATCGATACCCACACACACATTTTTCCGCTGTCGTTACTGTCAAAGAGAGAAATTGACAATATCTTCCTTTTATTTGGGGGTTTTCTTACATATGAAAACTAATAATTATCTTAAAGAAATTTCTTAACAAAATTAATTCTCCAATAGCTTTCTTTCACCGGAAGTTGCAAAGTCTTTCCTGTTCAAGTTAGGACTACTAAATTTGAATTTCAAAACATATGGTTGGGTGGAGGGTCAGAAACCATCTTATGATATCAGTTGATCTCAGTAAAATGGGGAATGCATGATTCAACCTATCATGTTAAGATTAGTCAATGGTTAATCGTCTATATTTTTCCCTCATCTTCTCTTTATAAGCTTCATGGTCCCTAACTTTTTCACTGTTGTTTTAGGGGACTTTGAGTCAGTTACAACTCATAGTGATCTCATGTACAACAGAATAAAACACTGCCCAGATCTGGTCCAGCCTCACAATTGTTCTTATGTTTGAGCCTTTTGTTGTTGCCATTGTGTTCATCTAGCTCATTAAGGGTCTGCCTTATTTTTGCTGACCCTCTATATTACCAAGCATGATGTCCTTCTCTAGGGATTGGTTCCTCCTGACAATATGTCCAAAGAATGAAAGATGAAGCCTCACTATCCTTCTTTCTAAGGAGCACTCTGGTTATACTTCTTCCAAGATAGATTTCCTTGTTTTGCTGACAGTCCAGGGTAGTTTCAATATTTTTGTTGTTGTTGTTTAGTGCTGTCAAGTTGGTTTCAATGCATAGCAGCCCTGTATAGGGTTTCAGAGGTTGTGAATTTTTGCAAGAGCAGAAAGCCTCATGTTTCTACCATGGAGTGGTCAGTGGGCTCAAACCAGTGATATTGAGGTTTGCAGTCCAGTGTTTATCCTACAGAGCCATTGTGCTCTTCAATATTTTAAGGCTCCTTAAAGTTTTCCAAAATGGAAAACTTCATCTGAAGTAGTTAAAAGTAACTTTAGTAGACATCGGAGCTCTGGTGTGGGTCCATAGAATTAGCACTTGACTGCTAACCACAAGGTTAGTGGTTCAAACCTGCCAGTCACCCTTTGTAAACCTTATGTAGGATCCCTATGAGTTGGAACTGACATGAAGTCACATAACAACAACAACAATACTAGACATAAACAGAAATATATGGGTGAATTTAAATCTAGAATAGGTAGAGTTATAGGAAACAAAATTAAGCCTTTTCGTGCTTTACCTAATTTGAGTTGAGTGTAGCTTGCTTATATCGCTTCAAACCTTAGATGGCTGCTGTTAGATGCCACTGAGTCAGTTTCAACTCATAGCAACCCAGTGTACAACATAATGAAACACTGCCCAGTCCTGTGCCAGTCTCATAATTCTTGCTATACTTGAACCCATTTTGAAGCCACTGTATGATTGCGTCTTTTTGTGTATCTTCTTTTTCTCTTTGCTGATGCTCTCCCAAGTATGGTACAGTGAATTACTTGATATGGAATTTCTAGTCATAGTCTTTGTAACCCTCACAAAATGATTGGGTGTGACATGCAACTAGGGTGCATAGAACCCTAACCTGGGAACTGGTCAGTTTTGTCATCCCACTAGGTTTAAAATGAGCCATCTCATAAGCAATACTATCAGGGAGGAAGACTCAGGAGCCCTTTGCATTGAACCTCATTGATCCAGGAAACAGAAAGCTGTGACATCAGAGAAATGATAACAGCAGAATCAAGATGTAGAACAATGACAGAGTGGTGGGCTTCCTGGCCCGTAGTGGGAGTAAAGTAAATTCAGACAGGAAGCCCACTTGAGGAGTGGGGGTCATCCAGGCACTTACATGGGGAAGCAAGGTTACTGACCCATGGTCCTAGAACTGAGTGCCATTGAGTTGAGAGTTGCTTTAGGCAGAATGGACTGCCTTTGGGAATATATTGCCAGTGTTTCATTCTGTTGTGCATAGGGTCACTATGAGTTGGAACTAACTCCATGGTACTTAAAAACAACAACTAGTAACCCTCTGTTTATATCTTGGGCTACTAGGAGACTTTATCCAACAGCTGGGAGTCCTGGCATGGTGCTGCAGGATAATGCACTTGACTGCAGGTCAGTTTGAACTGCATAGTTGGTTTGAACAGCCACTCCTCAGAAGTCCTATAGGATGTTGCTATGAGTCAGAACCAACTTGATGATATTTAACAACAACAGCAACAACACATCCAACAGCTGTGTTCCTGAAAGTTTCAAGTATCAGTAGCAATTTTATACTTATGGCCACATAGGACAGTGGAAGTTCTACACATTCCCAGGTGAAATAGATAAAATCTAAACCAAATGATTTATACTTTCTTCATACAACAAGCCAGTTATACATCTTCTGTATTAGCTGTTTAAGCTTTATGTACAGGATGAACAAATGATTACTGCTGTATAATAAAACATGTCAAAACTTAATATTTTAAAATGCAATTGATACTTGCTCCCATTTATCCCCTGGCAATGAACCCACTGTACAACAAATGAAAACTAGGAGACAATGAGGTCACAGAACTCTGGCAAATAGCTAGGGTGTTGGAGAGCTGAGGTGAATCCAGCTACAGAGGACAGGAAGAATGGGTCAGCACAGAAACTGGGTGATATTAGCTGCTGGCACCTGGATACCTTGGCTTATGGTGGCCATTTTGGGACAGGGATGGACAACTCACCAAACAAAGAATGTAGGACAAGAGTTAAACTGAAAAATCTGAATCCTAGTTTTATAGATAGTGCATATTGACTATGCAAGTTTGTAGGCTGTACATTTGGGAGGGGGCCAAAGGAGACTCCCACCACTGCTCTGTCAGTTTGTTGTATTGTGTTGGCTTGTGTGTTGCTGTGATGCTGGAAACTATGCCATCAGTACATATTGTTTCTCCTGATGCTATAGGCCAGCGGGGCAGTTGTTTCGGTCTTGACTAGTCTTATTCGTGGTTCAGAGTCAGCTTTATATTGGGCAAGTAGGTCTACTGATCTTAATAAAATCCAGCAAATCCTTTAGAAGTCTAACTTCACCAAATGGCATGCACTAAATGAATCAAGAGCAAATCAAAGTAAATTTCCTATCCAAATCAAGCTTATTTCCTATATCTTTCAACACAAACAAGAAAAATAGAAAATAGAAAGATCTAACAACAATTGTTACTGTTAAGTGTCATCAATTCGGTTCTGACTCATAGTGACCCTATGTATGGTTTCCAAGGAGCATCTGATAATCCCAAACCACCAACCTTGTGGTTCAAACCGACTTTGAGTCTAGCACATTAACACACAGTGTGCCACATCAGGACTTCAAAAGATCTAATATCTATTTCAAATTCACATTTACCAAACTCAGTGAGCTGAATTAGGATTTCTTTGAGGCAACAGGATGACTTTGGTGTTTGTGATCAAACCTAAACCTCAGCCAAAAGCAGATTTATAAACAATTAAGAGCTTCTCCAATGTTCAAAAGAACATCCCTCACTGATATGACGTTGAGTCTGCATTGGATGATTATTTAATACTTAACACTTTCTCTCAACTCCCCTTAGCTCTTTTATCAGATATTTTGTATCCTCTGTAAAATTTGCATGTATTGATTCATTTATTTATTCCTTGGACAAACATTTATGAATATATCTTACGCAAGAATAATATCAATAAGCAGTATCATCAGTGATATATTAATGACTGAAAACACAAGAAGGCATAGTGAACTTTAACCTATATTATTATTTTTTTCCTTAAAGGAATAACCAATAATGATCATAACAATAAATTAGGAGGTGTCTGGTTGGTCTGTAATTGCTTGATATAATTGCTATGGCTGGGAGATGGGGGACATAGGCTTTGGTGTAGCTTTCAGTTTTGCCTAATGTGCTGTTTTTTGTTTTGGAGCATTGAAACTTAACTTTAGTCTTGAAGTCATATAGCATTTGATTCCAAAATAAAATCTTTTTACTCATAGAACGATAATTTATTGCCTAGTAGTAAGGCTCAAAAATATTTTCATCATTCTTTGAAATTAGTGGGAGATATGTCTGCTGTTCATTTTGTTGGAATCAGTTCTAGTGGGTCTGTCTATGTAGATACACAGAGCCAAGTGCCCCCACATTTTTAAGACTTCTAAGGAGAATAATTTTGATTATATATGATTTTGCTCTTACAACTTTAATCTAGTATATTTTGACTTAATTGCAAAGGCCAAAAGTGGAATTACCCAGTTTACATTAGAGACTATGTCCAATCCAACACTGTGACCTTGGAGAATTATTTCAAGCACTTTAAACCTATTTCTCACTAAGTAAAATAAAGATACTGAATAGATAAATCCTGAATACTTCTTGCAAATTCCAAGCTAATATATTCAAGCTGCTCATGTGAACCTCAGAGATGTCATGCAATTCAACAGAGGGTTGGCACTAGTTTCATTTTACACCTGAGAAAGCTGAAGTCAAGCTGAAAATTATAATAGTAGGATCTGAAATGGGGACTTGGAGAGACATTAAAAAGTGTTCCACAATTTTATCCAACTCTCCCACAGATTTCAACAGTGTGTTTCAGTATAGAGCTAATGGCTCCCAAAGATGCTTTGATCATAGCAAGATCCTTAGTCAAGTTACTTTCGCCCCACCTCAGGGAATACGTGCCTGTTTGATGGGTCTTCCAGATGCAGGAACTCTTTTAAACGCATGGATGTGAACTAAACAAAGCAGTTTGGATTGGCCATTATTATGGTTACTATCACAGAGAAAGGAAGACACACAAAACCACAGTCTATATGACCTTGACCTCCTTAGGTCATGGTTTCCTTATCTGTAAAATGAGAGGATCAGACTAGATGACGCCCTGACAAGAAATTCCTGTTCTGAATTTCTGTGATCTTTTCTAACAAAGTTAAAAATGAAGAGCTGAAAATAACAGTAAGTATATCTGATTTCCTTCCTTTTACTCCAAATTTATGTAAAATACTTATAGAAATACAGAAAAGTCATCAATGCTCATGGAAGCAGCAGTCAAGAAATTAAACGACGTATTGAATTAGGCAAATCTGCTGCAGAAGACCTCTTTAAACTGTTAAAGAGCAAAGATGTCAGTTTGAGGACTTAATGAATCTGACCCAAGCCATGGTATTTTCATTCACCTCATATGCATGTGGAGTCCAGGTGTGGCACTGTGGGGTAAAACACTGTATCACAAGATTGATTTGAACTATAAGGTCAGTGGTTCAAACTCACCAGTTGCTGTTTGGAAACCCTATACAGGGTCGCTATGAGTCAGAACTGACTCGACAGCACTTACAACAACATACACATGTAAGAACTGGACAATAAATAAGAAGACTATAGAACAATCACTGTGCTGGGATCATGGTGTTGGAGAAGAAGCTAGAACGTTTGTTCTTCATGGAGTGCCAGAAGAACAGGCATATCTGATTTAGAAGAATTACAACCAGAATATTCCTTGGAAGCAAGGATGGTGAAACTTCAGCTCTTGTATTTTAGACATATTGTAAGTAGGGACCAGTCCCTGGAGAAAAACATTAGATTTGGTAAAGTGCAAAAATCAATGAAAAAGAGGAAGACTCTCAACAAGATGAATTGACACAGTGCCACTAAAAATGCATTCAAACATAACAACAATTGTGAGGAAGGCATAGTACTGGACAGTAGTTTTCATTTTGCCGTGTATAGAATCACTATGAGTCAGAACTGTCTCCATGGCAACTAACAACAACAACATTATATATTAATTTTTGTTCTCCATTCTAAAATTTTAATTAAATATCTACCTACCATGTCTACTTTGTTGTTGCTGTTGTTAAGTGCCGTCGAGTCGGTTCCAACCCATAGCATCCCTGAACAGGGTTTCTGAGGCTGTAAATCTTTACAGGAGTAGAAAACCTCATCTTTCTCCCATGGAGCAGCTGGTGGTTTCGAACTGCTGACCTTGCTGTTCACAGCCCGATTCATAACCACTACACTACTAGAGCTCCTTTTATTATTATTGGGTATGGAATTTACCTTGATGTAAAGAAAACACAAATCCTCATAACTGGACCAATAAATGACAACATGGTAAACGGAGAAAAGATTCAAGTTGGCAAAGACTTAATTTTGCTTGGATCCACAATTAAAAATCATGAATTAGCCATCAAGAAATTAAATGGTGTATTACAGTGTGAAAAACTGCTACTAAAGACCTCTTTAAAGTGTTAAAGAGCAAAACAGCACTTTGAGGACTCAGGTGTGCCTGATCCAAGTCATGGTATTTTCAATCACCATGTGATTTTTCAAACATGTGAAAATTGAATAATAAATCAGAAAGAATGTAGGAGAATTGATGCATTTGAATTTTGATGTTGGCAAAAAATATTGAAAGTACCCTGGACTTCCAGAAGAATAAACAAATCTGTCTTGGAAGATGTTGTTGTTGTGCTTATGTGCCGTGGAGTTGGTTCCAACTCATAGTGACCCTGTACAGGGTTTCTGAGGCTGTGAATCTTTACAGAAGCAGAAAGCCTCATCTTTCTCCGTAGAATAGCTGGTAGTTTCAAACTGCTGACCTTGCGGTTTGCAGCCCGATTTGTCACCACTACAACCAGAAAATTGCTTAGAAGGAGGATGTCGAGACTTTGTCTCTCATTCTTCAGATGTACTGTTAGGAGGAAACGAACCCTGGAGAAAGACATCATGCTTGGCAAAGTGGAGGGTGAATGAAAAAGAGGAAGACCCTCAATGAGCTAGACTGACAAAGTGACAGCAACAATGGCCTCAAACTTAACAGCAATTGTGAGGATGCGTACTGAAGAATGGTTCATTCTTTTGTGCATGGGGTTGCTATGAGTCAGAACTGACTAGATGGCACCTAACAACAACAACAACAAGGAATTAAGTAGTGCATGAATGAACAATTTGAATTATGTAGTCCAAAGATGGAACATTCTTTGGCTGCTAACCAAAAGACTGGAGGTTTGAGTCCACCTAGAGATGTCTCAAATGAAAAACCTGGTGATCTAATTTAAAAAAATCAGTCATTAAAAACCCTGCGGAATGCAGTTCTACTTTGCTACACATGGGGTGTGTTGGAAAGTAGCTAGTACTGGTTAGAAATGAAACAAAACCCAGAAAAGCTCAAATATCCTTCTCCTTCATGGAAGCAGCAGTCATAAAGGATGACTATGTGCTTTTGAGCCATGTAGTAAACACTTGGTTTGTCATCAAATCCTTTTGACCAAACTAGTACACTCATCTTCCAGCCTCTGTGAATGTTGAAAGCTAATTGTTTACACTGCCTTTCCCTTCTCTGGAAGATTGTTCATCACCAAAATACCCACCTTACAAGAAATTTATGCCCCTAACATCTGACTGATTCAGGCAACTATAATTCAGCTCCATGTCTCAAGGTGAGGTAAACTTTGTGGTATAATCCATACAGGAGTCCTGGTATGGTGCTGTGGGTTAATGCTCTGGACTGCAAGGTCAGCCTGAACTGCAAGGTGGGTGGTTCAAGTTCACCAGCTGCTCCTCAGAAACTCTGTATAAGGTCACAATGAGTCTACACCAACTCCACGGCACTTAAAAACAACAACAACAAAGAGCTGGATTGCTATAAGTCAGAACCGACTCAATGGCACTTAACCATAACAACAACATCTCGAGAAGTCCAAGAGGCATAATACTCTTCTCTGGGATTCAAACATTACTTCATGAGAATATTTTCAGGTTTTATTAAGTCTCCAGAACTATCCAAGACTCTACACTTCCTGGAGGCTGCTATATGAAGCAAAAAGAGGCAACTAATCACTGCCTCAAGACATGAGGCACTTTGGGAAGTTGTTCTAGACATCAGGTTACAACCCAAGGACAACCCTCAAGAACCCAGTATCAAAACAAATCTGAAGAGAGTTCCTCAATAAGACAGTTAAGTGTCTGATCTGGCCTTCCACTCTAGTCCAGCATTAAACAAAATCCCACTTGAAGATGTTATCTAGAAAGAAAATGTATCTGGTGGCACATTGAATGTCCACAAAAGCCAAGATATCTAACTGGGAAAAGACTAATTTTGAGACATTCATCTACTTTACACTCTCATATTATCCATAGATACTCTTGGTTGTTGTTGTTATGTGCCTTCCAGTTGTTTCTGACTCATGGCAGCCCTATGCACAACAGAACAAAACACTGCCTGGTCCTCACGTATTCTCACAATTGTTATGTCTGAGACAATTGTTGCTGCCACTGTGTCAGTCTATGTCATCGGAGGGAGGTCTTCCTGTTTTCCTCTGATCCTCCACTTTACCAAGCATGATATTCTTCTTCAGAGACTGGTCTCTTCTGACAGCACGTCCAAAGCACAAGAGACAGAACTTCACCATCCTTATTTCTAAGAGCATCCTGGTGTTCTTATTTCAAGGCAGATTCATTTGTTCTGGCTGTCCATGGTATTTTCAATAATCTTCACCAATACCATAATTAAAATGCATCATTTCTTCTACATCTTCCTTATTCATTGTCCAAGTTTCACATACATATAAGGCCATTGAAAATACCATGGCTCAGGTGGAGTTGAACTTAGTGCTCAAAGTGACATCTTTGCTCTTTAGCACTTCATAGAGTGTTTTTGCAGCAGAATTGCCTAATGCAATGCATTATTTAATTCCTTGACTACTGTTTTCATGAGCATTGATTGTGGACCCAAGCATAAATGAACTGTTTGAGAACTTCAATATTTTCTCCTTTTATCATGATATTAATTATCAGTTATTTATTGTGGTGAGGGATTTTCCTTACGTTGAGGTGCACTCCATACTGAAAGTTTCAGTCTTTGATCTTCTTCAGTAAGTATTTCAAGTCCTCTTCACTTTCAGCAAGCAAGGTTATGTCGTCTGCATACTGACGATGTTGTTGTTGTTTTTAAGGGCCATCGAGTCAGTTCCGACCCATGTATAAGGTTTCTGAGGAGCAGCTGGTGAGCTTGAATCACCAACCTGGCAATTCAAATGGTTTTGCAGTCTGCACCATTGACTGTGTGGATCATGCAAATTATTGACAGCATTGTGAAGTATGGATATTCCTCCAATTCTGTTCGGAGTCTTGGTAGTTGTTAAGTGCCGTCGAGTCGGTTCCGACCCATAGCAACCCTGTACAGGGTTTCCGAGGCTGTAAATCTTTACAGGAGCAGAATGCCTCATCTTTCTTCCGCAGAGTGACTGGTAGTTTCGAACTGCTGGCCTTAAGGTTCACAGCCCGATTCGTAAAAGTATTTTATCAGGTTGGAAAGCAGAATGTGCCTTTGAGAGAGGCTATCTTTTGTTCCCAAAGTCAAAGCATCATGGATAAAATGGCAGTTTCAGGAGCATAAAGCAGAAGTAAATGCTAAGGGGCTGGCCCTGCCAGATCAGCAAAGGAGTTGGGTGTTGCCCTGCCTATAGTGATATATATAGCAATTAATTATGGGAAAGTAGAAAAATTGCAGAGGAAAACAATTGGCATAAAATCTGTCTAGACAAAAGGAATCACAAAAAGCTTCTGGTGTCCCAAGCTTAGTATAGAAGCAGTAGAGACACTGGGACTTAGGGGTTACAAAAGCTGAAGAAGAGGGCATCTGAGGAATATTCTGTTTCAGTAGATGAATGAACACCAGATGACATTCCCTGTCTTTTGGTGCCCGGAGAAATCTCAACACAAGGACCCTGGAACTTAGAGCTTGAGCTCAAATATCACCTCAGTGACTTCTTAGCTGTGTGTAGCTTATGGAAGGTCAGTGTTGTTATTGCAGAGCCTATCTCCTTATCTGTAGAATGTGTGGTGCTGTGGGTTGATGCGCTGAACTGCAAAGTCGGTTTGATCTGCAGTGTTGGTGGTTCAAGCTCACCAGACTCTCCTTGGAAATCCTATACAGGATTGCTATGGGACAGAACCAACTCGACGGCACTTAACAATAGCAACATCTTCTAGGATGGAGACAGAAAATAACTTTGCCTACGTAAGAAATCTAGGCACATCTGTTTATTTAAGGCCTTTGCACTGTTCACAATTAAGACCTGTATCACTGCCTTGGACTGTTCCCCCAAGCTCAGAGAAACAAGATACATTTTAAACTGAGTAACATTCAATTTTGTGAATTAACCAATTCTTAGTCACCATATAATATTTAACCAATACAATCACTTATATTGTATCTGGTTTCATTTATTTTGATTTTCCATTCTCCAGCTTGCTAACATCAATGTTATTTGTATTCATGTGTATTTATTTGGACCTTGAAATTGGATGAAGAGACATAAACTGATTCAGATTCCCAGGGTAAACTCATAAATTGAGTTAATCTAAAGAAGCATTAGTATTGTTTTTTTGTCTAGCAAGGAAGCTGTTTAGCACAAGGAAGTGATGCTTGACTAGAGTGGGAAACAGGAAGTAGAAAAAAAAGGAAATGGTTTACAAGCTTCTAGAAAATCAATACAGATGGAAATTTATGAAAAATGGTTGGGGGAGGGTTCATGATGTGTGAGATTACTTTTCCAAAAGTCAAAACCTGTCATCTGGCCAGTACTTATTTCGCTCTGCTATGTCTATATTCTTAGTGTAATGCTGCTAATATTTAAAGGGAAAATCCAAAAGCTTTATAATCCTCAAAGCCCTACTGCTGGTCAACAACTGAATGACCATGTGAATTTAATACTGACAAGGACACAATCAACAGAAAGGCTGGGAAACATGGAAAGAAAGAAGACCCCAAAGACTTATTAGAGATTTTATAACAAAAGCTAGGCTCCTTTTTTTTTCTTCCCCCGTTCTTTTTCCTTTTGAATACTCATGAGTCAGTCCAGAGCAGGGACCAGAACCCAAGGTTCACACATATATTTATTTAGTTAGCAAGACATTCCTATTTTTATAGCTCAGAGTTCTTAACTTTCTTGTTAGCAAACATTAACAAGGTTTTAAATGTATAAAGTAAGTTGTGGCATGAAAAAAATGTTGGCCAAAACCGGCTCTTTCTTTTTTTTATACATATGTTCAATGAACACGTCCCACCGACAGGCAGAATGTCTGGGTAACTTTATAGATAGCGTTGTCACCTTGGGGCCACAAGGTCACAGAATCATTCCTGATTCTATTTAAAAAACACTCAACAATGGTAAGTTTGTGTGTGCTTTTATGAGCGGGAGCTGTTTTATGGATCCAAGATCTTAAAGATACTCCAAGGAATCTTGCCTATGTGCTGAGCTGTGAGCTGGAAATACTGCTATGCGGACTGCTGCAAAACTGGAGAGCTTCACTGAATCCTGAGCAAAGACGGAGGATAATAATTCTGAGCACTACTTCTACACAAGGCCCAAAAGCACTTAATTTTCATGATAGTAATCAAAATGCTTGAAGGCAATTCAACCTGCTGTTTCAAAGTCAGTTTGTCAGTGGCCATAAAATGAAACAGGGCTGAGGAAGGAAAAAGGAAAAAGAAAAATCAGACCCCATTGAAATATCACAGACATTTTATAACTATTGTAGACACTGCAGGCCTTTATGCAGTTAGTTGCCCATAGAATCCCGAAGGCTTCCTAAGGCTAGAAATGAAATAAGCCACCAGCACTACAATGAGCAAACACAGGCCAATTTGTAAGAAAAGAGGATTAGGAAATAGGTCAGTTGGGTGGCCATGATTTCTGAGGTATGTTAACAAAAGAGCAAATACAATCCAAATCTGAAGTATATACCTCAATTTCTGTGTGCACTTAAATGATCTTTCCTGACTCTCCCTTTTGTTCTTGTAAAATGAGAAAGAGAGGTGAAGGTTTCTTACAAGTCAAACAATTTACTGTTCAAGAACTTCAGACAGAGTGAATGACTTAAAATGTAGTCATAATGCATACATGAGTGTCTCTACCATCCAAGGCTACCACAGAGTCTATGGGGTGAAAGGTACCCCTGGGAATGTGTTCCTACCCTGACCAAGAATCTCAGGTTCCCCTTGCCAGGGTAGCCGTTACTACCTATAGCTTGTGAAATCTGGTGTTATTTTTTGCATTTAACAAGCACCTTCTGATAATAATACCTCCACTCTGGTAGTGTAGTGGTTACAAATTGGGCTGCTAACCTCAAGTCAGCAGATTGAAACTACCAGCTGTTCCGTGGGAGAAAGATGAGACTTTCTGCTCCTGTAAAGATATACAACCTCGGAAACCCTGTGCAGGGTCACTAAGAGTTGGAACCGACTCCACGTCACATAACAACAACAACATTGTTTTAAATAAACTAATGACAGCTACATTGTCCTACCATTCACTTTTCATACTTATTGTATACTAAGTTGTATTTCAGGGATGTGTGAGTGTAAATGTGTGTACGTGTATTTGTGTGTGTATGTATGTGTCTGGGTAGAGCAGAGAAGCTGATAACCTTTAATCCACTTTGTCTTTTCCATTACCCTATTTGCCTAATTCCATTCCTCCATGACTATCTGATCTCAAAGCAACTTTTAACTCTACAGGCCTCCCCCCCACCCCAAAACACATAGAAATTATTGGCTTTCCTTTCTTCAGAATTCTGTCTTTCAAACACGCTTATATACAATAACCATAAGTCATTATTAGGCCTTTTTGCCAAATAACCATAAAACCAAATTCTTGTGGTAAATAATGGGTATCTAGTGACATGGTGTGGTGCTGTGGGTTAATGTGCCAGACTGCAAAGTCATTTGAACTGCAAGGTTGATGGTTCAAGGTCACCAGCTGCTTCTCAGAAACCCTACACAGGGTGGCTATGGGTTGGAGCCAACTCGATGGCACTTAACCACAACAACAACAGTGACATGGTAGAGTCCTGGTGTGGTGCTGTGGGTTTAATGTACTGGACTGCAAAGTCAGCTTGAGTTGCAAGGTCCGTGGTTCAAGTTCTCCAGCAGCTCCTTGAAAACCCTATACAGGGTTGCTGTGGGTTAGAGCCGACTCGATGGCCCTCAATAACAGTGATATAGAAAGGAACCCTGATAGTGTAGTGGGTTATAATAATTCTGAGTCAGAAGTCTGAATCCACCAGACACTCACTCTGCAAGAGAAAGATGAGGCTTTCTGCTCCCGTAAAGATTTACAGCCCTGGAAATCCTATTGATTTCCAAAGAGATCTTATGAGTTGGGATTGACTAAACAGTATACAACCACCATTATTGATAATGGCAAAAGGATCCCTTAACTTCAGATTTAAGTGTTTTCCAGTTCTCAGGCACAATTCCAACACTATTGTTGTTGGTGTTAAGTGCTGTCACATTGGTTCTGAGTCATAGTGACCCTGTATAGGGTTTCTTAGTCTCTAAATCTTTGCAGTAGCAGAAAGCCTCATCTTTCTCCCCAGGAGTGGTGGGTGGATTCAAGCCATCAACTTTATGGTTCACAGTCCAGAGCTTATCCTACAGAGCCACCTTACTCCCTCTAACACTATGTTGTTGTTGT
>NW_006408598.1:5116090-5121080 GCF_000296735.1 Chrysochloris asiatica
GCTGACCTTTAGGTTCGCAGCCCGATTCGTAACCACTACGCTATGTATATTAAAAAAGAGGAATTAACAACAGTTAGAAAGTCTCATCCACCAAGGTCAGGGGAAACATACATGTTTTGTCAGGAAAACAGTAAGATTCATTTTGAGACTATTGCCCATGGAATGTCATAGACTAACTTGCAAAACTTTTAAGTAAGGGAAGTACTTACTTATAACACTTCCTCCAAGTTGTTTAGAGTTTTATAGTCTGTAGAGCATTTTTCCTTTATCTCATTTGAATTTCTGAGATGATCAGATTATTATGATTCCCATTTTAGGGATGAAGAAATTGAGGCTCTTAGTAGTCAAGTGACTTCTTCAAGGTCTCATAGCTTTAATATGTCAGAACTTGTTATGTGACAATTATGTGTTGTTTTGTGTAAATAATGCACACATGAGTGTCTCTACCACCCAAGACTACTACAGAATCTATGGGGTAAAAGGTACCCCTGGGACTGTGTTCCTACCCTGACCAAGAATCTTAGGTTCCCCTTGTTCTGTTCTAATTATACCGCCACAATGATTTCACTATATCAGAGGGACTGATTTCTGGATAAGAACAACATGCTCGGTAAAGTGATGGCCAGAGAAGATCATGGAAAACCTTAATGAGGTGGATTGACAAAGTGGCTGCAACAATAGAATCAAATATACCCACCATCATGAAGATGGCATAGGACCAAATTCATTCATTTACACCTGGAGTGGACAGGAGTTTAAGTCAACCCAACAAAAACTAACAACATCAAATGTGTAGGCGAACATCATAACCCTTACTCTTAAAAATGAATATTGGCAACTCTGGCAAGCCGTTGGTTCCATTTAGCAGCACACACAAGAATGCAAGTGAGAAAAAATCTAATCAAACCACATATTGAGTGATAGCATACCCAATCATCTTTTTTTCCCCAAAATTAAAGGATCTCCTTTGACAAGTCTTCCCCATATAAGTACAAGTTGTCCCTGTCTCCTTGGAATGGTAAAGATGACTCATATCTAAAAGAACTGGAGGAAATCCTTTTTACTGCTTCTCAACCCTTTGTCTTGCTCTCATGAAATTGCTGATTGATACCAGAGATTATAAAACCTGTCAAGGAATAGGCACTTCATGGCATGCAATAGTTTCCAACTTATCAGGAAAGATCTCAGATCAACTTGAGTCTACAGGGACCTCTCACATCCGGGGCTGTCCCCGTATGTTGGGACTCATAAAATCTCCTATCTCCAGAGGATAAGTAAGGCCTTCACATTCTTTGAGGATATAATCTGTTCATTTCCTGTGTGGCTATAAAGTGACTTTATTAGACTCCAATATCTAAAGGAAACAGAGCTCTGGCTTCAGAGAGTCTCTTGGTCCCATGTAAAGCCCTGAATCTCAGAGGTAAGAGATTAGAAAATGCTTTCAAACTTTTTGATATGTGGGCACCCAGGAGTTGACAAGTTCAAAGAGTGGTTAGCGTCATCATCTTTCCCTGATATGCACTATATTCAATAAATATCCAGGTAGTGGTGTGCCGTGGAGTTGATTCTGACTCATAGCAACCCTGTACAGGGTTTCCAAGGCTATAAATCTTTACAGAAGCAGAAAGCCTCATGTTTCTCCTGTGGAACCTCTGGTAGTTTTGAACTGCTGACCTTGAGGTTAGCAGCACGATTCATAGCCACTACACAACCAGAGTTCCTTATATATCCAGGTGAGGAGTTTCAATTCAAGGAGAAAATAATTCATTAAATGATCAGACAATCAGGTAGTATGCTCATCTAAGTTTGATTGAATCTATTGGTTAAATCTGTGCTTCCTAAAGTCTAGGTTGTTTTACACAGGAGAACGTTTGAATAACATACAAATATGTCTGCAATAAGTTGGGGTTAATGTTGCATACCATGATTCATTCTTGTGCATTCACAGTCCATTTTGGGATATTAAAGGTTTGGAGGGGTCATGTACTACATGACTTCGTTGTAACCCAATGTTCACATAAGATACACAACCAAAATATATTTTATTTTTCTTTTAATTAAGCAAAATCAAACATCTTCAGATAAAACACATTTTGTAGTATGCAATTTTAGTTATCACAATGAAATATTATTATAACTTGGTAGGCACAAATATTAGTGGACTTTCATGGCTTCAGTCTTTTAGTTATAAATTGCTTTGTAATTTGTGGTTACTGTTTGAATATGAAGAATTCTAAACAATGCCTTAGAAATAAGTGTAGTAATACGATGTCTCAAACAAATTCTCCTCTTGTATTGAATTTGCTTGTCCCCTTAGGTCTCCTAATAGTGTCTGTGAGACCACCATCAAAGCCCTGATTTGTTGCTGAGTTGATTCTGTTTCATGCTGTTCAAACAGGTGCAGCACTGTTACAATTGAAATAGGGGAGCTACGGCGCTAGGAGCACCAATGATTCTAAACATACCTATGAAAGGTAAAGATTTCATATTTGACCTCCTTGCTTCTTATTCTACTTACTTGTCTTCTTGCTGGAATCTTTACTATTCCAACCACCTACATTTTCATTCTGTAAGGTGGGCATATGCAGTAAACCTGGATGGGTACAAGGGACAGTACTCAAATGCCTTTGACTAATTGCTAACTGCTCAAATGCCTTTGGCTAATTGGATTCTTTCTGGTAAACCTTTATACTTTTCCTTATGCTCATGACTATTTAGGGGTCCTCCCTAACTGATTCTGCTTTCTCTTTTTCAATATTTTACAAAAACTAAAAGGAACAATGAATTTTCCTGTAATGTGGTTGAAATTATTTATACCAGGCTTTTTTGCTTTTGGCTGGAATGATATCACCTCTTAACATTTCAATCAGAAGCCCTGATTGGAATTTATATATTTTTTAAAAATATAAAAGAGACAAAAGCTTTGTTTTGTTTTTTAAATATGTGGCCTATGTTAGTGTGGGGTTTGAAAAATATAAAGGGGTTTTGGAGATTTAGGGATTAGTAGCTAATATGCTTTCCACTTTTCCTCGTGTGTCTTGAACTTGCTTGTCCCCTTAGGTCTCCTATTCGAGTCTGTGAGACCATCATCCCCCTAAGTTGCTGTAGAGTTGATTCTGATTCATGACGATTCCATGTGTGTCAGAGTAGAACTGCACTCCATAGGGGTTTCAATGGCTGAGTTTTCTTTTTAACTGCTTCTGGGTAGACCTTTCAGAGTACTTTAACTGTTTGTACCACCTACGAACTCTCCACAGGAATAATCTCTCTTATTTGTTGCTGGTTGAAAATACTGTTAATATATTTTATTTCATAATATCTCTACCATTTATTTCTAGAACAAAAAATTCATTTCAAGTTACTCTCTGGTCACTTGCATATAATGGTAAACAGAGTCAGACCAACAACTTAAAAATGGAAACCCATTATTTTTAAATAGCTAGTATTTTAAACTCTCCTTCCCCCATTTCTAATAGTGTTTATTAGGGACATTCCCTCAAGTTCTGGACTAGACTCCAGCTGTTTTCTTCTGTAGCTATAAAAATGAATAAACAAAGAGTCATCAATTACATACACATGTCCTGATTTTCTGTTGGGTTAATTAAATTGAGGCATTTATTGTGCTAGTGAAGTTGGCAAGATTTATACAAGGAGAGAACTTTTACATGAGAGAAAAAAGGAGGAGGAAGAATGGCTGCATTCAGTTTCCTCGAATTTCATCGGCAACAAGTTGTCAACCTAGAGTCTACATTTCCACGTATTATGGGAACTTTCACAATTTTCACCAGCAATTTATTTAAAAATGATTTTATGTGAGTTTTTGTTTTTGTTTTTTACTTTTTGTTATAACTGTATGTTATCTAGCTGTTCCATAAACACTATGAAATGTTTTTTCTCCTCTACTTGTTTCTTCTTTAAATGTTGTTTAGTGCTGCCGAGTTGGTTCTGACCCATAGAGACCCTATATAGGGTTTCTGAGGAGCAGCTGGTTAGCTTGAACCACCGACCTTGAGGTTCAAACTCACTTGGCAGTACTATACGTTAACCCACAGAACACACTAGGACTCCTTTAAATGGTGTGTTTCAAATAACTCAGTGATTAAAAAAACAAACAAACTGCAAACCAGTGCCATCTCTTTGTTGATGGGAATCTTGTCCATTATACTGCCAGTTCCACTTACTAAGATGAGCTTTATGACTCAGATCAGTGCGATGGGAGAAGGACTTTCATTTTATTTGAGAGTGTTAGACAAGGTCAAACCATGCTGAACTCTTTTGATATTTCTATATATGAAGGGTGGGTATGTGAGTATGTGATTACATTTATGTGTTTGTTGTTTAAATGGAGGTGCTTGATTATTGGAGGGGTGTAGAAATAAAACCCATCTGATAGACCAATTTGGACTCCTGGTATGGCCCTATAGGATAATCATTAGACTGGGAAACATAAGGTTGGCAGTTCGAAACTACTAGCTGCTCCGCAGAAACCTATATAGGGTCGCTATGAATCAAAACTGACTCGACAGCTCCTAATAATACAAAAATACAATAGACTAGTTTAATGTGGGTTTTCTTGAGGTTAATGTTAAGTTCAAGCTTAAGGTCAGTATCACATCTGTTATAGATCCATGGTTCCCAATACTTGATAATCATTACAATACATGAGATTTTATTTGAGGGACTTTTTTAGCAGCTGGGAGTGAGTGTGAAGCAATTTTAAAAACACACGCAAGCCCAAAAGTAAATATGAGAACAATATATACCTTGAGAATAAATAATCCATTCAATTAGACAAATGGCTCAGAGATTATTTATTGAGCAGCTGTTATGTGACAGCCTTTATCTAGAGAGCAATAAAATGAAAGAGAACGGTAGCATTCTAAAAACGAACACTCTAGTTGGGGAGATGGAAAAATATAAATATTAGATGTTGTTTTTAAGTGCCATCGAGTCAGTTTCGACCCATAGCAACCCTGTATAGGGTTCCCAA
>NW_006408598.1:5123670-5142889 GCF_000296735.1 Chrysochloris asiatica
AGAGAGAAAATTTCACTAAGGAATTTTATCTGGTTTCTAAGGAACATTCTGACTGTACTTCTTCCAACATGGATTTGTTTGTTCTTATGTCAGTTTATGGTACTTGTAATATTGATGCATAACTCAAATTCATTAATTCTTCTATGATCTTCCTTATTCATTGTCAAATTTTCACATGCATATAAGGTGATTGAAAATGTCATGGCTCAGCTCAGACACACCTTAGTCCTTAGACTGACATCTTTGCTCTTGAGCACTTAAAAGAGCTCTTGTGCAGCAGATCTGCCGAGTGCAATACGTCATTTGATTTCTTGACTGTGGATAGTGGATCCAAGCAAAACAAAGTCTTTGACAACATTAATCTTTTCTCCATTTATTATGATGTGTCTATTAGTCTGTGGATTTTTGTTTTCTTTACATTGAGGTGCAACCCATAGTGAAGACTGTTGTCTTTGATCTTCATCAGTAAGTATTGTAAATTCATTTCATTTTCAGCAAGGAAGGTTGTATCATCTCCATATTACAAGTTGCTGATGAATTTTCCTCCAATCATAATGTCACATTCTTCTTCATATAGTACAACTTCTAGGATTATTTGTTCAGTTTACAGATTGAATAAGTATGGTGAAAAAACACAACATTGGAGCACACCTTCCCTAATTTTAAACCATTCAGTGTCCCCTTGTTCAATTTGAACAACTGCCTCTTGGTCTATGTACAGGTCTCATAAGCATAATTAGGTGTTCTGGAATATTCATTCTATGCAATGTTATCCATAGCTTGCCATGATCCACACAGTAGAAAGTCTTTACATAGTCATTAACACACAGGAAAACATCTCTCTGGTATTCTCTGCTTTCAGTCAAGATCCATCTGACACCAGCAATGATAGCCCTCATTCTACATCATCATCTGTATCTGATGTGAACCTCTAGCAGTTCCCTATCAACATACTGTTTCAGTTGTTTTTTTAATTATGTGGAGCAAAATTTTACTTGCATAGGATATTGATGAGAATGCCCAATGAATTCCACATTCTGTTGGGTCAACTGTCTTTGAAATGGGCACAAGTAAGATCTCTTCCAATTAGTTGTCCAGGTAGCTGTCTTACAAATTTCTTGGCGTAGATGATTGAGTGCCTCTAGTGCAGCATCAGTTTGTTGAAAGATTTCAATTTGTATTCCATCAACTCCTGAAACCGTGTTCTTTGCCAATGCCTTCAGTGCACCTATGATTTCTTTCTTCATTAACATTGGCTCTTGAACATATGCTATCTCTTGAAATGTTTGAACATCGATTGCTTATTTTCCACTGTCTCTTCCCATAGATGTAGTCAATTTGATTTCTGTGTGTTCTATCTGGTGAGGTCCAGGAATATAGTCTTTTATGCTGTTAAAAAAAATGGTATTTGCAATGACAAAATCATTGGTTTTTGCAGAATTCTATCATGCTATCTCCAGCATTGTTTCTATCACTAAGGCCATATTTTCCAATTACTGATCCTTCTTTTTTCCAATCTTTGCATTCTATTCACCAGTAATTATCAACACATCTTGATTGCATACTTAATCAATTTCATACTGAAGAAGTTAGTGGAATTCTTCAATTTAATCATCATTGGTTATCGTGGTTGGTACCTAAATTTGAATAATAGTGATATTAACTGGTCTTCTTTGTTGTTTGTGTTGTTAAACGTAATCTAGTCAGTACTGACTCATAGGAGTATGGATACTATCCTATCAAAGACAGCATATTACTTCAACATAGACCTTGAAATGTTCTTTTTGATGCTGAATGTAATGTCACTTCTCTTCAATTTGTCATTCCTGGCATAGCCAGTTTGATTTCTATATATTATATATGATTGTCTGAATCAAAATTATCAATACCAGATCATTTCAGCCCACTAATGCCAGGATATTTATATATATACATTTATATGTTCCATTTCATTTTTCACATCTTCGAATTTTCCTAAATTAATACCTTGTACATTTCATGCTGTAAAAGGAGCTCTGGTAGCATAGTGGTTACGAATCGAGCTTTGAGCTGCAAGGTCAGCAGTTCGAAACTACCAGCTGTTCCGCAGGAGAAAGATGAAGCATTCTGCTCCCATAAAGATTTACAGCCTCAGAAACCCTGTACAGGGTCACTAGGAGTCGGAATCAACTCCAAGGCACATAACAACAACAACAACAATTATCAATAAATGTTTAAAGCTATTCCTGATTTTATGTTATGAGATCTCCATCAGCAAATTAAGGTCACAGAAGCTTACTCCATTCACATCTCACTGACAACTCTGCTTTCAGGAATTAGCCCTTCCCTAGCTCTGGTAGCGTAGTGGTTACGAATCAGGCTGCAACCTGCAAGGTCAGCAGTTCAAAACTACCAGCTTCTCCGCGGGAGAAAGATGAGGAGATCTGCTCCCGTAAAGATTTACAGCCTCGGAAACCCTGTTCAGGGTCGCTATGGGTTGAAACCGACTCGACGGCACTTAACAACAACAACAAGTCTCATTTTAAGTGCCTTCCAACCCAAGGGGCTCATCTTTGGCACTATATTTAACTATATTCTGGTGCTATTCACAATATTTAAATATTCAATATTTGTTGCTTTCTGACAGTGTTCTGCTGCTATTTGCATGGTTTTCAATGGCTAAACATTCCTAGTCTGTCTTTGACTAGAAGCTCAGCTGAAACCTTTCTACTATGGGTTATTTTGTTGGTATGTAAACACCAATGGTATAGCTTCCAGCATCATAAAATGAAAGCCACCACAGTACAACAAACTGGCAGATGTTGTGGTTGTGGATTACTACAGATATGGTGAAAAACCCTTTGCCCCATCTCTATTTCCATTTGTGGTCTTACCTCTTTGATGAGGTTTCTGTGATTTCTTATGGTGGTGGTTGTAGTGATGGTGGTGGCATGCTATGGAGTCGATTCCTACTTACAGTGATCCTGTATAGGGTTTCATAGACTGTAAATCTTTATGGTAACAGAAAACCTCATCCTTGTCCAGAGGAGTGCTTGGTGGATTCAAATTCTTGATCTTGTTGCTAGAAGGTAATGTAATCCACTACATTATCAGGGCTCCTTATAGTACATAATGGTATTTTGTGCAGTTATTTAAACTTTTGATCTACATGTACCATGTCTTTCTTCATTGTATGGTGTCCTAAATTTTTTATTCAGCTCTAAGTTTTCTGTATTCACCAGTGTGGAGCCTCACTGATGTAGCTCATTCATGTTAACTGATATATAGTGTTCTATGGAGTGACTATGTCATAATTTAATTTTCTATTTCCATTCAATGGACCTGTAGTGTCTTTTCATATTTCACTATTGCAAACAATGCTTCAACAGCATCGTTGGATCTGTTTCCTTGTGCACATGTAGAAGATTTTCTCAGGGTATGTATTTTGAAGAATTGCTAGGCTGTAGAGAAAGAAGCTTTTTATAGACTTCCAAATATTCTGGGTATCCTGAAGCACAATATCTGAGGTCAGGGCTTGAACATTTGTATTTTTAGAAAGCTCCTTGGAAGATTTGGATGTATTCTTCCAAAGTTCAATATTTTGGAGCCCATTGCCCTATGATCCCTCCATACATGGATTAATAAATGAATTAGACATGATTGTTGTTGTTAGGTGCTGTCAGTGGGTTCCAACCCCATGCACAACAGAATAAAACACTGCCCAGTCCTGCAGTCCTCACAATTGCTTTTATGTTTGAGAGCATTTTTGTTGCCACTGTGTCAATCATTTGTGAAGGGTCTTCATCTTTTTAGAAGAATCTTCCACTTTTCTAAGCATTAAGCCCTTCTGCAAGGACCAGTCTTTCCTAATAACTTGTCCAAAGTACAAGAGATCATTACTTCCAGTCTGAGCTTCCTTATTCACTGATCAGCTTTCACTTGCATATGAGGTGATTGAAAATACCATGGCTTGGATCAGGTGCATCTTAGTCCTCAAAGTGATCTCTTTGTTATTTAACACTTTAAAGAAATCTTTCATAGCAGGTTTGCCTAGTGCAACATGTTATTTCATTTATTGACTACTGCTCTGTGAGTGTAGATTGTGGATCCAAATAAAATAAAATATTCAGCAACTTCAGGTTTATCATGATGTTATTTAGTGGTCTGGCTGTAAGTATTTTGTTTCTTTACACTAATAGGTACCTCCTGGCAATGAGTGTAACTTTTGATTGTCACTGCATTAGCCTTCTTGAGTGGACATTGTTGGTATAGATGTCTTTCACTTATTGGTGTGCCTGTTGACTGTTGATGGCTTACAGCTATCACTTCTCCAGAAAACCGTTCTCAACAAAAGCCATACCCTGAAGGTTATCCCTTTATCACCCTGTAGTAAACCCAGCTAATGATTAACTCACACTGGGCCATAGAAACCTAACCCTCTTGTCCCAAGGTAAAACCAATCAGGCTGGGCTTGACTCTATTTCAACCCACAGCCTTGTTCAGTTCCTCTCTTGCCTCCTTCTGCATCCCTGACATCCCTTGGCCCAAGACCATGCCCCCAACAAATCTTGTGCACCGGATTCTCAACTTTGAGCCTCACTTCCAAGTTAAGTTACACCAAGCTAGTCCTTTTTCTCTATTTTGTTTTATTATTTTTGTTTATCCTCTTTCCTTCCCCTGCCCCTCTCTTCTTATTAACTGCTCCATCTTACCTACCAAAAAATCAGAGAAAATAAAGCAATGATTTCAATTTCCATTCGCTTTTAAGAAAGGCACTGATTCATTTCTGGGACAATGATCTGCAGACACAACGTCCTTCAGTTTCACCCAGCTGTCTGGTTACTGTGTAGCATGATGATGATGACCTGAAACTTGATTGTATTAACACAAACTACTTTGTTTGGTAGCATCCAACAAAACCTTGGTCCTACTTTACCAGCTCCTTGTAACTTTCCATCGGCCCGCTGAATCATGTGTTTCTCCTGCATTCTTAGAATGTAAATAGTAGTGATGCAAAATCACATTTCCTACTAAACAACCAGGTTACCCCCTAGAATGTAAAAAAAAAAAATGTGGTGCCTGTGTTTCTTGGGCACTTTTCTGCGCTGCATTGAGTAAACCAAATTTTGCCATGGAACTCTGTACTGCACAAACTTCTACCACCACTGGTAAAGGCAGAGTCTGAATGGTGTTCTCAAGCCAGCTGAGTCTGCTGTCATGAAACGTTTACAAACACGTGGCCAACATGCCCTTGCTTTGTAATAATAATAGATTTGTAGGCCTTGGAGCTCAAAAGCAAGCATACATTCAGCTTTGAAGTCACAGCCAGGAAGTAAGTCCTGAGGCCCTTTAAAACCAGCTCTATTTCAAAGGGAGTGGCAGAAGGAGTTGAAAGATGAGCTTTTCCCTTTGTCTAGGCTAGGCTGGGGGGTATGTTGGGCTTATTCACTACTCAAACTCTCCCAAAAACAAAAGCTCATAACTTCCCAGGACATGGGTTGGTTGAGAGAGAAGCTGAGACCTCCTGGGAAACCATAGGTTTTTGTCCAATAGGAAATGGGACTCCGGTGCCTGGGGTTGTTAAAGAAAGAATTAATCACCCTACCTGGTAACTTAGCTCTAATCCTTCCCCAGCTATATCCTCTCAGCTACAGCCTGGGCAACCACCCCAAACTGACAGGTGCAGATGAGTTTTCACAGGTAGAAAGGAATTAACTCAAGCCCATTGCCTTTATTCACATCTCCACTCAAATTTTCCATTGAGTAGGGCTTGACAGAGAGAAGTCAGTAGACTTTCTTCCCCTAAACTACTGCTTCTACTGAGGGCCAAGGGGAGGGAAAGTCTGGCTTATTTCAAGCCTTTATTGTCCTTCCTACTACAATCTGACTCCTGAGGTCCCATGTCAGGTTGAAACAGACGGCTTACTCTCCAATTCAACTGTATTTAACAATTGTAGAACTTCTGAATATTTGATCTTTAGAATCTTGACTTTTCTGCTGACTCAATTTAAAAAACAAACCTTCTATTTATATTGGCCTAATTTTAGCTCCCTGAATTTAATCTTTGCCTTTATGATTATTACATATTTGCCAGCATCCTCTATAGTTAGATCATTGAGCCTTCTAGACAAACCTTGTTTTATAGCCGCAAAAACCTCAACATGACATGTTTGGAATTTATCTTCCTTCTGACTTGGACTTTAACATGGAAGCCTGTTAGCATCTGTAAAATGAAGATCTGGTGTCAGATTCTGATTTTACTAAAAGCATGATATTCTTGGGTAAAATAGCAACGAGCTTTCCTTTCACCCATCTGTATCCTCCATATCCCCATGTAGGCATCCCTTCAGGCTTCTATGTCCTGTTTTTCCTCACCCCTCACCAAAGTTTGCTCTCAGGTAAGCATCAGCAATCAGTCATTCACAATTTCTAGTGGATTTAAGTCATTGCAATATTTAGCCTGAGGGCAATAGCATTTAAGCCCCAGTGCTTATTGTAGAGTAGAAGATACTGCTGGGATTTTTATTATGCACCAAGAAAGAGAGGAGGGTGCATGTAAGAGTCTGGTGCTGGAAGGAACTTTTCTGGGATCCTGAAATTTGCAGACCCTGAACATTCTCTGGGCATGAATCAGGCTGACCTGTGCCAATAAACAGGGAGTATCTAAAACAAGTAAGAGTTAGAAGCATCAACTCCTTTGTCTCTTTATTACCCATTTAGTTCCCATGTTAATATTAATGATGAGGCTAGGTCCCTACCTCTCATTATGAGACAGTACCATTTAAAAAAATAATAACAATAGCAATAACACAATCAGATTGAATAGCTTCTTGACTTTGCAACTTATCTTTTACTCATATATTAATCTTGATAGCAATAATTTGAGATACATAAACAAATATTTAAGACCTCACCAGTTATATCATAGTATTGATATTCTTGAAACATAGAAAAAGGCAGAACTGAGACAAAAAACTCAGTTCTCCAGACTCATAATTTTATGTTTTCTTCATTATATCACACTGAGTCTGTTCAAACTTAATCATTTAGAATCAAATTTTATTAGAGGAAGGTTTACAGATAGCCGCTAAATCATGTGATATCCCTGAAATTGCACTGCAAAAAGAAATCTAAATCTATGACCTGCCTGTGGCTTTACTAATTTATTTTTTCTGCTATATTCTTCCTGGACTATTATGGACTACCATGGTCAAGTGGCTGTCTCTTCAATCAGTCACTCCTTACCATGGCCACGCCTCAAGCTGACAAATGAGAGCAGAATGGTTAAGAAAAATTATTTGAAAATTCCTATTGTCCACTGTCAGGATTCTAGGGAGAGAATGGGGGATTTAAATAAATCTATTAGAATTTTAGATGTGACAGGGTCTTCAAATATAATTCTATTTGTATAAATTCCTAATTTTTCCCCAATCGTTTCTGTCTTAACATGAAGATAAACCCACATGTGAGGAAAGCTGCATTAACCTGTCAGTGTCTTTGGGAGTTGGCACTAGTTTTTTATTTGTCTGTAATTTTTTAATATCACGTCTAGTCTAGCTTCTTAGTAATCGTAACTACAGTTAGGGTAAAATTGCCAAAGCAATAATGGTGGTGGTGCTGTGCCACTGAGTTGATTACAACTCATCGTGACTCTGTGAAGGATTTCTGAGGCTGTAAATCGTTACAGGATCAGAACCCCTCTTCTTTATCCTGAGGTGTGACTGGTCAATTTGAACGTCTGACCTTACAGTTAGTAGGCCAGTTTGTAATCCACAACACTACCAGAACTCCTTAAACCAACAATAATGGCAAATTTATTGCTGTCATGGAGTTTAATCTTGCCATATCTTTAATATGCTATCTAGTTTTAGCCAGATAACCTAATTAAAAAGATGAGAAAAATGATTTTTTGAGTCAGAGTACATGAATTAAGAATCCTGATATGGCATTGCAGTTTAATTTGCAGGACTGTAAAGTCAGTTTGAACCACAAAGTCAGTGGTCCAAACTCATCAGCTGCTCCTCAGAAACCCTATACAGGGTTGCCATGACTCAAACTGACTCCACGGCACTTAACAACAACAACAACGTGAATTAAGGGCATCCTGGTGTGGTGCTGCAGGATAATGTACTGGACCACAAGGTCCATTTGAACAGCAAGGTCAATGTTTCAATTCACCAGCTGTTCCTCATAAACCCTATACAGGATCACTATGAGTCAGAACCGACTCGACGGCACTTAACAACAAAAACAACAGCATGAATTAAAGAATTGTTGTGTGTTTTGTTGTGAAGTGCCATTGAGTTCTGACTCATAGTAACTCTATATAGAGTTTCTGAGGAGCAGCTGGTGGGTTTGAACTGCCAAGCTTGGGGTTCGCAGTCCAGTGCTGATCCTACAGTACCACATAGCATAGGTTATATACAAACCCTTAAGTCCATATCAGCCCAAATTATATACAAGGAAGTAAATGAATTAAACCAATAATTCCTGCGCATCTAAGTATTCCCTCATCTTTCTAATGCTCACCTCTCATGGGTCCAAACCCTCAAGGTCTGTCTTATCATACAAGAACTCTTCTCTAAAAGAAAAAAGAAAAAAAAAAAAATTAGTATCTTGTTACTTATCCATACAATCAGAATGTTGTTGTGAAGTGTCTTCAAATTGGTTCTGCCTTATTGAGACCCTGCATTAGGTTTTTGAGACTGTAAATCTCTGTGGGAGCAGAAAACCTCATTTTTCTCCCATGGAGCCACTGGTGGGCTCAAACCACTGACCTTGGAGTTCATAGTCCAGTGTTTATCAAACAGAGCCACCATGCTCATTCTAATCAGGATGTTGTTGTTAAGTGCTGTCGAGTCGGTTCTGACTCATAGCGACCCTGTGTAGGGTTTCTAAGGTGCAGCGAGTTGGTTTCAACTGCTTATCATAAAGAGCCACAACATAGCTGAACATAAATGCTCATCGGTGAATGTAATGATTGTTGGTTAGTGTATAAGAGGACATTTATATCCATTAGATTATACCAGTCCTGGTGTGACACTATACGATCACACTGGACTACTAACCACAAGACTGGTAGTTCAAATCCACCAACTGCACCTTGGAAACTCTATACAAGGTAGCTGTGATTCAGAATTGATTCAACAGCACATAACAGTAACAACAACATAGCAGCAATCTGATTTACTATGCTGTTTAAATGTAGCTTTGTAAGCTCTGAGAAGTTCTCCATCAGACTGTGAAGAACAACGGTTGGGAAACTATGAAGGCTGTAGGATAAGCACTGGACTGCCAACCACAGGGTCGATCGTTCAAACTCACCAGTCACACCTTGGAAATCCTACCTATACAGATTTCTATGAGTCAGAATTGACCCAACCACACTTAACCACAGCAGCAACAGTAGCAGTAATTTATATACTCATAGCCTCACTTCTCATCCTGATCGAATGTTCACAGAAGGATTTCTTTCCATCCTTCTGGAGCCCTAATTACCTATCCCTTTTGATCATTGTGTAAACATGAGGTGTTTGCGTTTCCTGGGTCTGTGTGACTTTGTAATGTGGAAAAATGACTTTATCATTTTTCTTTTTGTATAATTTTTAAAAAGGAATGTAGTATTTTTATGTTCTTGAAAGACAGAAAAAGTGGTAAAATAAACAATTTGCATTTTTGTTTTTGTCTTAATGTGGATGTCATTTAGAACCTAAGAGCAAATTGAAGGAATCAGGTTAATATCTCAGACCTTGTCTTTAAGATAATTTCATATAACGTATCTCAAAAAATAGGATTTTAAAAAACAAAACTGGAGAAAGTTTGAAAGACAGAGCTGCTCTTATATCTGCATTCTCATAGACTTCAAATGTGAATGTGTGGAATCTCTCTTTAAGTGGGTAGCTGGCAGAGCCTAACACACCCTAGGGCACAGGGTAAGAAAATGCCATGGTTTGATTAAAGAAACAGTAGAAGAAATGATTGCCAGGAAAGAACTTCAGAAGCTCTGCTTGAACATGACTTTGAGGAAATGGAAATTCTTTAGACTGTGAGAATTCTGTTGTTGCAGTTGACTCTGGGCTGGGGAACTGGAAGATGGTGCCAGGATGCTGCTATGGATGAAATTTATTGGGGCAGCTGTGAACCAGTCATGAAGTTCCAGTGCTGCTTAAAATGGGATGTCACATATGAGAGCATGAAATAACATTTTCTCTTAGATGAAAAAACTAAACCACCCCAAGAAAAACTTGGAGAACTAAACAGCTGTCACTGGTGTAAAATTAGTTATTTCTTGCTGTATAATAAATTATACTAAAATTAGAATCACAATAGACTCAATGGCACTTAACAACAATAACAACACAACAATATTTATCCTCTCACAGTTTCTTTGGTCAGAAATCCAGGACTTAGCCAAATGGTTGGGACTCAGGGTCTCTTACAAGACTGCAATCAAAGTGTCATCTGAAGTTGTACTCTTCTTAAGGCTGAACTAATGGGGAATCTCCTTCCAAAACTACTCCTACAGCTGCTGGCAGATAGAAAGTCCTTATTTGCTGTTGCTGGACATCAACTCATTGACATGTTAACCTCTCCATATGGTTGCTCACAAAATAACAGCTTGTTTCCCTAGAATGAGAGCTGAGAGGGAGAAACAGAAAGATGGGACAGAAAGAGAACTGAAGGAGAGTCACAGTCTTTTTATAACCTAATATTGGAAATAACACTGCACCAATAAACAACATTCTTATCAACGGAGAAAAGATTGAAGTTGTCAAGGACTTCATTCTTCTTGGATCAACTATCAACACTCATGGAAGCAGTAGTCAAGAGATCAGACGATGTATTGCATTGGGCAAATCTGCTGCACAGGAACTTTTTAAAGTGTTGAAGAGTAGAGATGTAAGCTTGAGGACTAAGGTGTGCCTCACCCAAGCCATGGTATTTTCAATAACCTCATATGGATGCGAAAGCTGGACAGTAAATAAGGAAGATTATAGAAGAATTGATGCCTTTGAGTTGTGGTGTTGGAGGAGAATACTAAAAGTGCCATGGACAGCCAAAAGAACCAATAAATCTGTTTTGCATGTAGTACAGCCAGAGTGCTCCTTGGAGGCCAGGATGGCTAAGCTTCGTCTCTCATACTTTGGACATATTGTCAGGAGGGAACAGTCGCTGAAGAATGATGTCATGCTGGGTAAGATGGAAGCACAGAGAAAAAGAGGAAGACTGCCAATGAGATGGATCAGCCAGGTGGCATCATTGATGGCATCAAGTGTGGCAGCGGTAGTGAGGTTGGCCGAGGATCGGACATTGTTCATTCTGCTGTGCATGGGGTCGCTATAAGTAGGTTCTGACTCGATGGCACCTGACAACAACAACAACAATATTGGAAATAACAGTCCATCACTTCTCTTATATGCTCTTGAGTAGAACTGAACTAATAAGTTCATCCCACACTAAAGTGGAGGAGATTATACAAAGGCATGAACAAGGTGGCCATCTTAGAGGCTTCCTACCAAATATAGGGGAAATATGGTGACAATAGTGAGGTTGGCCCAGGATCGGGCAGTGTTTCATTCTGCTGTGTATAAGGTCGCTATGACTCGATGGCACCTAACAACAACAACAACATGGTGATGGTGGTGGTTGTGTGCCATCAAGTTGGTTCTGACACATAGCAACCATATACATGGTTTCTGAGGCTGTAAATCGTTTGTTGTTATTAAGAGCTATCTAGTCAGTTCCAACTCATATTGGTCTCATGTACAACAGAATGGAATGCTGCCCAGTCCAGTGCTATTCTCACAGTTATTGTAATGCTTGAGACCATTACATCTGCTACTGTGTCAATCCATCTCGGTGGAGGTCTTCCTTTTTTACACTAACCTTCCATCTTATCAAACATACTGTCCTTTTCCAGATACTATTCCCTGCTGACTATATGTCCAAAGTATGAGAGACGAAGTCTCACCATCCTGGCTTCTAAGGAGCACTCTGGCTTGTTAGTTTTTATGGCAGACCATGGTGACTTTAATATTCTTCTTCAACACCATAACTCAAATGCATCAATTTTTTCATGGTCTTCCTTATTTTTTGTCCAACTTTTGTATGCACATGAGACTACTGAAAATGCCATGGCTTGGTTTAGGTAAACCTTTATCTTCAAACTGATATCTTTGCTCTTGAACACTTTAATGAGACCTTGTACAGCAGGTTTGCCTAATGCAATCTGTCATTTGATTTCTTGACTGCTGCTTCCACGAGTGTTGATTGTGGATCTAGGAAAATGAAGTCTTTGACAATATTAATTTTTTTCTCCGTTTAACTTGATGCTATTTATTGACCCAGTTTTGAGGATTTTTGCTCTCTTTACATTGAGGTGCAATCTGTACTGTAGGCTGTGGTTTTTTATCTTCTTCTGTAAGTATATTAAATGCTCTTTGTTTCTAGCAAGCAAGGTTGTATCACCTGTATATCACAAGTTGTTAAGTCTTCCTCCAATCATGACACTGCATTCTTCTTCATATAATCCAACTTCTCAGATTATTTCCTTGGTATACAGACTGAATAAATATGATGCAAGAATACAACCCCTGTACACATCTTTCCTGATTTAAACCATTCAATATCCCCTTCTTCTGTTTGAATGACTGCCTCGTGGTCTCTGTATAGGCCCTTCACAAGCACAAATAAATGTTCTGGAATACCTATTATTTGCAATGCTTTCGCCAGCTTGTCATGATCTACATAGTTAAAAGACTTTGCTTAGTCAATAAAACACAAATAAACATCTTTCTGTTATTCTCCGCTCTCAGCCAAGATCCACCTGATGTCAGCAATATCTCCCATTCCATGTCTTCTTCTGAATCCTACTTTAATTCCTGGCAGTTCCCTGTCTATGTAAATTATCTTTAGGAAATTTACCTGCATGTATGTAATTTTAATGATATTGTTTGATGATTTCCTCAATCCCTAAGGTCACCGCTCTTTGGAATGGGCACAAATATGGACCACTTCCCATTGATGGATCAGGTAGCTGTCTTCCAAATTTCTCTGCATAGATGAGTGAGTACTTCCAAAGCTTCATCAGTTTTGTTGAAAGATTTAAATTTGTCTTCCATCAATTCCTAGAGCTTTGTTTTTTGCCATTGCCTTGAAAGTAACTTGTACTTATTCCTTCAATATCATTGGTTTTTGATCACATGCTACCTCTTGAAATTGTTGAACATTGACCATCACTCTGTATATTCCTTCCATCTTCTTTTAATGTTTCCTGCATCATTTAATATTTTGCCCATGGAATTCTTCAATACTGCAACCTGAGGCATGTTTGTTTTTTTTTTTTTTTCCAGTTCTTTCAGTTTGAGAAATGATGAGCATGTTCTTCCCTTTTGGTTTTTGAACTCCAGATCTTTGCACATTGAATTATAACAATTGACTTTGTCTTCTCCAGTTGCCCTTTGACATTTTCTGTTCAACTCTTTTCTTTTCTCAATTCTTCCATTAGTTTTAGCATCTCTTTTCATTATTTCCTTCTTAGTGACCTTTTCCTTTCTTCCTGTATGATGTTTTTAATTTCATCCCACAGCTTTTCTGGTCTTTGTTCATTAGTGTCTAATGCATCAAATCTGTTCTTGAGATGGACTCTAAATTCAGGTGGGATATGACCAAGATCATATTTTGGCTCTTATGGACTTTTTAATTTTCATCAGCTTCAGCCTGAACTTGCATATGAGCAATTGATGGTCTTTTCCACAACCATCTCCTGGCCTTGTTTTGGCTGATGATATTAAGCTTTTCCACACTCTCTGCACTGATATAGTCAATTTGATTTCTGTATATTCCATCTGGTGAGGTCCATGGGTATAGTAATCTTTTATGTTATTTTAAAAAGTTATTTTCAAAGAATAAGTCATTGGTCTTGCAAAATTTTTATCATTATTTATATTACTAAGGCCATATTTTCCAATTGCCGATCCTTATTGTTTGTTTCCATCCTTGGCATTCCAATCACAAGTAATAATCAATACACCTTAATTGCATGTTTGATCAACTTCACACTGAAGATGTTGGTAGAATTCTTCAATTTTATCATCACTGGCTTTAGTGGTTGGTGTCTAAATTTGAATAATAGTGATATTAACAGTTCTTCTGTGTAACTAATGGCTTATTATTCTATCATAGACTGCATTGTCCTTCAAAATAGATCATGAAAGGTTCTTTTTGAAAATGTGATTCCATTCCTCTTGAATTTGCCATTCCCAGTATAGTAAGCCATATGATTTTCATATTCAAAATGGCTTGTACTAGTCTATTTCAACTCACTAATGTCTAGGATATTGATATTTATGCATTCCATTTCATTTTTGACAACTTGCAATTTTCCTAGATTCACACTTTGTACGTTCCATGTTCCCATTATTAATGGACAGTTACAGCTGTTTCTCCTCATCTTGAGTTGTTCCCCAACAGCAAATGAATTTTCAGAAACTTTTACTCCATTTGTGTTATCAAGGTTAACTCTACTTTGAAGAAACAGTTCTTCCACAGTTTTATTTTAAGTAACTTCCAACCTGAAGGACTCATCTTCTCACAGTCTATCTGACAATCTTGTGTTGTTATTCATAAGCTTTTCAGTGGCTAAACATTCAGTAGTAGTATGCCTTTCCTTCTTCCTAGTTTATCTTAGTTTAGAAGCTCCATTGAAACCTGTCTACCACAGGTGATCCTGCTGGTATTTAAATGCCAGTGTCATAACTTCCAGCATCACTGCAACATTCAAGCTACCACAATATGACAAACTGACAGACTAGTGACAGTAAATCTTTATAGGAGAAGAAAACCTAATCTTTTATTCTCCAAACAGCTAGTGGATTCAAACTGCAACACAATGCATAACCCATTATACTTACTACCAGGGCTCCTTATAGATGGTGGAAATAATTTCCATTTTAAGTGGATACTGAGATTATTTCTTTTCAATAGCATGGAGATTATTAACTTGAAATGATATACTTGCTTTGAAAAGAAAATCTAGTTGATCAAACAGAATATCTACATTCAGTAAATCATTTTGGGTAGTGATGACATGCTGGCTAGTGTGGGAAACAACGTGAGAAACTGCCATTTGAGGGGAGATGTGTGAGCTTAAGAAGTCTTAACTTTAATGCAAGCTCTTATTTTCTCATCTGTAAAATGTGCTTGGCTATAAAAAAATTTCTTGATGTTTGGCTAAATCATTTTAGGTGCATGGTTTAAGAAATTTCAGGATAGGATTGCCTCTAAATAGAGCATATATAATTTATGCTACACTATACTGCATATTTTAAAATTATAGTGAGACATTCAGTATATGCATAGGTGTTACAACTTGGCTCTTAATACAAATGAATCTCTAATACAAATGAATCTCTAATTTCATGAGTCATTTTTAATCTTGGCTAATGGAGGCTTATCATGGAAAAATGACAAGAGCTTATATCAGATGGAATATTATTTTCTCTGACATTGGCTTCTTGACAACATTTTACCAAATGATTAACTCTAAAAAGAGATCTTTATTTATAGAATTGGGAAGCCATTAGATCAATGAGAATTTCAATTAAAGAGCATAATAAAATGCTATAGTTGATAAGGACTTTTGTAATCATTTGTCTAAACTCCATTCTATGTTGGATGAGGCATGTTACTAACTAGATCAGGAATGATAGAATTCCATATTGAGAAAGATATATATCAGAATTTCTGAGATAGAGTGGAAAAATCCATTTAAAAAATCCCTGAATTTTAGTTGTCAGAAGAACTAGGCTTCCCAATAGAAGATAGGGAGTCACGGCAGTGTATACAGTAGGAAAAGGGGGTGAAAAGCATATTTATTAAAGTGATTTGAATAGAAATGTAAAAGAGAGTTTAGGAATTTTGTTAGATGATCTCCATTCCTTTTGGATTCAAAGTTCAGAGATGGGTAATCAGCAGATAAGGAAGAACAAGTACATTTGAGAAAATGTTAGAACAGAGAAAGTACTGAGAAAGGAAAGAGCTGGCTCCAAACTAAAGGTTGCCTGAAATGTCTCAAGATTGGACACTAACAAATAGAAACAATGGTCTCAAACAAATACTATGGTTATAGGCCTCTATCCACTTCAGTTCAAAGAAAATCAAGATCATAACTAGAGCTACTTTCTACAACAGGTCTACTCTCGTCCACCAGCACATTTCCAGGACTAAATGTCACTTGTTAAGTTCCAGCTTTTATAGCCCAAAGGATCTTATTCTTAGAATAATTCCCCAAGAATGTGTTGGTCTCCAGTGTAAAACCAAACTGAAATGGTATTGGCTTCAAAGTTGAATGAAGAAAAAAAAAAACTATCACTGCAGCTATTAAATTTGTTATTACCCTGAATTGTATTAGCTTTCTAAAAGAGGGAACAAATTATAGAACATTTTGTTGTTGTTATGTGCCGTGGAGTTGGTTCCGAATCATAGCGACCCTGTACAGGGTTTCTGAGGCTGTAAATTTTTATGGGAGCAGAACACCTCATCTTTCTTCCACGGAGCAGCTGGTAGTTTCAAACTGCTGACCCTGAGGTTCGCAGCCCAATTCGTAACCACCATGCTTGGATCAATTGTACTTTATTATAGACTCAATAGTGGGTTTTTTTTGTGTGTTTTTTTTTTTTTTTTAATTTTTTTTTTATAGAAATCAAATATAATCTTATTTATATATTGTTTTACTTATATATTCATGTATTCTATTCCAAAATATAAATTTTATCTTTAAAGTGCATTGGAACTTTGGGTTAGAAAACAACAAAGAGGCAATTGTCCTGCCATTAAAATATATAGAATATTCTTTTATGATCATAGGATGCGTTTGATCATAAAAGTTCCTGTTATAACTGTTGCTAGTCTAAGGGAAAGAAGGGAAGACAAAGTTTGATAACAGGAAAAGATATTCGTTTATAAAGGAAATAATAGGAGCAGAGGGGGAAAGAGATCACACTGAGCTTAGGTGTGGAGTCCTGGATTCTTAGGTGATTCTTATAAAATTCATTACTAAGTATTTTAGTACTGACCACATCTCCCAGGATTTCTGGTTTTTAAATTGTTCCCTATAGCTTTCTGCATCCTGGTAATATTTTTGTAAGTTACAGCATATAAAAGTAATGTGTATTCACTCCCCAAAAGTTGCAAAATATAGGAATATAAATTAGCAAGAAAACAAAAATACTTATCATACAACCACTCTGAGTACTCATGTAAATATAACCTTCTATCGTATAGGGTTTTTTCTGTATATTTGTGAGTGTATGCTTATGTGTGTTATAGTTTTTAGAATCAAAATTGAGAAACTGTTGTGTATGTAACTTTTGATTAAATATACCTCATGGGTAGCTTTCATGTCTTTGTACATTATTAGAACATTTGATTTAAGTGTTTCTTAAATATGAGTATATATTTATGAGTTTATAAATAAGAGTTTATTATATCTGATCATTATTTGTTTTCTTTTAATTTTTCACTACAATTAATAACACTTCAGTGTGTATCTTTGCATCTGAATATTTGCTGATATTTAGCAAGGGTGAGAATGGATGATGTTGAGGAGCTATAGATGGAAGTGTTGGGGTATAAAGATCTATGAAGAAAGAAATATATAGATAGAAAATTATCCTTGAAGTCTAATAGTCAGAATGAATTTTCCTGATGGAAGATGTAAAAGAAGCATGAGGGAACATCTGAGATCCTCTGTCTTCTACAAGATGGAAGAAAAGAGTCACACTCAGCATCAGTTCAAGGCTGATTCCTAGGAGGCAAGGTTCAGACATGCCTCCACCCTCAAACTTCTTGACCATTCTGACACCCACCAGCACTTTCTACTTTTCTGCAGGGTTTAATAATCATTGTAATAGCCATTCACAGACCATACTCATGATTATGTGGTTTATCAAAGAAGTTAACAGGTTACAATTCAAAATCAGAAAAGTCTGGATAGAGTTCTTTGGTCAGGTCAACTTATCTTTGGCTTACAGGCAGGCCTCTCCCTGGCCCTCACCTTCTTGGCCTGGCCTCTGCTTTGCTTTCCTCCATCAATGTTACAAATTAACAATGCTAATAAATGCCCAAAGGGCACATTACTATGTCATTGTTATTGTTGTTAAGTGCCATTGAGTCTTGATTCTGACCCATAGCTACCTCACATAGGGTTTAGGAGTGGCTGGTGAGTTTGAACTGCTGACCTTGCAGTTCAAACCGACCTTACAGTCCAGTGCATTGTTCTTGCTGTACCACACCAAGACTCCATAAACCTCAGCAAACCTAGCTTCTCTGATTAAGTGCCTGGAAGCACCTTACTCCAGAAATGAACCTCCTGCCCAAAGGCATTTAGCTTCATTCACTCCAAGGGCAGGAACACCACCACTTTATCTCATGATCTGGCTCTTTGTTCCACTGCTGCTGCTCCTCTACTGCTTTACTGTTGTCACAGATTTCTGTCTCTGGATCAAGGCGTTTCAATGTGTAGGGATCTTGGGAGTTCAAATGACTCGCTCCACTTCTTGTTCTTTTATCTTTTCTTTCTTTCTTTCATTTTTTAAAAAACTCTTTATTGTGAATTGAGTGAAGATTTATAGACAAGATTATCAGTTTTACATTCAACAAAACATACACTTTGCTTCATCTCAATGATTACAATCTCTTCCATGTAACAACAGTTATTCTGCTTCCTCCCTGTGGTTCTTATTTGCATTCCACCCACCTTCCCATCTCTTCTCAGTATGTAGGTAAATGCTGCCCTTTTGATTTTGAATGATTGATCATTCCATGGTGAGCCTACTCTATTAGTGTTGTTGTCTTCCTATACACCTATCTACCATTTGACTGACAATTAGGCCATGAGGGTGAATTCCTTTCCATGCCTGAAGAGTGGTTGAGAGCCATAGTCTCAGGTTCCTCCAGTATCTTTCTGGTCGGTAATCCTGGTCTTTTTATGTTTTCCGTAATTTTGAGTTTTGTTCCACATGTTCACCCACTCTATCTGGGACCTTCTAATGTGATGACTTTCAGAGTGGTTGATGGTAGTAGCTGGGCACCATCCAGTTCTTCTGGTCTCAGTGTCATGGAGACAGATGTTCACATATTCCATTAGTCTGTTGGACTAATTGATCCCAGGGATCTTCAATTCTTATCACTTTTTTTCCACACATGGAGAGACTAATAGCTGTACCTTAGACAGCCACTC
>NW_006408598.1:5143944-5145135 GCF_000296735.1 Chrysochloris asiatica
TAAGTGTCCCCAGGTCTCACCACACTTTGGACCAACCAGCCCTTTCTCTTCTCTCTCTCATCTCCAGGTCAACAGGAGTCAATGGACTGTGGTTGAACTCAGCCAATTTCTTCATTGCTTTGAGTTTCAGTCTTAGAGGGGAGTTTGTCCTGAAGGAATTTGATGGCTTGCCTTGATGGCTTCCTAGCGAAGAGCTTGCTTATTCTTGTAGTAGCCAGTCATGCTGACATTTTTGTTTTGGGTTTTTCCTGATGATCTTTCTTTAAAAATGTATCTTTTGTTGCTCTAGCTGTTCCAGGCTGCTCTGCTTGTCATTGCTAGAGGGAATGTCCCACCTCATAAGGTTATGGATGGAATTCAGGATTTCACCTAAGGTCCTATACTCTGCAAAGGCTTTACAAGAGGCCTATTTCACTGGGCAAGTTCTAGAATCCCTTTTAGGTATTCCATTCAGTTATAGGCTAAAGACAGGCTTTCAACTTTTCTGTAATCATGTTTCCCAACATTCCTTTATATCCCACTCAAGTGTCTATTTTACAATAGTTAGCAAGGGAAACCAATATTCATAAGACAGTCAACCATTTTAGTATTATTTCCCCTCTTCAAACAATGCCCAGATCCCTGTATCACAGAGCCCTGTTGTTCCAAGATTGAGCATGAATCACTATTTACTTCTGTCCCACTTAGGCCATGCAAACCTGTCTCTGTGTTCCCCTATCTATCTTGTTCTTCCACCTCCTCCCCCTTCTTGTATTGCCCTCCCCAACATCCAAACTAAATGCCCCACCCCAAACCCACTGTTGTGGTTACCTTATATTTCATTAACTCTTCCCTCCATTTTAGACAGTCTATTTTATCCTGTAATCTACCTGACCTTCTCACAACCTGGATCTGTGTTTCGCTGTGTTTACCTTCTTTCTCTCTGTAATAGTTTTGATTATAGACTGACCTCCCAGGTCCTCTGTTCTTACAATTTTATTCTGTTCTTAACTCTTCCATTTGTTGATTGAGTTCAGGGTGATGCTGCCAGGTACATCATTCTCTAGTTGCTGTCTGTCTTGTTGGTTCTCAGTCCACTGACCTTTAGGATATTTTCCAAATCAGGATTGGCTTTGACAAAATCTCTTAGCTTCTGTTTATCCTGGAATGTATGATTACACCATCGTATTTGATTGACACCTTTGCTGAATA
>NW_006408598.1:5149361-5150650 GCF_000296735.1 Chrysochloris asiatica
TTAATTTCTGGATTCTCAATTCTGTTCCGTTGATCAATGTATCTTTCATTATACCAGTACCCTGCTGTTTTGACCACTGTAACCGTGTAGTAAAATTTGAAATCAGGGAGTAAGAGGCTTCCCACCCTGTTCTACTTCTTAAGCAGTGCTTGGCTTATCCTTGGTCTCTTTCCTTTCCATATAAAGTTTGTAATTGTTTTTTCCATCTCTTTGAAGAATGTTGTTGGAATCTGAATTGGGATTATATTATACATGTAAATTGCTTTGGGTAGTATTGACATTTTCACTGTTAAGTCTTCCTATCCAGGAGCATGGTATATTCTTCCATTTTTGTAGGTCTCTTTTGCTTTCTTGTAGTTGTGTTCTGTAGTGTTTTTTTTTGTTTTGTTTTGTTTTTGCATAGTTCCTTTTTTCTCTGGTTACATTTATTCCTAGATATTTCATCCTTTGGGTGGCAATTGTAAATGGCATTGTTTTCTTTATGTCCTTTTCACCACTGTCATTATTGGTATTGAGGAATCCAACTGATTTTTGTATGTTGATATTATACCCTGCCATTTTGCTGAATCTTCCAATGAAGTCTAGTAGCTTGTTTACTGAGTCTTTAGGGTTTTCTACGTATAGGATCGTATCATCTGCAAAAAGGAGAGTTTTACTTCCTCTTTGCCAATTTGGGTGCCTTTAATTTCCCTGTCTTGCTGTGTAGCTCTTACTAAGTCTTCCAGCACAATATTGATAGGAGTGGTGACAAAGGGCATCCTTGTTGGGTCCTTTTCACATAGGGAAGGCTTTCAGTTTCTCTCCATTGAGAGTAATGTAGGTTGTTGGTTTTGTATATATATGCTCTTGATTATCTTGAGGAATTTCCCTTCAATTCCTATTTTGTTGAGTGTTCTTATCAGGAATGGATTTTGGATTTTGTCAAATACCTTTTCTGCACCAATCGATATGATCATGTGTTTTTGTTTTTTCTTGTTTATATGGTAGATTACATTGATTGTTTTTCTAATGTTGAACCATCCTTGCATCCCTGATATGAATCCCCCTTGGTCATGATGTATTATCTTTTTGATGTGCTGCTGGGTTCTGTTGGGTAGGATTTTGTTGAGAATTTTTATATCTATGTTCATGAAGGATATTGGCCTGTAATTTTCTTTCTTAGTGATGTCCTTCCCTGGTTTTGGTATGACGGTTATTCTTGCTCCATAAAACAAATTAGGAAGCTTTCCATCCTCCTCTATATTCTGGAATAATTTGAGTAGAATTGGTGACAACTCTTCCCTGAAAGT
>NW_006408598.1:5151446-5152285 GCF_000296735.1 Chrysochloris asiatica
CAACAACAACAACAACATTATCCAGTTGCTCTTCAGCAGGGTGTTATTCAGTATCCATTTATTAAACTTTTTTTCCTTGGTCTTCTTATTGTTGATTTCTAATTTGATGGCATAATGGTCTGAAAAGATGCTTTGTAGTATTTTGATGTTTGTAAATTCATGGAGGCTTGCTTTGTGACCTAACACACAGTCAATTATGGAGAATGGTCCATGTGCACTGGAGAAGAATGTATATTGTGCTGTTGTTGGATTGAATGCTCTATACATGTCTATGAGGTTAAGTTGGTTGATTGTGCTGTTTAGTTCCTCCATAGCTTTGTTGAGTTTCTTTCTGGCTGTTCTATCCCTTTTCAGAAGTGGTGTATTAAAATCCCCCACTATAATTGTAGATTTATCTATTTCTTTCTTCAATTATAGTAGGGTTTGCTTTATATATCTTGGTGCTTTTTCATTTGGAGCGTACATGTTAATTATGGTAATGTCATCTTGCTCAATTGACCTTTTAATCATGAGACAGTGTCCTTATTTATCTCTTATACTCATTTTTGCCTTAAGGTTTATTGTGTCACAGATTAGTATTGCCCCTCCTACTTGTTTTTTATAACTCTTAGCTTGGTATATTTTTTTTCCATTCTTTAACTTTTAGTCTGTTTTTATCTTTGTGTGTACGGTGTGTCTCTTGCAAGCAGCATAATGAAGGGTCTTTTTTTCTTACCCATTCAGCCACTCTCTGTCTCTTCACATCTAATCCATTGACATTCAGTGTAATTATCGATAGGTATGGATTAACTGCTGTCATTATTTTAATTTGTTTGTGGTGCTGTGTGTTCCTTTGTTCT
>NW_006408598.1:5154450-5155879 GCF_000296735.1 Chrysochloris asiatica
GGGTTTCTGAGGCTATAAATCTTTATGGGAGCAGAAAGCCTCATCTTTCTCCCATGGAACAGCTGGTAGTTTCGAAATGCTGACCTTGCGGTTCACAGTCCAATTCATAACCACTATGCTAGCAGAACTCCTTAGGTGATTGAAAATACCAAGGCTTGGGTCAGGAGCACCTTAGTCCTCAACCTGACATCTATGTTCTTGAACACTTTAAAGAGGTCATTTGCAGGAGTTTTGTCTGATGTAATATGTTATTTGATTTCCTGACTAATGCTTTTCGAATTGTTGATCGTGGAGCCCAGAATAATTAAGTATTGGGCAACTTCATATTTTCTCCATTGATTATGATTGCAAGCAATTTATTGGCCCAGTGTGCGGATTTTGGATTTCTTCACATTGAAACACAATTCATATTGAAGGCTGTAGTCTTTGATCTTCATCAATAAGCATTCCAAATTCTTTTTGCTTCCAGAAAACAAGGATGTATCATCTGCATATGGTAGGTTGCTAATGAGTGATGCCACATTGTTCTTCATTTAATCCAGCTTCTTAGATATTTGTTCAACATAGAGATTGAATAAGGATGGTGAATGGATATGACATCTTTCAATAAATATTACATATTCTTATGAAATGTGCAAAGACCTGGAGTTAGAGAAGCAAACAGGAAGAACATGCTCTGCATTTCTCAAGCTGAAACAACTGAAGGGAAAATTCAAGTTTTGGATTGCAATATTAAAGCATGATTTTGGTAGTAGAGATTTAAATATATGTATTTCTTATGGCCAAGAGGCTTTAATGAGGCTTTTGGTTAAGAATCACAGCCATAGAGCCTGTGTAACCTGAGGCAAATCAGTTAATCTCTCTGAATTTGGTTTCTGCATCCAAAACATGTTTTGCCAATCATGCAGCATTGTTGTGAGGATTAGATAAGGTAAGTAATAAAAATAAAATTTTCAATCTATGAAGCACTAAGTAATATAGAGTTGTAAAAAATACAGAGATAATTTCCTACCTAGTTTATAAATACTTTTAAAAATCATTATCTCGTATTTTAACATTTAAAATAAACTAATTTGCCTTTTATTTCCACTAATAAATTGAAAAATTGATCACAGATATAGTATATCTTTGAACAAGGATGATCTCTCTTATTGGTCTAAAATAAGAACTGATGAATTGGTGTCTTCGGACTTAGAGCGAAGTCTGGCTCCTGAGCGGTTACCTTTGTATCTTGTGCAACAAGAGAGTGATGAGCATGAAGCCCCATAAGCCTCAGCACAATTTAAAAAGGGTGATGTTGAAAGGGGCAAAAAATTTTTTGGTCAGAAGTGTGCCCAGTGCCACACTGTGGGAAGGGGAGGCAAGCACAAGACTGGACCAAATCTGTATGGTTTGTTTGGGCAGAAGACTGGTTTGTTGTTGTTGTTAG
>NW_006408598.1:5156309-5157178 GCF_000296735.1 Chrysochloris asiatica
TTTTTTTTTTTACATGTACCATATTTAAATTTATCTCATATACCAGAGTTCAGATCTTCAATGGCTGATATGTATTTATTTTGGGGGGACAGTCCTAAATTAAAAGACTGTTGTTGTTAATTGCCATTGAGTCAGTTCTGACCCATAGCAACCATGTATGGTGTTTCCAAGGAGTGATTGGTAAGCTTGAATCACCAACCTTGCAGTTCAAACCAACTTTGTAATCCAGTGCATTAACCCACAGCACCACACCAGTAATGATCAGACTTAAAAATTTATAGAAATTTCAGTTCAACAAGCGTTATTGCTGCTTTTCCTTAGGATATAATTTGACTTGAGGCTTGGCTGGATTAGTAATATTCAGTTATTTACAAAGACTGTGAAAGCCATTTCACAACCAATAGGAGATTAATTTTATATTTTGATTGGTATAACTGATTATATTAATATATTTAAATACTGGAGAAATATTTTCACTGCCTCATGGAATAGGAAGTCTAACCCTGTTTCAAAATATATTTAATATTTATTCATTACCCTGTTCAAATGCAAGGGTGGGAGATAATGGCCACTTTATCTTTTTTTGCTCTTAAATGTTAATCTAAAATTCCTAGTATCTAAAATGTTGCCTTTTAATAATAATTTAAAAAAAAGCCTTTCAGTGTGGTTTGTATATGGTATTAAATAAAGAATATTTACTACTTCTCACATTTTATAGATGATATATAAGAAATATATACTGATGAATGATCTGTGAGTCATGATTGTAAGTATACCTCTAGTGATCAGAATATATACCAATATTTGTGTCTTAGTCTGGATTCTCTAGAGAAGAAAACCCTGTGAAACTTATATGTATGTTTATCTAT
>NW_006408598.1:5158439-5159552 GCF_000296735.1 Chrysochloris asiatica
CACAACTGTAGAGGTGGGAGAGTACCAAGTCTGGGTCAGATAAGCCAAGATCAGCATGCAGGTGTAGCAGGCAAGCAAGATCAGCAGAAAGTCAGCATACAGACAGCTAGACAGAAGTCCCAAGTCAGGGTTGAATGAACCATGATGTGGAGGTAGGTCGGGTATGAAGGAAGGCAGACAAACAATAGAGCAGGCCATTGGTTCAAGTACAAAAAACCAGAGGTCAAGAGACAACCCAGATGTAAGATCCAGACCCAGAAAAAAAGCAAACAAGCTTGGCCTGAGTGTCCATTATATTGGAAACAGGTCACATTCCTGAGGAAATAGCCTTTCAATTGATTGACTGCTCATAGCCAATCATCATAGAGGTAACTACAGTGTATTATATCTCACCATAAGGACAAGCACATCTCAACTACCAAGCCACTAGGAATCCTAGCCCAGTCAAGTTGATATAACTATCACAGTTAATTTCTGCCTTTTTTGGTATTGGAATATTCTTGCCACAAATCCCTTTACTCATGTTTCCACACAAGCAGCCTTTTAGTATGCTTTGTTTTTATTGTTGCTTACAGGGGGTATTTTAATTTGACTACATTTCTGTTTGAATGTGTATAGTTTTAAATTTTTATATATTAAGAGTTTGCTAATATAAATCTGGACATGAAAACGTGACTGACTAAAGAGCTATAGTATAAAACTAGGGGAGGGGGAAGGAGGAGCACAGGGTAAGGAGTAGACACAGGATAGTTTGGGTGCTAGGGAAGGGGGCAATACACAAGAAGGGAGAGGAGAATGGAAGAACAAGGTGAATTGGAGAACAATTAGTTAGGTTTGCATGGGCTAAGCAAAACAGAGGTAAATAAGGATGTATGTACAACCTTGGAAAACAGGGCTCTGGGATACAGGGATTGAGACATGGTTGATATGGGCAAAAGGGGGGAAATAATGTTAAGATGCTTGGCTGTCTTTTGAATCTTGGTTTCCCTGGCACAGCATTATAAAATAGAACCTTGAGGGGGAGAGAAAGGAATCGCCAGAAATATCACCATAGAAAGCTTGTATGTCTGTCTTCTGCCTATAACTGATTATTGTTGTTAAGTGCCATTGAGT
>NW_006408598.1:5160042-5168057 GCF_000296735.1 Chrysochloris asiatica
TGGTGATCACATTTGTCACCGATAAAGGCAAGTGAGGGAAAAACAGCAATGAAGCTGTGATCTAAGCCATACAATAGACTCCTGTGAGCCTGGGTGGAGACCTGTTTGGCTAGCAGTGTGGCAAGACCTGGGGACTCTTGGGCCCAGAGTCAGTGACATAGCCACAGAGAACTAGAGTGGCGAGTGAAGCATCCAGCTGATAAGAAGAGAGGGCATATGCACAAGAACACCCATATGTGCAGATAATACCCACTTGGCCTGACTTCAATGACTGGATGATCAGAGCTCAATGAGAAGAGGAAAAAGAGTAATCTGATACAATTTAATGAACTTGACCTACACCTATGGATGCAGTAGCTCAAAAGAGGGAACAAATCTTCACAGCGAAGATCATTTCCACCCCCTCCATACTGAGAGTAGACAGGGATGGGCAACTTGGACACTGGCTACCCAAAAGGGGTGGGGGTGGGGGTGCTACAAAGGCAAGAAGTGACTGGCTTACAAGCTTTCAAGTGGGAGACTAGATCCAGAAGGCACAGAGGAAGGTAGAATCTCCACTGAGTAGTATCCAATCTGTCTGGGTGGGGCTGATGAAAGGAGATGGGGATAAGTCTCTTGTGTTACAATAGTGAAAAATTGTTATCAGGACTGACTGTGAGGGTTGGAAATGTAAAGGTTCTATAGCAAGGACAGGAGTGATTGACTTTATAGTCCAGGAGCGGAGGTCCCTGGGACCATCAAGGGAGAAGAGTGGAGTGCAGGAACCTACCCAGAGAAACAGCTACTCCAGAGATGGAGGCAGAGATGATGACGTGGAGAGATGGAGCATCTGGGGACTCTAGACCCGAAGAGGGAGAGGGACTGTGTGCTGATGACCAGGGGGCAGGCTTGCAGTGTACACGCTTTGGTTGGTTGATGGTGCACGGAGGGGATTGTAACCATGGCAATGAAATGATATATGATAGGATGAATGTAAAGCTAATGGTCTCCCATATAAACTATCACATAATTCACAATAAAACATTAAAAAATAAAATAAAAATGAAGATCTCCAAGGAATGCCAGGACTAGGAACGCTGAAAGGAGACAAATACTTTTCCCTGGAACTGACAGACAGACTTCCCCTACAGCGTGCACTCTTAATTTGGACTTCTAGCCTCCCAAAATGTAAGAGAATAAACTTTTGTTAAAGCCAAAAAAAACCCCCCAAAACTAGGGGAGGGTGAATGTTATTGTGCTGAAGAAAAGAAACAATCAAATTCCAATTTTCCAGAGATTAAAATCTACAGATGGAAAGTCTGTTAGACATTGTGTAAGTGACATTGAAGAGTTATCAAAAGAATTAATAATATCCCTAGTCTTCTGCTTAGAATCTGTATAAGGGTGCAAAAGTGACCCACAAGAGAATGCATCAGTATTAAGTACAATAGAAGCATTATCAACAGCTACTGACTTAGAGGCTAATCCCAAATCACTAACTTATCAAAGAGGTGATGGTCACATAAATCATAGAGAAAACAAAATATAAAGGAGCTTTTAGAGGCAATATGATACACAAGAAAAGTTAAGATGCCAGATTTCTAAGTGAATTCCAAACTCCTAAGTGATAAAAGGGAGTCCTAGCATGGTGCTGTCGGTTAATGCGCCAGACTGCAAAACAGTGTGAACTGCAAAGTTAGTGGTTCAAGCTCACAAGTGTCTCCGTGGAAACCCTATACAGGGTCACTATGGGTTGGAATCAACTCGATGGCACTTAACAAAAACAACAAATGATAAAAGGGAGTCCCGATGTGGCGCTGTGGGTTAATGAGCTGGATTGAAAGTTAGTTTGAATTGTAAGGTCAGTGGTTCAAGCTCACCAGGTATTCCTCAGAAACTCTATACGGGGTTGCTATGGGTTGCAGCAGACTCTACCACACTTAACAACAACAAGTGATAAAGGAGCATAATGACTACAAGTTGGGCTGCCAACCTCAAGGTCAGCAGTTCTAAACTACCATCCGTTCCATGAGAGAAAGATGAGGCTTTCTGCTTCTGTAAAGGTTTACAGCCTCAGAAACCTTATGTAGGGCCAGAACCAACTACACTCCACAGCATACAACCATCACCACCACCACCACCACCAAGTGATGTTGGACCAGTTACTCAATGTTCCTGTGTATCTTTTTTCTCATCTGTTAAATGAGGACATTGACAAGGACTTGAGTCAGTGCCCATGAGTCAGTTCCCATTCATAGCAACCCCACGCTGCTATGAAAATGAAATATTTCACAGTCCTGTGTCATCCTCACAACTGTTGCAACATTTGAGTCCATTGTTTGCTGCTACTGTGTCAGTCCATCTCATTAGGGATGTTCCTCTTTTTCACTAACCTTGCACTTTATTAGATTTGATGTATTTTTCAGGGATCAGTCCCTCCTGATAGCTTATCTGAAGTATGAGAGAATTAATTTCAACATGCTGTCTTCTAAGGAACATATTGGTTGTACTTCTTCCAATTCAGATTTGATTGTTCTTCTGGTACTTTTAATATTTTTAGCCAACACCTATTTCAAATGCATTGATTCTTCTATGGCCTTCTTAGTCATTGTTCAAGTTTCACATGCATATGAGGCTATTGAAAATACAATGGCTTGTGTCAGGTGTACTTTAGTACTCAAAATGATATCTTTGTTCCTAAATAAAGAGGACTTTTACTGGAGATTTTCCTACTGAAATACGTTTGATTTCTTTACTGCAGCTTCCGTGAGTATTGATTGTGCACCCAAGCAAAATGAAGTCCTTGATAACTTCAATCTTCTCTCCATTTATTATGATGTTATTTATTGGTCCCATTGTGAGGATTTTTGTTTTCGTACACTGAGATGCATTCCATACTGAAGGCTGTGTTGTTGTTGTTGTTGTTAAGTACCGTTGTGACCAACCCACAGTGACCCTGTATAGGGTTTCCAAATAGCAGCTTGTGAGCTCGAACTGCCAACCTTGCAGTTCAAATGGCTTTGCAGTCTGGCTGGTGCATTAACCCATAGTGCCACACCAGGACTCCACTGAAGGCTGTAGTCTTTGATAAATAAATATTTTAAGTACTCTTTGCTTTTTGTGAACAAGGTTGTACCATCTGTATATCACAGGTTGTTAATGAGTCTTCCTCCAACAATCCTGTCGTTCTTCTACTCTAGCTTCTCCCATTATTTGCTCAGCATACAGATTGAATAAGTATGGTAAAAAGATACAACCCTGATATGCAACTTTCCTGATTTTAAACCTTTCAATATCCCCTTGTTTTATTCCAACAATTGCCTCTTGGCCTATGTACTAGTTCCTCGTGAGAATGATTGGTGTTCTGGAATATCCATTTTTCCCAAGGTTATACAGTTTGTCATAATTTATGCAACCAAAAGCATTTGTATAGTCAATAAAGCACAAATAAACACCTTGCTGGTATTCTCTGCTTTCAGCCAAGCTCCATGTGACCTCACTAATGATACCATCATCCTTCCACGTTCTTTTCTGAAATCAGCTTGAATTTCTGGTAGTTCCCTGTCAATGCACTGTTGTAGCCATTTCAAAAATTATCTTTGGCAAAATTTTACTTGCATGTTATATTAATGATATTGTCTGGTCATTTCCACATTCCATTGGATCACCTCTCTTTAGAATGGGCACAAATATGGATATCTTCCAATCAATTGGCCAGGTAGCTGTCTTCCAAATTTCTTGGCATATATGAGTGAGCACCTCCAGTACTGCATCAGTTTGTTGAAGTATTTCAATTGGTATTTTGTCAGTTCCTGGAGGCTGGTTTTTCTCAAATGCTTTCTGTGCAGTTTGGACTTTTTCCTTTAGTATTGAGTATTGTCTTTTCTTGAACATATACTGCCTCTTGAAATGGTTGAACATTGACCAATATTTTTGGTACAGTGACTGTTTCCCTTCCGTCTTCTTTTTATGCTTTCTGCCTGACTCAATATTTTGCCCATAGAATCTGTCAGTATTGCAAGTTGAGGTTTGAACTCGATGTTTTCTTTACGTCTTTCAGCTTAAGAAATGCTAAGTGTGTTCTTCCTTTTTGGCTTTCTAACTCTAGGTCTTTGCACATTTCATTATAATACTTGACTTTGTTTTCTCAAGTTTCCCTTTGAAATTTTCTACTCAGCTCTTTTACCTTCTAATTTTTCCCTTCACTTTAATTTTTCTATATTCATGAGCATGTTTCAGAGTCTCTTTTGCCATCCCATTTGGTTTTTTATTTCTTTCCTGTCTGTTTAATAACTTTTTGCTTTTTTCCTGTATGATGTTCTTGATGTCATGAAACTCTTTGGGTCTTCAGTCATTAATGTCTGATGCATTCAATCTGTTCTTGAGATGGTCTCTAAACACAGGTGGGCTATGTTCAAGGTCATAGTTTGGTTCTCATGGAGCTGTTTTAATATTCTTCAGCTTCAGCCTGAAATTGTATGTGAACAATTGAAATCTTGTACAGTCTTTCCCTGGGCTTGTTTTAACTAATTATACTGAACTTTTCCACCGTATCCTTCCACAGACATAGTCAATTTGCTTCCTGGGTATTCCATCTAGTGAAGTCCATGTGTCTGCTGTTTAAAAAAAGGTATTGCAGTGAATAAGTTGTTGGTCTTGCAAAATTGTAGCATTTTATCACCGAGATCACAATTTCAAACTACTGATCCTTCCTCTTTGTTTCCAACCTTTGCATTCCAATCACCAGTAATTATCAATTCATCTTGATTACATTTTTGGTCTAATTCAAACTGAAGAATTTGGTAGAATCCTTCAATTTCATCATCACTGGCACTGGTGTGTATATTTGAATAATAGTGGTATTAACTATTGTAACTGTATGGATATTACCCTATCACAGACAATATTGTACTTCAAGATAGATTGTGAAGTGTTCTTTTTAACAATGAATGTTATGCCATTCCTCTTGAATTTGTGGTTCCTGGCAGAGTAAACCACATGATTGTCTTATACAAAATGGCCAATACCAGTCTATTTCAGCTCACGAATGTCTAGGATATTGATCTTTGTGTGTTACATTCCATTTTTGACAACTGCAAATTCTTCTAGATTCATAATTCAATCATTCAATGCACTATTTATTAATCGATGTTTGCAGTTGTTTCTTCTCATTTTGAGTTGTGCCCCATCAACAAATGAAGGTCTTGAAATCTTTATTCCATTCACATCATTATTATCAACTCTAATTTGAGAAGGCAGCTCTTCCCTAGTCATATTTTGAATGCTTTCCAACCTGAGGGGCTCATCTGTCTGTACAAGATATGAGAATGTTCTGTTGCTTTTCAATATATTTTCATTCTCTGACATTATATCTGACAATGTTCATAAGATTTTCAGTGGCCAAGCATTCAGAAATAATCAGTTTCTCCTTCTTCCTACTCTGTCCTACTTTGGAAGCTTTGCTGAAACCTGTCTACCAAGTTGACCCTGCTGGAATTTCAAATACTGGTGGTCTCTCAGCATCACAGAAACATGCAAACTACCACAGTACAACAAACTGACAGATGAATAATAACTAGGAATAGGAATGACAAATGAGTGTTTCCTCAAGTGAAAACTTTTCCTTAGCAAAGGAAGAGTAAGTGGTGATGTGCATGATTCACTTTTGCTTTTGTCTAATAGAGTTGATTCTCTCTGCAAAAAAAGTCTGCTTGTATTTATATATTTATAAATATACCTTTATTAGGAACTCCGATGGCATGGTGGTTAAGTGTTCAGTTGCTAACTGAAAGTTTGGCAATTCAAATTAACCAGCCACTTTGCAGGAGAAAGCTGTGACAGTATGAGTCTGAAAAGATTACTTTATAAACCCTATCAGGCAGTTCTATTGTATCATGTAAGGTTACTATGAGGCAGAATGTCTTGATAGCAATGGGTTATATATATATATTTCAAATACTCAAGCAAATGTTAAAGACCATCATTTCTCCCAAGATTCCACTAAAAACAATTAAAGGAAAGTGGAAGTAAAAGTATTTTCCTGTGATGATAGATTACACAGTGAAGAGAATCTCAAAGTAATCCACCTCCGGTAGCAATCTGTTTCTTCCAGTACTCTTATATCATTTGTTTAAAAGCCAGACTGACCTATGATGGAGAGCTGCTTTAAGAATCAGGATCTTTTGACCACCTGAACTTCTATAAGGAAAACCCAGAAATCTGGACTTTCTCTCAGTGGAGTCTATGTTTTTGAAAAGTGATGAGTTGTGATGGGGCCATGGCTTTGATATGCCCCTGCTCCACAGAGGTTCTTGTTTAACCAGTAGCCTTGGACATCACTCCAGGGAGGGGAAGGAGCAGCAAGGTCAATGTATTCTAATGTCCAGAGTAATATATCAGTTCATAAGTCTTTAGAACCTCCTGCCATGAAAAACAGCTGCAGCTTGCAAAAGTCAAATCTTAGGTTTTCCTGTCTCCTTGTTTTGTCCTTAGCTGAAAAGCTGTAACTGGATCCATTCCTGTTCAGCCTCAAAGGCAACCCATTTAACAAGTAGACTATGGGCCTGCCAGGTATTTGAGAAGAAATTTAAGGTATCAACAACCTGTGGCATTTCATCTTCCAGAAGCTCAAGCAGTTTTCAGCTTAGTCTGCTCTGCCTCTGGCATTGGGTGTGCTGCCCTGTCCTCATTAGTGTGTCATTAGTGCCATTAATGAAAATCCGGTTTTACACACTGAAGAGTGATCTGAAGCAGTCTTAAGGAAATGCTATAAATGCTGTCCCTGCTGTTAGCAGGGGCCTTAAGCACACCTGCAGTTTTGACAGGGCTCTTAAAAGGTTCTGTTCCCCTGGATGGAGTGAGGTGTAGTTAGTAAGAATAAACAGCACAGTAAATACTACAAATAACTGCATTTCAGGGCTATGACAACCCTTCTCTGCACCATATAAAGTCCACACACTCAATGATGAAGTGAAATGTTAAAGTTTTGTAGCTTGAGGAAACTGGTTATTAACCCTAGGAAATGGAATTGTGTGCCAAGCACAGCAATCTTAAATAATCCTCTGTGGCTTTTGTCTCAAGCAAAATTACAGAAATAGGAGGGTGAAAGTCATCCATTTTGTTACAAACTTAAGTATCAGTTAGAGAACCCGTTTAATAGGATCCATATCATGGAAAAAACGCAGAGTTGGTCATTTTAATTCAAAGACTTAAGATATTATTCTCGGTGAAATTTGCAGAGATGTTCCTATATTGAAATATCGGAAGAAAGATAGTGGTAGCTAATGAAGAGTCATATACATCTAGGAATAAAACAAAGCAATAGCAACTGCTTAGAAAAACCATCTCAACAAAAAGCACTTAAATCTGTAGCCATGAGAATGGCAAACAGACTATATGGCAAAAGACAACAAAATTGACAGGAATAGGATATTTCTATACCTTTACTACTGTTCTGTGGAATTATAAGGGAGATCAAAGTTTGAAACAATAAACCAAGGTACAAAAAATGACAGATCATTCAGATCACAAATATTATCTAATAGTCTTGGATTCTTAGTCAAATTGTTTAATCTTCCTGAGACTACTATTTCATCTGTGATGGGAATAATAAACTCTATGTATCTCATCTACTCAATGAGGATTAAATAAAACACTACACATCAACAACCAGACAGATGTTACATTTTATTTGCTAGAGTTAATATTAAGAAATCTGTGGTTGATAGCTTTGCTAAATTGGGTGGAAAAAATGAAATATGTTTGTTATCTTGTTGTGTTTTTGTTGTTAAGTGCTGTTGAGTTGTTTCTGACACATAGTGACTCTGTACAGGGTTTCTGAGGAGAAACTGGTGAGCTTGAACCATCAACCTTACAGTTCAAACGGCTTTACAGTCTGGCACATCAACTCACAGTGCCACACCGGGGCGGGGGGTGGGGCTTTGATGATGGATAGGGTAGAGGTGCAAGACCAAGTGGGGGAACAGACCCACCATGGAATAATGCCATGGGAACCTCAGAGCAAAGGTGGACAATAC
>NW_006408598.1:5168267-5169411 GCF_000296735.1 Chrysochloris asiatica
TGTTTTTTAATAGGGAAAAGGCCAAAACAAGGGGTGTGGAGAGGGAAAGAGAGTTTAAAAACAAAATAGGCCGAAAATTAAATTAAATCCTGAGGTATAGCATAATAACCAACAGTGGCATGTTGAAATTTATCAGACACCCTTGAAGGCAAGAAGCTGAAAGAGGACATTAAAGTCATACTCATATTAGGCTACAGATTTTGTTTTGTTTTGTTTTCTATGATTATAAACTACAGTATCCAATCTATTTTTTGTTGTTCTTTTGGTGTGTTTTTTTGTTTGTTTTTTTTTTTTCTTGTTTTCTTACTGTTGCTCTTTTGCTGTTTTATGCTCCCCCTTTTACATTTGGGGGACTCTTTCTCTCCCTATATTACCCAAGAAGAGACAGAAACTGCTGCCATGTAGTCAAGCTACAATCACACGATATAAAACACCAAAACCCAGGTGAGAACCAATTCCAACTGCTGTACACCATGGAAGCAGACAACACATGTGAAAGTTACTCTGAGTTAAGCAATAAGAAGAGTGTAAAGGGAAACCCACTTCCTAATTATATCTACCTAGAGGTAATCAGAAAGCATAAAGAATACTGAAACACATACTCAATTAACAGATAAACACTAAACATGTCCAAGAAGCAAAAGCAGATGACCATATCAGCACATGTCCAGAAACAAGATAAAATATCTGAGACAAATGACTGAGAGGTAGACCTAGACTACATTCTGGAAGGAGGGCAGCCTTGGAAATGCCTGAGGAGGAATTCAGAAAAATGATTATAAAATATTTCAAAACACTTTAAAATGGAGTTGAGAAAAATAAGGAAGAAGTCAAGAAAGTGCTACTGGAACAATCAAATCAGATAGATACAGCATTGGAAACAATTCAAAACCTACAGAAAGAGGTCCATATGAACAATAATAGAATATCAGAAATAGGCAATACACTGAAAGGACAAAGGAGTAGAATAGAAGAGATGGAAGGCAGAACCAATAAGGTGGAAGACAAATCTCTCAATACCACTAAGATAGAAGAGCAAACAGGAAAAAGGATTAAAACAATCTGTACAAGGTCTAAGATTCATGTTGGACAACATGAAGAGGAATAACTTAAGAATTATCGGCATTCCAGAACAGGAAGAATC
>NW_006408598.1:5198701-5206711 GCF_000296735.1 Chrysochloris asiatica
ATTTGAATGCATAAGATATACATATATTTTATTGTATTCTAGTAAAGTTCTGATTGTCAAGCCATTGAGCTAGGTCTGATGGGTACTATCTGCAAGTTTGGGTGTTCTTGTGTATCTTTCCTCACTTCATATCAGCTTGATGCTTCAGTCTCAGCTCTAGCCCTCCATGACTATGTCCTTGTCCATGGGTTTAGGTGTCCCGAGATCTCACCACACTTAGGACCAACCAGCCCTTCCTCTTCTCTCTCTTATCTCCAGGTCAACAGGAGTCTATGGAACTCCAGAAGACTTTAGCCTCTGTATTTTGGCCACTTGTTTGAACTATTTTGTCCTCATGTATGTGTGTGAAAGAGAAAGAGAGAGAGAGATTTGAAATTTTCTATTGTCACCAAGACATTGCAGAGTTATTGTATTTGTTTGCTGATTATATTTGGTTTTCTTGACCCTGCTATTTTGTTTTGTTTTGTTTTACTTTAATATATGTATAGGCAACAGGACAGACTTCTTAATATGGTGACTAGTTTAGCAACAGTAAGGCTGCTTGTCTCCTGCTAGATTTGGTTTTTGTTTTGTGTGTTTGTATGGTATCCAGTGGGTGGGGCAAGAAGTGTAGCGAATATGATTCTGTAGTGTTGATGGATTCCAATTACTATGGAAAGATAGAAGGAAAAAAAAGGGTCAGAAAGGGTAGAGCAAACAAAAAAGGAGAAAGGAGGAACAAAGATGTAGAATAGGAGAGATCTAAGAAGAAATAATAGAAAAAAGAGAAAAAGATGAAAAAGCAAAAAACAAATGTATCTTAAATATAAATAAAACAAAATAAATGTACCACAGTATTTGTATTAGCCACCAAACATGGCTGTGGCAGAAATGACATATTCTTTCTGTGAAGGCACATACTGTGGAATGCAAAGCGTCATGGATGAGGTAGGAGTGCAGCACCAGCTCAGCAGGATAAAACAAAACAAAATAAAAAAGTTGAGACAGGGAGTGGAAAGAGACAAAACAGGGGGTAAGGGTAGGGGAGAGGGAAGAGCTGAGAAGAAAGAAAGAAAAAAATGGCCCCATTAACTGCCAAACACAACTACAGGAGGATGTGAAGCTCACTCTAGGGCATTGTGCTCCACCATCCACGGAGTCATCTGCTCCTCAGGCTCAAAATAAACCATTAAATAAATACCTAAACCAACAGTTGGGAGATGGAGTGAAAAAATAAAAATATGAAAATACAAGGGTCAGAGCCAAGAGATAAGAACTAAGAAGAAAAAAAGTAAAATATATTTAAACAGCAATTCCTTTGTGTGTAAAACTCTGTAGTTATCTCTTCATCAAAAAATGGCCAGTTGGACAATATTTGCTGTATGTATTGTCTCATCACAAGAGAGAGAAAACAATTGGAAATGCCCTGCAAAATTCTTCAATGTATTTTCCATATCTTGTGTTGTCAGTAGTGGGATCTGAGAAGGTTCTCTAAGATAAAGTAATGCTCTGAAATAATTTTGCTTTTTCTGGTGCTAAACACCTTAGCAGCAACCACCATAGAATGTTTCACAAAATTTCCCTCTATATTAGGCCTCAGCTTCTTTGTGATTAGCTGTAATGTTGATAGAACTCAAGCTGTAGGAGGTTCTTGTACCAGCTTTCATGTCATCATCACTTTGCAGCTGAATGATTTCATGTGTAGGTTCTCAGACACATCAGCTAGTTCCACATTAAGCTACAGGTGTAGTGAAGATGGTCAATTCCAATTTTTTACTTTTTATATCCTTGAGTCTTTCATTAAATGCCTCAATTAATTTCACACTGTCACCAGCATATTAAAGTGTTATAGAAGGCTTTGTTCTTCCAGAGTGGGGAAATGCACTGTTATTCCTTTGGAGTTGCACTTGCCACAACCTTAATTTAGCTTCAAATGACTTCATTCAGCTGCAGAGCCATGATGAGCTGAACGCTAGGTACAATCACTTCTCACTGTATGAGTTCTATAAATTTTACATAAACAGTGATGAATTTCCCACTTTGAGGACATGTGTATTGCAATATGCATCTGTGTTTGGAGCAAAGAAGAAGACCCCCAGCGAGATGGATTGGCAAAGTGGTAGTATCAATGGGCTCAAGCGTGGCTACAACCGTGAGCTTGGCCCAGGATCGGGCAGTGTTTCATTTAGCTGTGCATGAGGTCACTATGAGTTGGTACTGACTCAACGGCACCTAATAACAACAGCAACTGCTACAACTATTTTTTTTCAAATCTTACCATCATAAAGAGTTGACTGTGCTTCAGTTTGATCGGTGCATACCTAGAAAAGCAGTTGTGAGTAGCAACATCATCAATACCAGGTAATATCATATCTCTCACCAATGAAAAGTGGTTCCAGCTATCAAATTAGGGGTGAGTTAATGAAATGTTTCACCAAATATAGAAGGCTAATTTCTAAGTTAATAATTTTGTATGGCCCATGAGTGATGTTATAAACATCCAAATGGCCCTTGACAAAATAATAATTCCCACACCTGCTTTGTTGTTGTTGTTGAGTGCCATCAAGTTGATTCCAACCCATAACGACATTGTATAGGATTTCCAAGGAGCCACTGGTGAGCTTGAACCACCAACCTTGCAGTTCAAACGACTCTGCAGTATGACACATTAGCCCACAGTGCCACACCAGGACACCTGCTTTAGATAATGCCAATTTATTATTTCATAAGAAACAGATCCCCATCTCACTTGAGAAATGGATGAAATTTTTTTATAAGTGTTAGGAAGCAAAAGTCACACAACAAAAATATGACTCTGTGTTTGAAAGGTCTTGTCACAGTACAAGCTCTCTGTCTGATAATATAATTAATCAAATATTTATATACTTTATTGTGTGTTCAAATTAGTACATATTCAAGTAAGGCACTAAAATCTTTGTTCAGAGGATCTAGACTATCACAATTCTAACACAAGGGGATTATAGCATTTGATGTCCAGAATTTCATGTGCAATTCCAGTTTAGAAAATTCAGAAAGTTTTGTGATTACTATTGTTGGTTTAGCATTCAGTATCCATCCCAAAGAACATGAATATTAGAAGGCAATAAACATTTACCTAATTCTTCTCCACCATTGGAATTCCTGTCTTCACCCACTAAAGACTGAATCTGTCACCTATCACATCTTGTAGCAGTAGGAAGGCATGCTAAATTATAGTCTGACATCCACCACACAGTTATGAGGAAGCATAGACATCCTGAGCTAATGGTTCATAGTTCTTTTCTCATCTGCTTTTCATTTGAAAAGCAGATAAGTGTCTCTCAACAGTCTGAAAAAAAAAAAATCTCTAATATAATCCTAATGTGACGCTGAAGGATAAGCACTGTATTTGTAACCATAGATTCAACTGTTCAAATACACCAACCACTCTTGGAAACTCTATACAGGGTCACTATGAGTCAGAATCAACTCAGCAGCACACACAACAGCAATATAACCCTGACTGAGAGGTCTTGTCATAGTATAAGCTCTAAATTTAGTCATCCAAGTCATCACATATTTATCATGTGTTTTATTATGTGTTCAAATGGGTACACATTCAAGTGAAGCACAAAACCAGTAAAGGGCAATAAAAGTAACAGATCTCACCTAGTTACTTTGACTCTACATTAGAATGTGTAAAGACTTAAAAATTTTAAATTAACTGAAAACTCAATGACAGATAGAATTGTTTATTTTTGTTAATATAGATTTCCATTAATAAAGTCTAGGGTAGAGATCAGTAAACTAGGAGACCTTCGGTGACAGGGAGTGACACAATAATTGCAACAGTGGGCACAAACAGCAACAGCTGGATGGTACAAACTAAGCTAAGCATCATTACAATCATTGCAGGATCAAGCAGCATTTCATTTTCTTATACATAAAGTTACTAAGTGTTGGAGCCAACACACTGGCACCTACCAACAAAGAGGTTGCTGGTGCTCACCCATAGTCATTCTTTCTTTCCTGGGCAATGTACTGCTTAGTCCTCTTGCAGTTAGTTGACATATGGATCATTCTAGTCAATAAAACATGAATTGTAGTGATTCATGACCTGAGTTAAAAGAGTATATTCATTTTATATTGCTTCATAACCAGTTAGCACAAAGTTAGAAGCTTGAAACAACACATATTTATTATCACATACAGTCTGGGAGACAATTTGAGTACAACTTGGCTAAGTGCTCTGCTTTAGAATCTCACAGAATGCAATCAAGATGTCAGCTCAGTCACTTACAAGTTTATGTAGTTGTTGGCAGCTTTCAATTCCCTGCAGGCTATCAGACTATGAGCCTCAGTTTCTTGCTGGCTGTTATCCAAAAGCCATCTTCAGCTCATTGCTACATAACTCTCTCCATGTGGGCAGCTATGACATAGCAGATTGCTTTTGCATAGCAAGCAAGGGAAAATCTATTAGTAAGATGTGGTTAAAAATCTTACACAACATAATCACTTATATAATTCCTCACCCTGGCATTCTATTGATTAAAAGTAAGACATCAATCCTGCCTTCAATTACACAAGGGAGTCAAACCAGGAGGAAGGCATCATTAAACCTCCCTAGGATCTGTCCTCCATTTTACCTAGCAGTAAAAACCCCTTGAGTGAAGTTCCTACTTTCTCTTTCCTTAACAACCCTGGAAAATGGGTGATGAACTGACAAAGACAAAAATAGATGATGAAATGGCAGAGACAAAGATGGAAGTAAAATAAGTCCCAGAATCATCAGTTAGAAAAGGAATTGTCCAGGTGTGTCGCAGTAGGATAAGCATTGGACTGTAACCACAGGATTGGCAGTTCAAGCATGTTGGTCATGCCTCAGAAACCCTATACAGGGTGGGTATGAGTGGGAACTGACTCAACAACACTAAAATAACTACAACAATAGCAGAGTTACACAGTAGATTTTGACCAAGCAAGAAAAGTGAGGCCTTTTAAAGTCTGATTAAAAAAAAAAAAAGAGGTCTGACTCATGAACCCATGAAGAAGGAAAGGGAGAAGATGAGTAGTTTGAAAATAAATAAGTAAAAGTATGAGAATAAACCATTGCTGATCAAAACCATTGGCAGTCCATAAGAGGTAAGAAACAAAGATTGAGCAGAGTAAGAAAGAATGAATATCAATGGGAAAAAGAAAAGCCTGCATGTAATGAAACTCTGTGTTGTTATAGTAATACAAAGTGGATGCACTGCTATAGTTCAGAATTGGCAATATTTGAGAGAGAATCTGTGAAGTGGCTTTTAGTGGTAAGAAAATGTTAATGTCAAATCTGTATTTCTTCCATTAAAGGGCTACTGTGCATTATGTTCTGGAAGAAACCAGACAAGTAAATAAACCAAAAGCCTAACGTTCAAAATACAATAAAAACAGCAAAGTTTTGACTCAAAGCTATAATTTTTGATAAAACTATACCAAGGTCACTATTTAGTTCTAACTGTAACACAAAACTCCTTTGATTCCTAATGGAGAAGACGACATTTAAAATGGAACACTAGAACAGTGATTCACAAACTTTCATTCATTTTTACAATCAGTAAGAAATATGCAGATGCCTGGACCGCCTGCCACCTCAGGGATTCTGATCCAGCAGGTCTCATATGCTGTATTTCTAATAAGTCCCCTGGAATCCTTGGGTAGTGCAAACATACATCGAGCAACTAACTGAAAATGTGAAGATTTGAGTCAATCAGAGGTGACTATGAAGAAAGACCTGATAATATACTGCTGGAAAATGAGCGGTTGAAAAATCTACAGAGCACAGTTCTATTCTGACACACATGAGGTCCTTGTGAGCTGGCACTAATTCAATAGCAACTAGAATAAGGCGCCAGGTAACTAATACTATTGGTCCATCATCCATATCACTATTCAAATGTTGCATATGTTAGAAAGAAGCATAATCAAGAGTTACAGTGTTGTCAAATATTGTCTAATAGACTTTTATTCATAAAGACCTAATATGACAGAGTAGAACTGCCCCATTGGGTTTCCTAGGCTATAATCTTTACAAAAGCAAACCACCATATCTTTTTTCCTGTGGATCTGCTGGGTAGGTTCAAATTTAAACCTTTAGTTAGTAGCCAAGTTCTTAACCATTGTGCTGCCAGGGCTCCTTGTTTTTATTAGGTGCCATGGAGTCTGTTCCGACTCACTAGACCCATATTTAGAACAGAAGAAAAGTTGTCTGGTCCTGCCACATCCTCACAATCACTGCTAAGCTTTAGCCCATTGTTACAGTCATTGTGTCAGCCCATCTCACTGAGGGTCTCCCTCTTGTTATTGGACCATCTAGTTTATAAGATATGAAGACCTTCTCCAGAGACTTGTTCCTCCTGATATTTACCCAAAATAAGAGAGACAAGGTCTTGGCATCCTTACTTCTAAGAAGTATTGTTACTGTACTTCTCCCAAGACAGATCTGTTCATTCTTTGGCAGTTCACATATATTGAAATATATTTAATATTTTTCATTAACATAATAATGCAAATGCATCAAGCCTTCTTCAGTTTTCCTGTTTCATTGCCCAACTTTCTCATGCATATAGGGTCATTGGAAGTACCATAGCTTTAGTTAGGTGTCCTTCCTCATCAAAATGACAGTTTTGTTTTATAGATTTAAAAGATGAAAGAGCTCTTTTGCAGAAGGTTTGCCCCACAAATGCATTACATCATTTGAATTCTTGACTGCTATTTCCATGAATGTTGATTATAAATCCAAATAAAATGAAATCCTTGACAACTTCAATATTTGCCCCATTTGTCAGGATGTTCCTTATTGGTCCAGTTATAGTGATTTTTGTTGTCTTTTTGCTGGTTTATAATCCATACTGATGACTTGTGTCTTTGATCAACATCAGTAAGTGCTTCAAGTCCTCTTTGCTATCAGCAAGCAAGGTTATGTAATCTGTATATCACAAACTGTTAATAAGTCTTCTTCCAATCCGGATGCTGCATTCTTCTTCATATAGTACAGCTCTCAGGTTATTTTCTCAACACACAGAGTGAATAAGTATGGTGAAAGGGTACAATCCTGGTATACCTTTTTCCTGATTTTAAACCATGTATTATCCTGGTGTGCTGCTATGGGTTAATGCTCTGGACTGCAAAGTCTGTTTGAACTGAGAGGTTGGCAGTTCAAGCTCACCTGTCACTCCTCAGAAACCCAACACAGGGTCGCTATGGGTCAGAACAAAATCAATGGCACTTAACAATAACAACAACAACAACTATCATTTTGTTCTGTTCTAAACACATAAGCACAATTAAGTATTCTATAATTCCAATTCTTCACAATATTATCCATAATTCCTTAAAATCTACACAATCAAATGCCTTTACATAGTCAATAAAACACAGGTAAACATTTTTCTAGTATTATCTGCTTTCAACAAATATCCATGTGACATCAAGAATCACATTCCTAATTCTTCATCTTCTTCTGAGTCTGGCCTGAATTTCTGGTTGTTCCTTGGTGATGTATGGATGCAGCCATTTTTAAATTATCTTCAGCAAACTTTTACTTGTGTGGGATATGAATGATATGGTTTGATAACTTCCACACTCCATTGAGTTGCCTTCCTTTGAAATAGACAAGAATATGGAGCTCTTCCTGTCAGTCAGATGGCTGGCTTCCAAATGTCTTGGCTTAAACTAGTGAGTGCCTCTAGCATTGTATCTAGCTGGTGAAATCAGTCAGTTGTCCTTCTGTCAATTCTTGAATCTTATCTTTTTCCAGAGCCTTCGGAGTAGCTTGTATGTTTCCCTTTAATGACATTGGCTGTTTCTTTATCATATATTTTCTCCTGAAGTGTTTGAATATTGATATTATTTTTTGGTACAGTAATACTATGTATGCTTTCCATCTTCTTCTTCTTCTTCTTCTTCTTTATTTTAATTTAAGGTTTTTATTGTGGATTGAGTGAAAGTTTACAGGGCATATCATCAGTTTTACATTCAACAAATCATATACCTTGTTTCATTACATTGATT
>NW_006408598.1:5209167-5242390 GCF_000296735.1 Chrysochloris asiatica
TAATCATTTTTCTGAGTTCCTTCTCCAGCATTTCCAAAGCCTGCCCATCTTCCAGTATGGAGTGTAGGTCTACTTCCAGCTCATTTGTCTCAGTCACTTTATCTCGTTTCTGGACATGTGCAGATATGGTCATCTGCCTTCCATCTTCTTTTGATGCTTCTTGCAACATTCACGTTTTGCCCATAGAATCCTTCATTAGTGTTCTTTAGAGGTATTATAAAGTTGAGATAATTTTATCTGGTCTTATGTGTTTCATCTTAAGACATGGTGTGGTAGTTTGTTTGCAAATTTGGTCCCAATTCTTCACACCTTTCTGCAGTATGAATTTGCAAGTCTCCCAATCAGGAAATGGAATCAATTTTCACAACTTTTCCACTAGCCCTCTCTACATGTCTGCCTTCTGGTTTTCTATGGCTAATTGAATGTGGAAGAAATATGATGTTTCATTTATGAGCTTAAGACCTTAAGGGGCCTTGTGTGCATCCACTTTCTATCCTAACCCTTCCAACACTATACCAAAGCTATATATTTTCTATCACAGTTGATGCCCAGATTAGCACTGCTGGAGTATAAAAGTAAGATGGAGTAGAGTGCAATTTTCTGAGATGAGGCAATCCTGGACCAGCATGTAGCCAATCAATGCCAAAAATACGAGAATGTCCTGTCTAAATCAGCGGAGTTGCCATCTTAACTCACAAGTGACCTCAGGCGCATGAGTGAAATCAGACAGAAGAGAAGAATCCCTTACCTGAAACAAAAAGACTTAATTTATAATAAATGCTTATTGTTTTATCTCATTTTTCTTTATTCATTCTCCTAAATCCATCTTTACCACATTCCAAAGCAAACCAAACCTACAGCCACTAAATTAATTCTGATTCCTTCTAATGCTAGTGAACAGAATAGAACTGCTTCATAGGATTTCCAAGACTAAATTTTTACTGCCTCATCATTCTCCCAAGGATTGCTGGTGATTTTGGACCACCAGTCTTTTGGTTAGCAGTCCAATGATTATACCATTTTGTCAAAGGACTCTCTCCTTCAACATTAATTGTTTTAAATACTTTTTAAATTTTAGAGTAATTTTGCTTTGCAAAAAAAATTATAAAGCTAGTGAAGAAACTTCCTGTGTACAGTAATCCAGCTTCCCTTGTTGCTGACATTTTGTATTAGTATGGTACATATAGCACAACTGAGACAATAGTATTAATTAATGACCCAATCTTACTAACTAAATTACATACTTTATGCAGATTTCTTAATATTTGCCTAATGTTCTTTTCTGTTCTGGGACCCCATCCATATTACTACAGTGCATTGAGTTGCCATGTCTCCTTCAGCTCTGTATGGCTCTGACAGTTTCTCAATCTATTCTTGTTTTTGATGACTTTCACAGTTTTGAGAATTAATGCTCAAGCATTTTGTATAATTAATTTGGAATGTTAGATGTTTTCTTATTATTAGACTGAATTAATGGTTTTGGGAAGGAAGACCACACAGATGATGATCTGCTCTCATTATATTATACCAAGGGTATATATTCTCAGTGAGACTTACCACAGTTGATGTTAACTTTGATGACCTGCCTGAGAAAGTGTTTCTTCAGGTTTCTCCACTGTAAAATTGCTGTTTTTCTCTTTTCTATACTCTACTGTTTGGAAGGAATTACTATGTAAAACCCACTCTTAAGGAGTAGGGAAATAGATTCTACCTCCTTGAAGGTAGACTATCACTTAAATTACTTAGAAGTATTCTGTATGGAAAAGTTCAGATTCTCACTCATTTATTTGTATATACCAAGGGTATCTATTCTCAATGAGACTTACCACAAACTGAAGCTTGAATGTTTTCTTTAGTTCTTTCCACTTGGAAATGCTGAGTGTGTTCTTCCCTAACTCCAGGTCTTTGCACATTTCATTAAAATACTTGACTTTGTCTTCTGGAGCTGCCCTTTGAAAATTGCTCTTCAGCTCATGTACTTCTTCATTCCTTCCATGTACTTTAGCTTCTCTATACTCAAGAGCAAGTTTCAGAGTCTCTTCCAACATCCATTTTTGTTTTTTCTGTCTTTCCTGTACTTTTAATGACTGTTTTGCTTTCTTCACATATGATGTTCTTAATATCATCCCACAATCTTCTGGATTTCAGTCATTACTAACTAATGCTTCAAATCTGTCCTTGAAATGGTCTGTAAATTCAGGTGGGATATATTCAAGGTCATATTTTGGCTCTCATGGATTTGTTTAATATTCTTCAGTGACAGCCTGACCTTGCATACAAGCAATTGATGGTCTGGTCTATTCCACACATGGCACCTGGACTTGTTTTGGCTGATGATGTTTAGCTTTTTCAACATCTCTTCCCATGGATGTAGTCAATATGATTTCTGTGTACTCTATCAGGTGAGGTCCATGTATATAATCACCTTTATGTTGTTTTTAAAAAGGTATTTGCAATTAATAAGTCATTGGGCTTGCATAACTCTATCATAAAATCTCCAGCATAATTTCTGTCACCAAGACCACATTTTCCAATATCTGATCCTTCCTCTTTTGTCTCCAGCACTTTGCATTGCAATCATCAATACATTTTCATTGCATGTTTTATCAATTTCAGAATGAAGAATTTGTTGTTGGTGTGCCATTGAATTGGTTCCTTGGAGATCCTCACATAACTTCAATCTGTCTCCAATTGTGCTTGCTTCTTCATGCTTAATCTGTACTTTATATATCACAAAGGTGATGTTTTACACTGATATGGTTTACACTGATATAGTTCATTAACATACAAAGGTAGTCCTATTCCCAAATGGAATTACGTCTTTAAGTACAGGTGTTTTGGATTTACCATACATATTTTCTGAGGCAGGTGCACATTTCAATCTTTAACTGTGAGCTTCAGGGAAAATGCATATACAGTGTTATTCTATTAAACAGATATTTATCGTGCACCTACTGAGTGCTAGACTTAGATCAGGGAACAAATCAGACAAAAGTTCTGCCTTCATAAAACTTACATTCTAGTGGGGGATGTTGTTAAGTGCCGTTATCAATGCGACCCTGTATAAGGTTTCCAAGGAATGGCTGGTCAGACTATAAGATAACAAGCATAATAAACATGTAGTCAATTTCATCTCATAGTGACCCTGGTGTGGGGCTGTAAGGTAAGCACTAGACTGCAAGGTTGGTTTGAGCCACGAAGTCAGCACCTGGAACTCACTAGGCACTCACTTGAAACCCTATACAGTGCTGCTAAGTGTTGCTACCAACTAGACAATACTTAACAACCACATAGGGATTCTGAGGTTTTAAATCTTCAAGACAGCCAAAAGTCTCATCTTCTGCAGAGCTACTAGTGGGCTCAAACTGTGAACCTTGCTTTTCATAGACTAGTGCTTATTGTATGAGCCACCATGCTACGTAGCAGAAGATAGTGCTTCAGAAATAAATAGAGCAGGTGAGGGTGATCAGGAGTACTAATGGAGAACTAGTCAAATTTTATAAGGTGGTGAAAGTAAAGTCTTTAAACAAAGATGTGAGGAAGATATTAATTTATCAGTATTTCTCCTGCCATGAGAACAAAAATATTTTATGACCCTTGTGTATGTTTATGGCTCCACACCTCACTCCAGAATGATGAACATGCACAATTGAGTCAACCGGAACATACATAAGCCTAGCCTCTCGTCCTGAACAATGATAACAAAGGTGACTGAGACAATGACCCTGGTCATATTATCTATTTCATTAAAGTGTATTCTTCAGGCTTCATTTTACTGCAGAGTTCTCTTAAATATTCATAAGATATGGCAAAGCAGAAGCAGAATTTGTTTCTGAGTGATTTTCAGTATGTTGTTGTTATGTGCTCTAGCATCAGTGCTGACTCCTAAAGCCCATGTATATAGTTTCCAAGGCTTTAAATCTTCCCTGGAGCAAACGCGTCATCTTTCTTCCTTAGAGGGGCTGGTGGCTTCAACCACTGACCTTGTGGTTTGCAATCCAATTTTCCTTTGCTATATTAATAATGTCTTACCAGTGTATTAAATCTATTTTTTAAGATATAAAAATAGCAGATTAGGTAGAGAGAAGCAAGCACAAATGAGGTAAGATGCCACGCCACAAGAAGACTGCCAAGAAACCAAGGAACAGAAGCTAATATGAGACAAGGACCTCCTCCAGAGCAAACAGAAAGCAAAAGCCTTTCCCTAGAGCTACTACTCTAAATTCAGACTTCTAACCTACTATGGAGTTGTAGGATAAGCACTGGACTGCTAACCACAAGGTTAGTGATTCAAATCCACCATCTGCTTTTTAGAAACCCTATATATGGTCGTGATGAGTTGGAATCAACTCGCTAGCACTTAACAACAACAACAACAGCAATGAGACTATAAATTTATGTTTGTTAATGCTCCCCACTTGTGATATTTCTGATATCAGGAGCTCTGGTACCATAGTGATTATGAGTCAGGCTGCTAACCTCAAGGTCAGCAGTTCGAAACTACCACAGTTCTGCAGAAGAAAGGTGATGCCTTCTGCTCACATAAAGGTTTACAGCCTGGAAACTCTATGTAGGGTCGCTATGAGTCAGAACATACTCCACAGCACATGGCACACAGTCACCACCACGAGCAGTGCTAAGAAGATCCCAGGTAATCTAATAATTAACACTGAAATCCAGTGTATTAAAAGATGTAGTTTGAAGGAGGCCTAGATGAAGAAGTTGCACTCATTATTTAGTAACTGCAATTAAAAGCCTGTCCTTACAGTCATTTGAGGACAAGCTATTGTATCTCAAATATTTCCTGTCAAAACTGTGTGGCCCAGAATTGTATCACATGGACATTTTGTACTCATTGAAAAGCTGACAAGGCTGATTCAAGCCAAAAGTTGTGTGCAGAAAGTTCGATCTTATTTTTGTGTTCTTATAACGACTACTACTACGAATTCCATTGTATCTTCTTTTCCCTTACTATGTTATCATCTATTCTTACAATAGTGTGTGTTGTGCCAGGATTCAAGATTATCAACAAAATATAAAAACCACATACTCTAATCATGCATGATATAATGCTTTACTCACATAGGGAAGAGGCAGAAAGAGATCAGTTTTACTTCTGGGCACCAATCTCTCATGCTGCGAGTTCCTCTTTATGGCCAATGCAAAACAGATGTTTCACACATACCTTTATCCTAATATGACATAAGAGAGTTCCCTCCCCACCAGAAAAAGATAAAGAAATGAGGTTGGCCAGGTATCATATGGTACCCATCCAGGAACAGAACAGAGAAAGTTACTTACTACGTGCTCACAACAAAAAAGTGTCTGATAATTTGACAAAATTTTAGCTCCCCTTCTTCCTGATCAGTTGAACATACATGGAGAGAAACTACTCAGATGAGGTGAAAAGGGGAAATGAGCATTGCTTTAATATGATTAAACTCAAGACTATGCAGATATGGCGCCATGAGATTATTACTCAACCCCAAGGTCAATTTGAACTGTAAAGTTGGCAGTTCAAAATCACCAGTTGCTCCTCAGAAACCCTATACAGGGTATCTATGAATTGGATCCAACTCAATGGCTCTTAAGAACAAATCTACAACTGTTGCTTCAGAAAACAGGTATGACTTCCTTGTTTCAGTCTTACTGCTAAGTAGATCAGCATGGTTGTTATTGTGCCTATCAGCCCTCTTGGTAATGGACAGCAAAGGTCAGCAGAGAGACAATTTTATTTAGTTTTAATTAGAGATTAGTTTTAATTAGAGGATGAAGGCCTAATTTCATGTCGTACAAGATATTGAAGACAGTTATTTTCCATGTATACTCCTTGCTTTTTAGGAAACATTTATGTATATAATAATTGCAGCATGCTACAATATGTTTCTTACCAAACTTATTGTTACATAATTAAATATAATGAACTGTCCATTCGAATGTTTGATATGCTTTGAAACTATGTAAACAACTGTGTAGGGTCAACAAAAATGAGAGAAACACTCAATGAGATGGATTGACACACTAGTTATAACAATAGACTCTAGTATCCCAGTGATTATGAAGGTGGCACAGAGCCAGGCAATGTTTTGTTCTGTTATACATGAGGTTGCCATGATCAGAGCCAATCTCTCTGGAAACTAACAACAACATAAACCCTTGAAACCACTACCAGAATCAGAGCATCTCCATCATGCCCCAACATTTTCTTTGCCCCTTTGAAATCCATCCCTCCCTCAACTCCCGACCACTACTGATCTGGTTTCTGTCATCATATTCTAGTTTATGTTCTACAATTTCTTCTGAATAGAATCAGACGGCATGTGCATTTTTGAATCTAGCTATTTTCATCTAAGTTATAGGTTCCATTCACATCAACTAAGCCTCTGACATTGATCAAAATAAGCTAGGAAAGACGAATAAAAAAAGAAAAAAAGTGGAAGTCAATTCTAATGAGCAAATTGAAGAACATTTAAATGTGCATTTTAATTCATAACATGAGACTTCTGTTAAGGAAATTTATACATCATACTTAATATATATCTGATGGTTATACTAATAATGCAGTGAATTAAAACATGTTTCCTTCAGAGAAAATGAGGTTCTGTCAGAAAAATATGAAGCATTGATTGATTTTTTACATAGGATTACACTGAAGTGTGTTAGGATAAGTAACAGATAAAAGAAAACCAAATAAGTCTGAAATAAACATACAAAATTCTCTAAAGAAAGCCAGAAGATATGACGTACTGAAGAGGGAAAAATCTATCAGAATATAGACTATTTTTAATGAAATCAGGCAATATTATTTTTAAATATGTCATTATTTCTGCTAACAGACAGAGATAGGGAAACTTGCCTCCATCATTTCAGGTTATTTCTATAGAGTTGAAAATTCAACTGTGGTAAGTGTACCAGGAGTTTCCCCAAGTTTCAGAGGACTATCCACTTTTCCCACACTGAATTTGCTTTGAGCATTTCTACTTTAAATTGATGAGGAGATCAGCCCCACTATAATAAACTGGACTCCTAGTGTGGCGCTGTAAGATAAGCACTGGACTGAGATCTACAAGGTCATTATGAATTGGAATTGACTCAACAGCACATAACAACATAGTAGCATGGTGTGGTGGTGTAGGATCAGCACTGGACTGCGAACCACAAGGTTAGCAGTTTAAACTCACCAGCTACTCCTCAGACCCTATGTGAGTAACTGTGAGTCAGAGTCGATTCCATAGCACTCGTCAACAGCAAAAGTAATAAGCAAATGGTTGGCAGTTTAAGTACACCCGGAGGTCCTTTCTTCTAGAAAAAAAATCAGCTATTGGGGCAAACGGGTGAAGGAATACTGTAGAGCACTGATCTAGTCTGTCACACATGAAATTGCCATGGTGGTGTTGTTGTTAGGTGCCTGCCAGTCAGTTCCGACACATAGCAACCTTATGCACAACAGAATGAAATACTGCCTGGTCTTGTGCCATCTTCACAATTACTCTTAAGCTTGAATCCATTACTGCTAACTGTGCTGAGCATCTTGTTAGGAGTCTTCCTCGTTTTCACTGAACCTCTACTTTGACTTAGGATGATGTCCTCCAGGGACTGGTCCCTCCTTATAATATGATCAAAGTGTGAGAGATGAAGTCTGGCCATCTTGGCTTCTAAGGAGCATTCTGACTGTGCTTTTTCCAACACAGATTTGTTTGTTCTTCTGGCAGTTCGTGGTGCTTCTACAGTCTTCTTTATTCACTGTCCAACTTTCACATGTATGTGAAGCTACTGAAAATACCATGACTTGGGTCAGGTGCAGCTTAGTCCTCAAAGTGACATCTTTGCTCTTGAACACTTTAAAGACATCTTGTGCAGCAGGTTTGCCTAATGAAAGACATCATTTGATTTCTTGATTGCTGCTTCCATGTGTGTTGATAGTGGATTCAAGCAAAATGAAGTCTTTGACAATTTCATTCTTTTCTCCATTTATCATGAAGTTATTTATTGATCCAGTTATGAGGAGTTATGTTTCTTTACATTGATGTGCAACCCCTACTAAAGACTTGTCTTTGATCTTCATCAGTAAGTATATATAGTCAAATTAAATTGGTGGCAATTGGTTTTGGTTTACTTATATTAAGATTATGTTGTGCCTCCATGGTGAGAGAATGTTCAATTTCTAATACAATGTATGTTCATAATACGTTACTCAGCAAACACTATAACTTGTTTCTAATGAATGTTATCAATATCTCATTCACAGAATTGCTTTAAAGTCTAACACTTCCTCCATTAAGTACTTTGAGATGTAATGGACATTTTTCTGAAAACCCCTAGGTCTCCTTTCTGCTATCTCCATGCCATCAGACTCCCCTTTGCCTATTGATTACAAGGCAATGCTTAGACAGGGCTTTAATTATACCTGGGTGTGAAAGAATTCATTTTGTGTGTTTAGATATGGTGTGTGTGTATGATTTCTGGCTTCTTTTGACCATCTCCCCTGTTTCAATTATCTTGTGGTGCATTTCTCATTATGAGAAAGTTTCATTTTTATAGTCTGTGGTCTGTTTTTCCTATAGAATTTAGATTTCAGGAGAGCCTGGCTGGATTCTCAAAAACTGGAAGCGGTGATTTCTTGTCATTTTTCAGTTGAACTAATATTTTCCCACATTTTATAATAACTGAAATTGGAATGTGTCTTAATGGGTTTTAACTTATTGATTAATCAGTTGATTGAGTGAGTGGCTAGGCAACAGTTTTAGATCATCATACCTGCAGATATTTAAACTTGGTCTTGTTGTCCAACTTTGGCTACGTTATGCATATTGGTGTTACAAATGTTGAGTTTAATTGCTATCAAAATGTCTTTAAAGCAAACCCAATAATTCAGCATTGAAAAAGATTCCTGAATACTTAAAAACGCATGGAAATAGCTGCAGATCATATTTTACTGTTGTTAAGTGTAGTCTGTTGTTGTTGTTGTTGTTAACTGCCATCGAGTTGGGTCCGACCCATAGCGACCCTGTACAGGGTTTCCGAGGGTGTAAATCTTTACGGGAGTAGAAAGCCTCATCTTTCTCCCGTGGAGCGGCTGGTAGTTTCGAACCACTGACCTTAAGGTTCGCAGCCCGATTCGTAACCACTACGCTACCAGAGTCTAGCCGGTTTCAACTCATAGCAACCCTGTATAGGGTTTCTGAAGAGCAGCCGGTGAATTTGAACCACCAACCTTGCAGTTCAAACCAACCTGTGGTCATGTGTTTATCCTACTGTATCACACCAGGACTCTGTAGCAGAATGTATAATTGATAATAAAATTAGTTGTCATTGAGTCATCTCTAACTCATGGTGACTGCTAGTGTGACTTAGTAAAATTGTACTCCATAGGGTTTTCAATGACTAATGTTTTTGGAAGTATATCACCAGGCATTTTTTTCTGAGGCACCATTGGGTAGACTCAAACTTCCAACATTCCACACAGCAGACAAGCTACTTGTATCACAAAGCATTTCTAAATTTGAAACTTTGGTTTCTTCAATTCAGTACCTTTGAGTACCAGTCTGTTTAGACTCATTAGGACCCTGCATAGAATTTCTGAGGAGTGACTGGGGGGTTTAACTGCCTACCTGCGGTTATCAATCCACTGTTTATCCTGGTGTGGCGCTGTGGGTTAATGCACCAGACTGCAAAGCCGTTTGAACTGCAAGGTCGGCAGTTCAAACTCACCAGCTGCTCCTCAGAAACCCTATACAGGTTCGCTATGGGTCGGAACCGACTCTACGGCATTTCATAGCAGCAGCAACCACATTAGTGGTGGTGATTATGTGCCATAGAGTCGGTTCCGACTCATAGCGACGCTGTATAGGGTTTCCGAGGCTTGAAATCATTATGGGAGCACAAAGCCTCATCTTTATCCTGCAGAACAGCTGGTAGTTTCGAACTAATGACCTTGAGGTTAGCAGCCTGAGAGCTAGGACTCCAATTTGATAATAGGTTTTTGTTTTTTGTTTATGCAGTAAATAAAATCATAACCCAATTTCATATACTGTGGTGCTGTTGGCTAATGCATCAGACTGCAAAGTCGTTTCAACTGCAAGGTAGGTAGTTCAAAATCACCCGCTGTTCCTTGGAAACCCTGTACAGGGTCCTTATGGGTCGACTCGATGGCACTTAACAACAACAACATGGTGAATTTGTCAATTGCTTTGCAAAAGCATAAGCAAATATGGTAGTTCATCCAACAATGAATATTGTGATAAATTAAGAACCTCATGGTGAAAAGAAATCATTGTATTATACATTAATTTGCAGCAGTTTTTTCTTTTGTTTACAAAATAGTAACTCATGCTACAATTCAGCATCTCAAAGCTGTTGCCATCAAACTGATTCGCACTCATGGCGACCGCATGTGTTACACAGTAGAACTGACCCTTAGGGATTTCTCAGCTACAAGCTTAATACAAACAAGTCTTTCTTCTGTCATACTTTTGGGTAGGTTTGAATCATCAACATTTAAATTAGTAGTTACTGGCAAACCATTTGTGCTACCTTGGGACTCTAGAAACTGAAAATTACAATAATAAAATTATTGTAACTCAACAGAGAGGTGCTCTGGTGGCACAGTGGTTAAGAGTTTGACTGTTAACAGAAAGATCAGTGGTTTGAACATATCATCCACTACATGGGAAAAAGATGTGACACTCCATCTCTGGCAACCCTATGGATTTGCTCTATTCTGTCCTTTGGGGTTGTAATGAGATAGAATTGACTCATTTGCAGTGAGATTATTTTAACTGGTCAGTTGGGAGGAAAATGGATCTTTTAAGGAGCACTGGGAGACAGAGCTAATGGGTGACATTACCCTCTGAAGTAGAATGATGCTGTAGGCTAAGCACTGGACTGAAGGTCAGCAAGGTCATCCACTCAAACTCACCAGGCACTACTCAGAAACCCTATACAGGGTTGCTATGAGTTGGAACTGACTCAATGACACTTAACAACAATAATCGCTCTTTGTTGTTTCTTCAACTAGCTGTACTGGAATAGGGTGTTGTTATTAAGTTCTGTCTGTTGCTGTTGTGAAGTGACGTTGAGTCAGTTCCGACCCATAGAGACCCTGTATGGGGTTTCCGAGGAGCAGTTGGTGAGCTTGAACTGCTGACCATGCAGTTCAGATGGCTTTGTAGTCTGGCGCATTAACCCACAGCGCCACACCAGGACTCCTAAGTTCTGTCGAGTCAGTACCAATTCACAGTGACCCTGTATAGAATTTCTGAGGCTGTAATTTTTGCAGTGGAAAGTCTCATCTTTCTCCCACAGTAATACGTGACTAATGGCTTTCAGACATGACCCCCAACCTCTTTGACACAGCTCCTCTTTGGCACTTTCCTTGAATATGGGTAGATTTATGATTGCTTCAACTCTGGGATTGATACCTATGTGATTTCTGAGAACATACCCTATAAGGTCATGCAAATTCCTTAGTATACTTACTTTATGGATAGTTCCTGTTAGGATGCTCCCTCCAGGATTCAAGTTGAATGCCATAAGACATGATAAATGAAGAAAAAAAAAATGTGGAAACTTCAAGAGACAGTCACAATTGAACCTAGTCTTGCAGTAATCACAGCCTAGACTAAAATTTTCTCTAGATAATTCTCTGGTTATAGTTGTTAAGTGCCATCACGTCAGCTCCACCTCTTGCACAACAAAAAGAAAACCTGTCTGATTTAGCACCATCCTCACAACAGTTACTTCTGAGACCATATTTCAGCCACTGTGTCAATTCCTCTCGTTGGGGATCTTCATTGTTTTTGCTGACTATCTATTTTACCAAGCATGATGTCTTTGTCCAAGAACCACTTCTTCCTGATAACATGTCAACAATAAGTGAGACAAAGTCTCATCATATTTTCTTCTAAGGAGCATTCTGGCTGTACTTCTTTTATTTATTTATTTTTCAAGTTTTTCTTTTCATTGCAATGATTACAATCCCCTCAGTGCATCATCAAATAACCAAAGGGTACACCCCACAGGCCTGTCACCTGGCCGTCAGCACATGGCCCCTCTCCCTCCCTGACTCCAGTGTCCCCAGCCACTCCATCTGTCCACATCATCATCTCTCTCTCCATTTCTGGTGTCACTGCTTCTCTGGGTAGGATGCTGCACTCTGCTCTTCTCACTTGATGGTCCCAGGGATCTCCGCTCCTGGACTGCAAAATCAATCACCACCTCCTTTTGTTAAAAAACATCAAAAACATGTACCTTTACAGTTCCGACCCTCACAGTCAGTCCTTATGGCAATTATTCACTATTGTACCACAAGATTCTTATCCCCATCTCCTTTCATTAGCTCCATCCCAATAAATCAGAAGCCATTTAGTGGAGATTCTATCTTCTCCCACCCTATCTGGAACTACGCTCCCTCTTGAAAGCTTGTAAGCCAGTCACTTCTTGCCTTTATAGCCCCCATCATTTTGGGTAGCCAATGTGTAAGTTGTCCATACCAGTCAACCCTGTGTACTGTGGGGGTGGGAGTGATCCTTGCTGTAAAGATTTATTCCCTTTTTTGAGCTACCACATCCATAAGTATAGGTAAAATTCATCAAATTATAGTGGGTTACTCTTTTTTTTCCCCCTTTTCTTTCTTCTTCTAGTCAAGTTCTGATCATCCAGCCATCGAAGCCAGGTCAAGTGGGTACTGTCTCCAAGTATGGATGTTCTTATGCATCTCCCCTCACTTCATGTCAGCTAGATGCTTCACTCTCTGCTCTAGACATCTTTGGCCATGTCACTGCCTCTGGGCCCAGGAGTCCCTGGGTCTTGACATGCTGCTGGCCATCCAGGCCTCCTCCTGGGTTCACAGGAATCTACTGAATGTGTTCAGACTTACCTCACAACTTTATTGCTGTTTTTCCCCCTCTTCCCCTTATCGGTGATCAGCATATTCACCAGTCAGATCACATGCCTGCTCGTGTATTCCTCTTGAATCTCAGTCTTGGACGGGAGTTTGCTCTGAGGGGACCTGACCACTTGCCTTGGTGGCTCCCAGGTGAACAGCTTGCTTGTTCTTGCAGTAAACAATCAGATTGCCATTATTGTTTTTGACTTTTCCTGCTGGTCTTTCTTTCATGAAGTATGTACTGTTCTTCTAGCCACTCCAGGCTGGTCTACTTGTCCTTTCAAAGTAGAAATTTCCCCACCTTGGACGATTCTGGATGGGGTTCAGGATTCCACCTATAGTCTTATGCAATGGAAAGTCTCCACAGGAAGCCTCTTTCACTGGGCAATTTCTAGCCCCCTTTAAGATAATCTAATCAGATATAGGCTGAAGACAGACTTAGAAGCTTTCGATTGTGATGTTTCTGGCTATTCCTTTCTCTCCCCCTCAATTGTCTATTTTACAATGGTAGGCAAGGGAAACCAAGATTCAAACACAGCCAAGCATCTTAACATTCATTATTAAGATGCTTAATAATTTTTACCCATTCAAACCATGCCTCAATCCCTGTATCCCAAAGCCCTGTTGTTCCAAGGTTGTGCATACATCATCATTTAACTCTGTCCCACTTAGCCCATGCAAACCTGCTTACCTGTTGTCCCATCCACCTTGTTCTTCCATTTCCTTCCCACCTCTTGTGGATTGCCTACCCCCAGCACCCAGACTATCCTATGTCTATTCCCTATCCTGTGCTCTATCTTCCAATCCCACCCTCCCCTCCTCTCATCCAATACAACCCAGTGATCAGCAAATAATACCATTTATAATAGCCACCCAAGTGATTAAATATTTTGGGAATAAATGTAACCAGAGAAACAAAGGACCTATACAAAGAAAACCACAAAACACTACTACAAGAAAGCAAAAGAGGCTTAAAAAATTGGAAAAACATGCCATTTTCCTGGATAAGAAGACTCAACATCGTGAAAATGTCAATATTGCCCAAAGCAATTTACACATATAATGCAATCCCCATCCAGATTACAAGAACATTCTTTAAAGAGATGGAAAACACAATTATAAACTTTATATGGAAAGGAAAGAGACCCAGGATAAGCAAAGCACTGCTTAAGAAGAAGAACAAGGTTGTAAGGTTATCACGCCGTGATTTCAATTTTTACTACATGCCTACAGTGGTCTAAACAGACTGGTACTGGTACAGTGAAAGATATGATCAATGGACAGGATTGAAAATTCAGAAATTAACCCATTCACATACAGCCAACTGAGTTTTGAGAAAGTACCTAAGTATATTGCATGGGGAAGAGACAGTCTCTTCAACAGATGGTTTTGATAGACCTGGAAAGCAATATGCAAAACATTGAAACAAAACTTTTACCTCACATCCTATACAAAAACCAGTTCTTCATGGATTAAAGACCTAAATGTGAATCCCAAAATTATAAAGGCCATCAATGAAAAAATAGGGACAAATGTGAGGGCTCTAATTCAGGACATACACAGACTACCAAACATTTTGAAAACACACAAACAAAAGTAGACAAAAATAGATGAGTGGGACATACTAAAAATTAAAAACTTATGTGCATCAAAAGACTTACCAGAAGAGTAAAAAGGGAACCCAGAGAACAGGAAAAAATCTTTTGCAACGAACGATACATCAGACAAGGGATTAATTTCTAAAATATATAGGAAACTACAACACCTCTACAAGAAAAAGACATATAACCCAATTGAAAAATGAGCACAGGACATGAATAGACACTTCACCAAAGAGGAGATCTGGGCAGCCAACAAACATATGAACGCATGTCTAAGATCAGTAGCCATTAGAGAGATGTAAATCAAAACAACAATGAGATATCATCACACACCAGCAATAACAGCAAAGATAAAAAAAAAGTAGAAGACAATAAATGCTGGTGAGGATTCGGAGAGACTTGGACCCTTCTACATTGTTGGTAGGGTTGCAAAATGGTCCAACCACTCTGGTAAGCAATGCTTCCTCAGAAGGTTGGAAATAGAAATACCATGATCCAGTAATTCCTCTACTTGGTATTTACCCACAAGAAATACGAGCAATAACACAAGTAAATATATGCACAGCAATGTTCATAGCAGAACTATTTACAATAGCAAAAAGATGGAGATAGTCTATGCGCCTATCAATTGAAGAATGGATAAACAAACTGGTACATACACACAATGGAATACTATGCTACCTTGAAGAACAACAAGGAAGCTGCAAGCCACCACATAGCATGGATGAACCTTGAGGACATTGTTGTTGTTGTTGTTGTTAAGTGCCGTCCAGTCGGTTCCGAACCATAGCCACCCATAGGGTTTCCAAGGAGCAACTGATGAGCTTGAACTGACAACCTTGCAGTTCAAACTGACTTTGCAGTCCAGTGCATTAACCCACAGTGCCACACCAGTACTCCTTGAGGACATTATGCTGAGTAAATTGTTGTTGTTGTTATTGTTGTTAAGTGCCGTCGAGTCGGTTCCGACCCATAGCGACATGAAATTAGTCAGTCTCAAAAGGAGAAATACTGCATAGGACCATTATTATAAAAGACTAAGAAAAAGAACCCACTCTAGAAGTGGGGAAAATTTGTCATTGTTACTATAGAGGAATCTCACTGATTTTTGTATGTTGTTCTTATACCTGCCACTTTGCTGAATCTTCCAATAATGTCTAGTAGCTTTTTTACTGAGGTTTTGGGGTTTTCTATGCATAGTATCATATTGTCTGCAAATAGAGTTTTATTTCTTTTTGCCAATTTGGATGCCTTTAATTTCTCTATCTTGCCGTATAGCTCTTGCTAAGACTTCCAGCACAATATTGAATAGGAGTGGTGACAAAGGGTATCCTTGACTGGTTCCTGTTCAACGAGAGAAGTCTTTCAGTTTCTCTCCATTAAGAGTGATGTAGGTTGTTGGTTTTGTATATATGCTCTTGATTATGTTGAGTAATTTCCCTTCAATTGCTTCATTGTTGAGTGTTTTTGTCTGGAATGGATGTTGGATTTTGTCAAATACCTTTTCTGCATCAATTGATATGATCATGTGGTTGTTTTTCTAATGTTGAACCATCCTTGAATCCCTTTTATGAAACCCACTTTGTCATGATGTATTATTTTTTTGATGTGCTGCTAGAGTCTGTTGCCTAGGATTTTGTTGAGAATTTTTGCATCTATATTCATGAGGGATATTGGTCTATAATTCTCTTTCTTAGTGATGCCCTTCCCTGGTTTTGGTATGAGGGTTATGCTTGCTTCATAAAAAGTATTAGGGAGTTTTCTGCCCTCTTCTATATTCTGGAATAATTTGTGTAGAATAGGTGAGCACTCTTCCCTGAATGTCTGGTAGAACTCACCAATGAAGCCATCTAGACTTGGACTTCTTTTGTTTGGGAGATTTTGATGACCTTATCAATTTCTTCTTTTGTTATGGATCTGTTCAAGTTTTCTACTTCTCTCTGTAAGTTTAGGTAGGCCATGTTTTTCTAAAAATGTATCCATCTATTCTAAGTTTTCAAATTTGTTGGAGTACAACTCTTCATAATATTCTATTATTATCCTTTTGATTTCCTTTGGTTCTGTCGTGACATCGCCCATGTGGTTTCTAATGCGAGTGATTTGTGTCTTCTCTCTGTTTTCTTTTGTTAGGTTTGTCAATGGTTTGTAAATTTTATTAATCATTTCAAAGAACCAAATCTTGTCCTGTTGATTTTTTCTATAGTTTTTCTGTGTTCCATCTCATTTATTTCTGCTCTTATCTTTATTATTTCTTTTCTTTTGTTGACTGTACATTCCCTCTGTTGGTCTGCTTTGAATTGTTGGAGATGCTGTGTTAATGTATTTATGTTGGTTCTTTCTTCTTTTTGGATGTGCACATTTATTGCAATAAATTGTCCTCTCAGGACCTTTTTCACCATGTCCCAAAGATTTCGGTATGTTGTGTTTTTGTTCTCATTTGTTTCTAGGAACTTTGTGAATTCATGTTTAATGTCTTCTTTTACCTAATTGCTTTTCAGCAGGGTGTTATTCAGTTTCCATGTATTTGGTTTTATTACCTTGGTCTTCTTGTTGTTGATTTCTAGTTTTGTAATATTGTGGTCTGAAAAGATGCTTTGTAGTATTTTGATGTTTGTAAATTTATGGAAGCTTGCTTTGTGACCTAACACATGGTCAGATCTGGAGAATGTTCCATGTGCACTGAAGAAGAAAGTATATTGTGCTATTGTTGGGTTGAATGCTCTGTACACATCTATGAGGTCAAATTGGTTGATTGTGCAATTTAATTCCTCTGAAACTTTGTCGAATTTCTTTCTGTTGTTCTTTCCTTTTTCAAAAGTGGTGTATTAAAATCTCCTGTTATAATTATAGATTTATCTATTTCTTTCTTCAATTCTAGTAGGTTTTGCTTCATATATCTTGGTGATGTTTCATTGAGTGTGTATATATTTATTATGGTTATGTGTCTTGCTCAATTGACCCTTTGATCATGAGATAGTGTCCTTCTTTATCTCTTATGCTGGTTTTTGTCTTAAAGTTTACTTTATTAAAGGTTAGTATTGCCACTCCTGTTTGCTTAGTATTGCAGTTAGCTTGGTATATTTTTTTCTGTCCTTTGACTTTCAGTCTGTTTTTGTCTTTGTGTGTAAGGTGTGTTTCTTGCAGGGAGCATATTGAAGGGTCTTGTTTTCTTATCCATTCTGCCACTCTCTGTCTCTTCACAGGTACATTTAATCCATTGACATTTAATGTAATTATCGATAGGTATGAATTAATTACTGCCATTATGTTAATTTTTTTGGTAGTGCTGTTCATTCCTTTGTTCTGCATGCCTTCTTATGTAAGTTTGTGAGGTTTTTTTTTTTTTTTTTTCCTATTTCTTATTGATTTCTTCTTAGTTTTCATGTTTCCTTGTTCTGCTTAGATGTTCATTTTCATGGTAAGTTGTGAAGTATTAACTTTCTTTGGAGTCACCTTATAGTCTATTAACTTTTTTCCATTTAAGACAGTCTATTGTATCTGTAATGTACCTGACTTTCTCACCACCTGGATCTCTGTTCCTATATTTTTCCTTTCTTTGACATTGTTATTATTTTGATCTTTGATTGACCTCCCAGCTCTTTTGAATTCATTGTTGTAATTTAGTTGTGTCCTGGACTCTGCTATCTGTCATCTGATTTTCAAGTGGTGTTGCCACATCTCTGGTTGTTGTCATGTTCTTGTTGGTTTCAGTCCAAAGAACTCCCTTTAGGATGTTTTGAAGTGCTGGATTGGCTTTGACAAAATTGCTTAGCTTCTGTTTATCCTGGAATATTTGATTGCACCATTGTATTTTATTGACAGTTTTGCTGGATAGATGATTCTTGGTTGGCAGGTTTTTTTTTTTCTTTTTGGGTTTTATATATATCTCCCCATAGCCTTCTTGCCTACCTGGTTTCTTCTGAGAAGTCAGAGCTTAATCTGATTTGCTTGCCTTGGTAAATGACAATTCTTTTCTCCCTGGCTGCTTTTATTATTCTCTCCTTGTCTTTGATTTTGAAGAGCTTCATTATATTATGTCTTGGTGACTTTTTTTTCAGATCTATCCTTCCTGGGCTACGTTCAGCTTCTTGTATGTTTATCTTCTCATCTTTTAGACGTTAGGGAAATTTTCTTCCCACAGCTCTACAACTATCTCCTCTGTGGACCTCTCTGATTCTTTCTGTTCCGGAATGTCAATAATTCCTAAATTGTTCCTCTACATGTTATCCAGCATGGATCTTAGACTCTCTTCAGATGTTTTAATCCATTTTTGTGCTTGCTTTTCTATCTTATCAGTATTGAGAGATTTGTCTTTTAGCTTACTGGTTCTGGCTTCCATCTCTTCAGTTCTGCTTCTTTCCCCTTTCAGTGTATTATCCACATCTGATATTTTAATATTAATCATCTGGACCTCTTTTTGCAGGTTTTGAATTGTTTCCAATGCTGTATTGATCTTGTTTGATTGCTCTTGTAGTACTTTCCTGACTTCTTCCTTATTTTCCTCCACCCCTTTTTGGAACATTTGAATTTGTTTCCATATCATTTTTCTGAATTCCTTCTCAGGCAAATCCAAAGCCTGCTTTTCCTCTTCTGGAAAGCCTTTGTTTTGGGACTTGTTTGGGGATATTTCGTTGTGTTTTTTGGTCATTTTCAATAGTTAGGGGTGGGTTTTTAATGCTTAAATGGATGTTTGTTGCTGTGTTGTTAAGCTTACTGAGTGTCTCCTGGTGGATATGATCAGGAGATATGCTTCCCTTTTCATGTGTAATGCCTAGTAGCTCTTATTGGCTCTTTCTGGAATATTATGGGGTATGCTTATATTGTCTCAATGCTGGAATATTATGGGGTATGCTTATAGCTTGGTTATATGGCCATGATTGCTGTCTCTTCTTGAGTAACCTAGGGAGAAAAAGCTCCCACCTCTAGGAAAAAAGTGTGATGAAAAGGACCAAAACCAGAAGCAATATAAAAGCAGAGACAAAAACCACCACTCTAAAACAAAAATAAAAACTCTGGATGACTGGTCAGTTGCCTTTCCTACACAGGCAATGTGTGTGCACCTGTGCACCATAGAAACCTCCAGTAGTTGGTGGGGTTGTCCACTCACTCAGGCCCCTCCTCTAGTCACACTGCAGTGGTGTGCAGATAGATATTGAAAAGTTAGTGGGAGAAAGATTGTCTACTATTTTTGTCTCTGAAGGTCAGTTAGGTATCTGTGTGTATACAGTGTAATTCTTGAAATTAGTTGCGTCCTTTTATGTTGAGGTTTAACAGATTGTTCAAACGGTTTGTCTGTCAGGCCAGCCCTGCTTTTCTCTTGCTACTAGGCCAAAGTAAAGGGTCCCACACAAGTTAACTTTAGGACTACGACCCAGACGTCAGAAGCAGCCACCAAAGAATCTGGCCATGGGACGAATGAGGCTATTCCTCTCTGTGCCATGGGAAAACTGTGGATCATTGCTGGACTCTTTTGTGGGTATGTGTCCACCTGCCTGAAGGTGTCCAGGCTGGGCAGAGAAGGCATGATAAGGAAGAGGAGGAAGAAATGTATAGAATCCTCCCACACCTCCTTTTGCAAATGTCGCTGCTCTGGTTTTTATTGTGCTGTGGCCTGGCCCTCTGAATTCAGCCCAGGCAGGGTGACCAAAGAGGGAGTCCTTTATCTGGATCAATTCCTAAATCACAATATTTTCCTTTATACTGTGATTTTTCCACCAGTGGGTACAGGAAACTGATGCCTTGCACCTTATGATTGATCTGGGGCTGTTCCGTGAAAGCAGCTTCTCTGGATTTTCAATCCCTCCCCCATGAAGCCTGTCTTACCTGACTCTGCTTCTTCTGTCTCCAAAACTGGAAGTAGCTATACTTTTTATAAAACAGATTTGTTTGTTCTTTTGGAAACCCATGGTGCTTTCAATACCTTTTCCAGTCCTACAATTCAAATGCAGCAATTCTTTCTGGTCTTCCTTATTCATTTTCCAGCTTTCACATGCATATATTGTTGCTGCTGTTGATAAGTGCTGTTGAGTTGGTTCTGACTCATAGGAGTTGATGATGGGTTTGAACATCAGACCTTGCAGTTCAAACTGACCTTAAAGTCTAACACATTATCCTGCAGCACCATAGGAAAGTACTACAGCTTAGGTCAGGAACACCTTAGACCTCAAATTGACATCTTTGTTTTTTAATAGTTTCAAGAGATCTTTAGCAGCAGATTTGCCCAATGCATTGGTTGTTTGATTCCTTGACTGCTGCTTCCATTAGCATTGATTATGGATCCAAGTAAAATAAAATTGTGACCACTTCAACCTTTTGTCCATTTATCATGATGTTGTTTACTGGTCCAGGTGTGAGGATTTTTATTTTATTTATGTTGAGGTATAATTTGTACTGATGACAGAAGTCTTAGATCTTCAGTAGCAAGTGTTGCAAGTCTTCATCACTTTCAGCAAGCAAGGTTGTATCATTTGCATATCACATGTTGCTAATGAACTGTCTTCTATTCTGATTCCGTTCTCCTTCATATAGTTCACCTTCTCAGATTATTTACTCAGCACACAGTTTGAATATATATTGTGAAAGGATACAAGCATAATATACACCATTCTTAATTTTAAGCAACTCATTATTCCTTTGTTCTGTTCCAATGACTGCCCCTTATTCTATGTACAAGTTCCACATGAGTGAAATTAAGTGTTTTGTAATTCCCATTGTTTGTAATGTTATCCATGGTTTGCTATGTTCCACATAGTTGAATGTCTCTGTGCAGTCAGTAAAATACAAATAAACAATTGTGGAAATATTCACTCATTTATGCCCAAAACATTGGAAGCCAAATACCTGCCAAATGATTGGAAGAAAACCATATTTGTGCCCATTCCAAAGAGATGTGACCTGATGGAATCTGAAAATTATCAAACAATATCACTAACATTATGTGTAAGTAAAATTTTTCTGAAAATAATTTTAAAATGACTGCAATAGTGTATCAACAGGGAACTGCCAGAAATTCAAGCTGGATTTAGAAGAGGACATGGAATGAGGAATATCATTACTGATGTCATACAGATATTGACTAAAAGCACAGGATATTAGAAAATGCTTATCTTTGCCTTATTTACTATGCAAAGACTTTCAATTGTGTGGATCATGACAAGCAATAGATAACATTGCAAAGCAAGGGTATTACAGAACACTTAATTGTGCTCATGAGGAACCTGTACCTTGACCAAGAGGCAGTCATTCCAATAGATCAAAGGGATATTGAATGTTTTAAAATCAGGAAAGGTATGTGCCAGGGGTTGTATCCTTTCACCATATTTATTTAAACTATATGATGAGCAAATAATCCAAGAATCTGGGTTATATGAGGAAACATGTGGCATCAGGATTGCAGAAAGACTCAATAACAACCTGAGATATGCAGATGATACAACCTTGCTTGTTGAAAATGAAGAGAACTTAAAATACTTACTGATGAAGATCAAAGACTATAGTATGGATTGCATTTCAATGTCAAGAAAACAAAAATCCTCACAATTGGACCAGTAAATAACATCATGATAAATGGAAAAAAGATTGAAGCTGACAAAGACTTCATTTTTCTTGCGTACACTATCAACACTCATAGAAGCATCCATAAAGAAATTAAATGATATATTGCATTAGGTAAATATGTGGCACAAGATCTCTTTAAAGTGTTCAAGAGCAAAGATATAAGTCTGAGGACTAAGGTGAGCCTGACCCAAGCTCTAATACTTTCAATAGCCTCATATGGAAGATTGTAAAATAATTGGTGCATTTGAATTGTTATGTTGGAGAAAAATATTTAAAGAACCATGGACTTCCAGAAGAACAAACAAATCTGTGTTGGAAGAACTACAGCCAAAATGCTTCTTAGAAGCAAGGGTAATATACACAAGATTCTGTTTGTCAGAGAAAACCTGCCCCTAGAGAAGGACATTATGCTTGGTAAAATGAAAGATCAGCGATAAAGAGGATGGTCCCCAACAAGATGGATTGGCACAGTGGTAGCAGCGATGGGATAAAATGTAGCAATAATTGTGAAGATATCACATGACCAGGCAGTGTCTCATTTCATTGTGCATAGGGTCTTTATGAATCAAAGCTGACTTTATGGCATGTAACAACTACATGAGAATTATCTGGATTTTTTTTTTTTTTTCCCCTAGGCTGGGATTACTTCAAGACTAGGCTCAACTTCAACTGCCTCTTAAAATCTCCACATTTGTTTAACTTAATTTGTCTTGTCTTCTTTTGGCATTCAATTTTAATCCTGGAGGGAACACCCTAAAAGGAAGCAAATATACCAGGAAAATCAGAAAGAAGTTGCAAAACCTTTTAGGATTTATTCTGAGAAATCACATAGATATCAATCCCATAGATGAAGCAGTCATTAAGTCCAATCAGATTCAGGGAAAAGGTCTTCAGGGAGCTGTATCAAAGAGGTGCCATCAGTTCTTGACCATATGCTACCTCTTGAAATTGCTAATTGTCAACCATTTCTTTTTAGTACAGTGACTGTGTAGTCCTTCCATGTTCTTTTGATGTTTCCTGCATCACTCCATATTGTGCCCATAGAATCTTTCAGTATTTCAAATCAAGGCTTGAACTTTTCTTCAGTTATTTAACCTAGAGAAATGTTGAGCATGTTTTTCTATTTTGGTTTTCTAATTCCTTGTCTTTGCACATTTCTTTATCATAGCTGTCTGTTGAGATTTTCTGTTCAGCTTTTTTTTTTTTTTAATGTGTTTTATTTTGAATTATGTTAGTTTATGTGGGAGACCATTAGCTTTACATTCAACCTATCGTATATCATTTCACTGCCATGATTGCAATTCGCTCCATGTATACCAACCAAAGGGTATACCCTGCAAGCCTGCCCCTCAGTCATCAGTCATCAGCACACAGTGACTCTGTCACTGGGTCTAGAGTCCCCAGCCACTCCATCTCTCCAAATCATCATCTCTGCCTTCATCTCTGGCATCACTATTTCTGTGGGTAGGGTCATGCACTCTGCTCTTCTCCTTTGATGGTCCCAGGGACCTCCGCTCCTGGACTTCAAAGTCACTCTCTTCCCTCATTTTGCTACAAAATGTCGATCTGTACATTTCCAACCCTCACAGTCAGTCCTGATAGCAATTATTCACTATTGTACCACAAGAGTCCTATCCCTATCTCCTTTTATCAGTCCTGCCCAGATAGTTGGATACGACTCAGTGGAGATTCTTCCTTCTGCCGCACTCTCTGGATCTAGGCTCTCTCTTGAAAGCTTGTAAGCCATCACTTCTTGTCTTTGTAGCCTCAGTGCCCCCCATTTTGGGAAGTCAATGTCCCTGTCTTCCCTGTGTACCAAGGGGGTGGGAATGATCATCGCTGTAAAGATTTGTTCCCTCTTTTGAGCTACTGCATCCATAGTTGTAGGTCAAGTTCATCAGATTTATACCAGATTACTCTTTTTTTCCTCTTCTAGTTGAATTCTGATCATCAAGCCATTGAAGCCAGGTCAAGTGGGTATTATCTGCAAGTGTGGATGTTCTTGTCTGTTCAGCTCTTTTACTTCATTATTTCTTCCAGTCACCTTGTTCTTGTTGTTGTTAAGTGCTGTCAAATTGGTTATGGCTCATGGTAATTCTGTATAGGGTTTCCAAGGAGCAGCTGGTGTTTTTTTCACTATTGACCTTGTGGTTCGTAGTCTGGTGCTGATCTTACAGTGCTGGATCAGGAATCCAGTTGCCTTATTGTTGTTGTTAAGTGTGTAGAGTTGGTTCCAACCAATAGCTACTCTGTATAGGGTTTCCAAGGAGACACTGGTGAACTTGATCTGCCATCTTTGGGTTCAAACCAACTTTGCAGTCCAGCACATTAATCCACAGCACTACACCAGGATTCCTTAGCTACTGTACTTTCAAGAGCAATTTTTAAAGTCTCTACTGATATCCACTTTGGTCTTTACTTTATTTCCTATCTTTTCAATGACCTTTTGCTTCCTTGAAGTTCTTATTTTCTTTCTTGTAGGTGTGTAGGTATTATCCCATTGCAAACAGCCATTGTATTTCAAAATAGATCTTGAAATGTTTTTTTGACAATGAAAGTCATGCCTTTCCTATTCAATTTTTCATTCCTGAAATAAGATACCATATGATTGTCTGATTCAAAATGGCCAACCCATTTCAAGAGTCATGGTGTGGCCACTGGACTGCTGGCCACAAGCTTGGCAGTTTAAACCCACCAGTCACTTCTCAGAAAACCTATAAGGGTCACTATGTATGGTATGTATCAACAACAACAATACCTAGGTCATCATTCTTTATGCACTCCATTCATATTTAACAACTTCAGTTTTCCTAGATTCATTTATATATTTGCTGTTTTGTCATTAATGGATGTTTGCAGGTGTTTCTTCTTATTTTGAGTCAAGTCTCATCAGCAAGTGAAGGTCCCAAAAACTTTGCTCTAGCCATGCCATTAAACTTGACTCTGCTTAGAGGAGGCAGCTCTTCCTCAATCTTCCTTCCAAAACAAGAGACTCATCTTCTGGCAGGATATCAGACAATGTTTCACTGCTATTCAGACGATTTTCAGAGACTAACCCCTTAGAAGTGGACTGTCTGTTCTTTGTTTCCTAGTCTATTCTTAGTGTAGAAGCTCTTTTAAAACTTGTCCACCATGGCCATACGTGACCCTTTTGATACTGAAACATCAGTGTCATCATTTTAAGCATCACAGCAGCATACAAGCCACCATAGAAGGATAAATTGACAGATGTTTGGGGCCAAATAATTCTAGATCCCAGTAATTTGAAAGATATGGAGCAGAGTCAAGCTAGCCCTGTTGAATGTCTTGATCAAAAAATCTATGAATTTCATAAAATGGTTTAGTTTTAGGTCATTAGGTTTGGATCAGTTTGTTACCCAGAAATCAGTAACTAGAACAGTGTGGTTTGATGAAAAAACACTTTTGGAAGACAATTCTTCATGGGTCTTTCACAGTTCTGTATATTTCATTATCAGATGCACTGTTAGTACTGGAATATGTTTTCAAGGAGCTCATACAGCAATTAGCTTTAAAAGACACTCTCTTTGAGTGTCTCCCTCTGAAGCAAAAGGTAAAGGTTATACATATTCTTTAAAGAAAGATATAGCATTTTCCTGTACAGAAATGGCTTTGTATGAGTGTTGATCATTTAAAAATATTTAGGGTCCCTAAACTCAAAGAACAAGGCACCAGGAACTGATGGAGTAAAAATTGAAATCTTTCAAGAAAGTGAGTCAGCACAAGAGCCACTCACTCATCTCTGCCAAGGAATTTGGAAGACAACTATCTGGTTGACTGATTGGAAGAGATCCATATTTGTGCCCATTCCAAAGAGAGGTGACCCACCCAACAGAATGCAGAAATCATCGGACAATGTCTTTGATATCTCAAGCGAGTAAAGTTTTGCTAAAGGTAATATAGTAACAACTATAATCATACATTGACAGAGAACTTCCAGAGGTTTAAGCTGAATTCAGAAGAGGCTGTGGAACGAGAGATATCATTGCTGATGTCCGGTGGATCTTGGCTGACAGCAGAGAATATCAGAAAGATGTTTACCTATGCTTTATTGAGTATGACAAGCTATGGACAACATTGAGAAGTATGAATATTCCAGAACACTTAATTGTACTTCTGAGGAATCTGTACCTGCACCAAGAAACAGTTGTTCGAACAAAGCATGGGAACACTGAATGTTTTAAAATTGGGAAAGGTGTGCGACAGGGTTGTGTTCTTTCACCATACTTATTCAACGTGTATGCTGAGCAAATAATCCAAGAAGCTGGGTTCTATGAAGAAAAACGTGGCATCAGGATTGGAGGAAGACTCATTAACAACCTGCGATATGCAGATGATACAACCTTGCTTGTTGAAAGTGAAGAGGACTTGAAACATTTGCTGATGGAGATCAAAGAGCACAGCCTTCGATATGGGTTGCATCTCAAGTCAAGAAAACAAAAATCCTCACCACTGGACCAATAAACAACATTCTTATCAATGAAGAAAAGATTGAAGTTGTCAAGGACTTCATTCTTCTTGGATCAACTATCAACACTCATGGAAGCAGTAGTCAAGAGATCAGACGACGTATTGCATTGGGCAAATCTGCTGCACAGGAACTTTTTAAAGTGTTGAAGAGCAGAGATGTCAGCTTGAGGACTAAGGTGCGCCTGACCCAGGCCACTGTGTTTTCAGTAGCTTCATATGGATGCGAAAGCTGGACAGTGAATAAGGAGGATCGTAGAAGAATTGATGCCTTTGAGTTGTGGTGTTGGAGGAGAATACTAAAAGTGCCATGGACTGCCAAAAGAACCAATAGATCTGTTTTGGAAGAAGTGCAGCCAGACTGCTCCTTGGAGGCCAGGATGGCTAAGCTTCGTCTCTCCTACTTTGGACATATTGTCTGGAGGAAACAATCGTTGGATGGATCGGCCAAGTGGCATCATTGATGGACTTAAGTGTAGCAGCGGTAGTGAGGTTGGCCCAGGATCGGACATTGTTTCGTTCTGCTGTGCATGGGGTTGCTATGAGTCGGTTCTGACTCAATGGCACCTGACAACAATAATAACAACAAACTCACGATTCTTTTCTTTTTTTAAAATAAAATACATTGCCTATGAAGACATTCATCTAGGTTTATCAATGTCATTACCATGCCATTGGGGGCAAAGGAAACCAACTCAAGTATGTTGATGTTCATGTTACTTGCTGTGCCCTGCATAATCAAATTATCAAAGACCTAATGGTCTTACGTCTTCTGCCATCCAACATACTATAACAAGCTGGTTGGCAGCTTTGCAAGTAGGGTCCAATTGGAGACCCTTCACAGTTCTTGGCAAACATATGGTGTTTAGAGGAAGATTTAGTTTCAAATCCTGGTTTAATGTCTCTACCATTTATTATTTTTGTGATTTATGGTAAGCTATGTAGCTCAGCACAATGAAACAACACAATGAAGCTGGACTGGAATTATTAATGCAATTTAAAGAGATCCCAAACTGTGGATAAATTTAATCTGTTAATTAGTAGAAGAAATTATTATTATTATTGAAAAATGGATATAGAAGTAGTAGGTGTAAAGACCAGAAATTGTCTGGAATTTTAAAAAAAAGCACAAACATATTAATTTTCCTTGAAATATTTAATTCTCAAACTAAAAAAAACATCAAAAAATCTCTAATTCACTGCCATCTCATCGACTCCAACTCATAGCAACCCTGTTTAGAGTTTCTGAGATGATAAATATTAACAGGAGCAGAAAGTCTCTTCTTTCTACCATGAAGTGGCTGGTGGGTTTGAAATGCTGACATGTGGTTAACAGTCTAGTACTTGTTCTACTTTGTTTAATCCTTTAATAACATTAATTTGTATTCCTAGTATGACACTCTAGGATAAGCACTGGACTGCTAACCAAAAGATCACTGGTTTAGACCCACCAGTTACTCCTGGGAAACTCTATACAAGATGGTGTGAGCCAGAACCAACTCAACAGCACTTAACAACAACAACAACAATATTAATTTAGGTGCAAATGGTTTTCACTCAACTAAAACACTAAGTTGGTAGTAATTACCCAACCAGAAGTCCAATCTTAAGATTGTCATAGGACTATAGTCATTGAAAACCTTTTGGGACACAGTTCTCTGTAGACAGTGGGGTCACTATGATTTGGAATTGACTTTACGGCAGCAGGTTTAAATAACTAATTTATAATTCTGGTGAGATGCTGTAGGATCAACACTGGATGGAGAACCACAAGGTCAGCAATTCAAACCCACCAGCTGCTTCTTGAAAACCGTATACAGGGTTGCTGTGAATCAGAACTGACTCAACAGCACTTGACAACTACTACTTTTACTGGTACTAATAGTTCATAGATTATACTAATAATAGTAGTAGTGTCAATTGGTTATTTAAATCTGTTGCCATCAAGTTGATTCCAACTGCTGGCATTAAGCTGTAAGATAAGCACTGGACTACTAACCACAAGACTGGCAATTCAAACTTACCAGTTGCTACTCAGAAACCCTATACAGGCTCACTGTGTGTTGGAACCAACTTTATGGCACTTAACAACAACTAATATTAATAAAGATAAAGCTTACTGTCTTTCAAAAGATAATGCTTTTATATGTCTTTGGAAGTCTAAGTCAAGAGAGGACCCTTTTGAGAATGAATGGGAATCTATTAATAATTATACCAGGACAATATGTATAAAAGGATACTGTCTTGGTAAAACCAAGACATACACTTTTCTTAATCTGAGAAACAATGTCTTTAAAATAGCTACAAGTCTGGATTAGTCTCTAAACCCATATAGAAACAAGGATACATTTTTAAATGTCACATCATAAATTGTATTGAAAGCTATAGGAGAAAAGAAATACTGATAGATAAAGCACCTTAAGACTCTAATTCTAAAATAAAGTTGCAAGCTCTTATATTTTCAAAGAAAAATATTACTATGGAACATACATAGAGTAGCTCATAGAAGAAGAAACAGTAGTTGGAAAATATGACATTGGTGATAGAAATAATGCCGGCGATAACATGAAGAATTTTGTATGACCAGTGACTTATTAATTGCAAATACGCTTTCTCAGCAATGAAAACAGTGACTATACATATGGAACTTGCTAGATGGAATACACAGGAATTGAAGACAACATCTGTGGCAAGAAGTGATGGAGAAACTCAATATCATCAATCAGAACAAAGCCAGGAGATGAGTTTGGAATAGACCATCAATTGCTCTTATGCAAGTTCAAGTTGAAGCTGAAGAAAAATAAAATAAATCCATAAAAGCTAAAGTACTCTCGTCAATATAATCTATCTGAATTAAGAAAGCCTCTCAGGAATCAATTTGATGCATTGAACACCAGTGACCCAAGACCAGACAAACTATGGTATGATATCACGGACATTCACAAGAGGAAGGAAATGGTCATTAAAAAGAAAGAAAACCCAAAGTGTATGTCAGAAGAGACTCTGAAACTTTCTTCTGAACACAGAGTTGCTCAAGAAAACAGAAGAAATAATGAAATAAAAGAGCTGAACCGAAGATTTCAAGGGTCAGCCTGACAAGACAAAATATTGTAATGAAATGTGAAAAAAGTGGAGTTAGGAAAGAAAAAGAAAGAACATGCTCAACATTTCTCAATCTGAAACAGCTGTTGAAAAACTGCAAGCCTCAAGTTGCAATATTGTACAATGTAGGAAGCATCAGAAAAAGGAAGTAGTACACAGAGTCACTGTTCCAAAAATAAGTTGTTGAGTTTTAACTGCCCTGAAGGCATTGGTGAAAAACAAGGCTCCAGGAATGGATGGAACACCAATTAAGATCATTGGTGTTCCAATCAAATGGCTGCAAGGCTGGAAGTGCTTTTTCACCTCAGCCAAGAAATTTATAAGATTGTTAGCTGGTCAACTGACTGGAAGAGATATATGCACCCATTTTAACGAAAGATGATCCAGTAGAATGTGGATATTATTGAACAAAATCATTAATATCACATGTAAGTAAAATTTTGCTGAAGATAATTAAAACATGTTTGCATCAGTGCATGGACAGGGAATTGCCAGAAATTCAAATCAGATTCAGAAAAGGATACAGAACAAAGGGTATCTTTGCTGATATCAAATGGATCTAGGTTAAAAGCAGAGAATACCAGGAAGATGTGTACTTGTATTTTATTGCAAAATCATTCGACGATGTGGACCAAGACATTTTATTGATAACATTGCAAAAACTGGGAATTCCAGAACACTTAATTGGGTTCATCTGGAACCTGTTTATAGAGGAAGATGCAATCATTCAAACAGAATAATGAGATATTGTGTGATTAAAAATCAGGAAAGGTAAGCATCAGGGCTGTATCCTGCCACCAGGATATGCAGATGACACAATCTTGCTTGTTGAAAGTGAAGATAACTTGATGTACTTACTGATGAAGATCAAAGACTACATCCTTAGATGTGGATTGTATCTTAACAAAAATAAATAAATCTCCTCTAGGACAAATAAACAACATCATGATAAACAGACAGAACATTGCATTCGTTAAGTATTTCATCTTACTTGACTCTATAACCAAAGCCCCTGGAAGCAGCAGTCAAAGTCAAAGAATGCATTGCGTTGGGCAAATCTGCTTCAAAAGACCTCTTTAAAATATTAAAAAGCAAAGATATCACATTGAGAACTAAGGTGCACCTGACCCAAGCCATGGTATTTTCAGTCACCTCATATGCATGTGAAAGGTGGACAATAAATAAGGAAGACCAAAAAAGATTTGATGCCTTTAAATTATGATATTTGTGAAGAAGTACAACCAGAATTCTCCTTAAAAGCAAGGACCTAACATGCTTTGTACATGTTATCAGGAGAGTCCATGCTATCAGGATGGAGATGGACATCACATTTGGTAAAGCAGAGGGCAAGCAGATCAAGGAGGACCCTCAACAAGATGGACTGACAGAGTGGCTGCAACAGTGGTTTGCACTTAGTCCAAATATAGCAACGATTGTGAGGCTGGCACAGGACTGGGCAGTGTTTTGCTGTATTGTACATAGAATCACCAAGAGTCAGGACTGACTTCTCAGCACCTCACAACAACAATAACAACAACTCAGAACATTTAAATGATAAGCAACAGTAAAATAAGCATCCCATGGCTTTTGTTGTACGGTTTACTCATGTTAACAGTTGATATCTTTATACAAATGTCTTACAATTATGTTTATGAAAATAACACTAACAATTTACCTTCTCCTTATGGTGTTTGTGTATGTTTACACCCATGTGTATGTGATTTACCAAGTTAAAAAGTACTAATGTCATCTTTTCCTATTCCAAAGCTCTCAACCCTTGCCTCCCAAATATTAGCAAGCATAAGAATCAACTATAGAGATACTTTTTTAGAATTACAAGTTCCTGCTTCTGATTCTCAGTTGTGTAGTGGGGGATGAGATTCTTGTTTTCAGACACAGTCCTGTGTGATGCTGTTGCTGCTAGTCTACAGACTATTCTTTGAAAAGCACTGTAGAACAGACATTTTCAACTGGAACTTTGTGTATTGTAATCATCTATGGAGTATTTTTAAATGCTGATGGGCAGGCACTACTAACAGAGATTGTGATTTAATCAGTTTGGGATACAGACCCACAATTTGTATGTGTGTGTGTGTGTATGTATTATATATATACTAACACATAATTCACAATAAAACATTAATATATATATATATATATATATATATTAATGTTTTATTGTGAATTATATGATAGTTTACATGGGAGAACATTAGCTTTACATTCACCCTATCGTATATCATTTCATTTCCATGGTTACAATCCCCTCCATGCATCATCAACCAACCAAAGGATATACCCTGCAAGCCTGCACACAGCCCCTCTCCCTCTCTGGGTCTAGAGTCCCCAGCCGCTCCATCTCTCCACATCGTCATCATCTCTGCCTCCATCTCTGGTGTCCCTACTTCTCTGGGTAGGGTCCCATTCTCCACTCTTCTCCCTTGATGGTCCCAGAGACCTCTGTTCCTAGACTGCAAAGTCAATCACTCCCCTCCTTTTGCTACAAAAAGTCTACTTTGACATTTCCAACCCTCACAGTCAGTCCTGATAACAATTATTCACTATTGTATCACAAGAGACCTATCCACATCTCCTTTCATCAGCCTCGCAGACAGATTTGATACTACTCAGTGGAGATTCTACCTTCCTCCACACCCTCTGGATCAAGGCCACCATTTGTATATTTTTAAATCTTCCAAATGTAAGCTGAGCACTGGGCTGCTAATCACAAGGTTGGTGGCTCAAATCCACCAGCCACTCCTCAGAAACCCAAAACAACATTATTATGAGTCAGAACGAACTTGATGGCACTTAGCACCTGCAACAAATGATTCTAATATACTGCCAGGATTGAGAACCACTGTACTTTTCCTTCTCTCTTTCATTTTAACTACATTAACTTTAAATAGCTGCCATCTCTAATAGTCTCCAAGATTACAAAGGACAGGTGCCATACCCGTTGGTTGTGCTACTTTATCCCCACATGTTAGAATAAATGTCTCAAATCTCAGTGGTTTTCTGAACATTTTTGTCTATAGACCAATGAACCTTCAAACATATTTGTCCACATAAGAAAGATGCCTATGTCTTCACTTCTTAGAGTCAAAATTCCATGGATATGGCAGTGATTCAGAAGACAATGTATTCTCAAAAAATCTGCCTTTGTTAAATATTAATGCATAAAAAGAATCTTAAATTACAGGGTCTCAGAAAAATAAACATCTGTTGTTTATTTAAGTCACAAGCCCTCTAGGTGGCTCTACTGGCTATGGTGAGTTTATTCGTCTGTATGTGATCAGGTCTGAATCTGGCTGGGCTCTTTCACAGGTTTGAAGGTTGGCTGGGTCTAGTTTGGTATGGATTGATCTACTAGAAATCAGTGAAATCTGTCATCCTTTTGGGTTTGCTCACATGGAGGTTAGGGAAGCTGCTAAGAGAAAAAGTTTTTTGTTTTTTTAAAATATTTTATTGTGAATTACATGATAGTTTACATGGGGGAACTTTAGTTTTACATTCATTCCATCGTATATCATCTCATTGCCATGGTTCCAATCCCCTCCATGCATCCTCAACCACTCAAAGGGTATATCCC
>NW_006408598.1:5243061-5252926 GCF_000296735.1 Chrysochloris asiatica
ATCCGGTCCAGGTCACGTGGGTATCATTTGCAAGTGTGGGCGCTCCTGTGCATATGTCCTCTCTTCCCGTTAGCTGGTAGCTCCTCTCTCCTCTGGAGTCCTCCGTGGCCACGCCACTGACACTGGGCCCAAGAGTCCCCAGGTCTCTTCACAATGCTTGCCAGCCGGGTCCCTAACTGGATCCACTGAACATTGTAGGGAAGAGAGAAAGTTCGATAGTTATGGTTTTGTGTCAGTTTGACTGGATAAGGATTCTCAGTGGTTTGGCAGTTGAGATGTGGCTATCTCTATGTATGAAATCTAATAGAGTGTAGTTAGCTCTGTAATGTTTGGCTGTGGACAGTGTAGTTAACTCTATGATGATTTGCTATGAGCATCCAATTGAAAGGATGTTTTCCCAGGGTTGTGGCCTGCTTCCAATATAATGGACCCTCAGCAAAGCTTACATGCTTTCTGCTGGGTCTGGATCTTGCATCTGCCTCATCCTCCAACCTCCTGTTCTTTGTACATGAGCCAGTGGCTTTCTCTGTTTCTGCCTACCTGCCTATCTGCTTGCTGGACCTGCCTGTCTACCTATCTGTTTATCAGACCAGGATTTAGGGACTCTCCCATATCAACTATATATACACACATATACATATGTTGTTGTGAAGTGACATTGAGTCAATTCTGACTCAACTCGAACCTGTATAAGGTTTCCAATGAATGGCTGGTAAGTTTGAACTTCTAACCTTGTGTTTCAGTGGCTATACTACAAGCTTTACTGGTTTTTCTTCTCTAGAGAATTCAATCTAAGAAGAGGTACATGAAAAATCTCTTGATACCTAGACACGGAACAGGACCATCATCATTTCTGCCACATTCTATTACCAAAGTTACTAGGCATCTCAGAATCAAGAGGAGGATTAACACATCCACTTCAGTGGGAAGAGATTTAGAGTCTTAGTGTGAAGGCCTTGGGTACAGGAAAGTCATTAACCCTGGCCAGAAATGCTGTCAATCTACCACAGCATCTAATACAAAGGCCTCAGGGCCTCTCCTCTCATTCCAGCCTTAGAAGAACTGCCAATAAGCTGAATGTAAAAGTAAACTGATATGGGTTTATTCAGCTTACAAGTTTTAACTATTTAGTAAATGAAGTCCCCATAGGATTTTATTTCAACTGTTTGAAAGCTGAGGAGATGCAAAATAAAATAAAAATCAACTTGATGTTGACACTATTTTTGGTAAAGTATGTTGTTGTTGTTAGATGCCCTCAAGTTGGTTCCAACTCAGAGCGACCCTACGCACAACAGTATGAAACACTACCAGGTCCTGTGCCATCCTGACAATCGTTAACTGCCAACGTTCAGTTGACTGTTAACGAGGTGACTGAATATATGATGGATTGGCTCAAGTTCACCTTGGTCCTCAAAGTGACATCTGTGCTCTTTAACACTTTAAAGGGGTATTTTTGCAGCAGATTTACCCTGTTTGATTTCTTTGATTTATTTAAGTATAAGTTATGAATTCTTAGTTAGTGGGAAAATTGGACTAATGAACATGGCAATTGCTAAACTGCCAAAGATAGCAAAAAATACAGCATAGAAAATATGAGGGTAAGTAAAAAAATATTGCTACTAGGTTTATAGGCAACCTACATGCACAAGTTTATTCTAAACAAAAATGTATTTAAACATGTCTCTGCAACCAGTAGACAGGTGCAGACAAATTCCCTCAGTAATAAACTTGTCTTAGTGTTAGTACGGTGTTTTCCAAAAAAAGGTCCAATCAAAGAGGGGATCTTCTGGGTCAATTAAATTCAAGTCAGAGGGGTCAGTTCAAGAAGTTATGGCAACTGTTTTTGGGGATTGCAAAGGTCACACAACAATGACAGGAGCTTATCAGGAAGAAGTTTTAAGAAAATGAAAAATCTATAAAAGTGAGAAAAAGCCAGGAGAGTTGTGTCAAGGAATTTTGTTTCCATCACAACACTGCACCTGCTCATTCTTTGAAGGTAGCAAGGGCTGTCCTATGCGAATCCCATTGACAAACCTTATCCCATATACTCTGCAGTTCTGACTGTGCCCAGTGAGACTTCTTTTTGTTCCCCCAAACTCAAAAGACATTTAAAAGAAACACAATTTGAGTCCTTCTGGGTTGTTAAAATTACCATTTTGATGTGGTGTAAATTGAAGAGCACAGATTTCTTTGAGGGAAAGATTAGAAGTATATAGAAGTATATAGGAATAGATGGAGAATGTGTTGAGAAAGAATAGCTTCACATTATGATATCTTTAATAAATCATTCTATGACTTTTAAGTAGTACTTCTTGACTTATTCTCATTTGCCTAGGAGAATAAAAACATACAAGAAAGAAAGAAACAAACAAAAAACCAAACTAGGAAATGTAGCAAAAGTTTTAATGTGCTGTAAAAGTCACTTTTAGAAAGTAATTTGGTTCTCACCCTCCTTTTCAATGTGTACACAAGAGAACATCGCAGTAGGGTATCTAAAAAATACCTTAAAACCCAAATAGATCATGAATCTATGTAAACCTGCAACCAAACCATCAATGGTTTTTTTTTTTTTCTAAATTATGTTGACTTTCTTTGGGAGGTAGAAAACCGACTATCCCGCTCAAGAAAAACCTTCTTTGACCCCTAAAATTTCTTTTTACAACCGCAAGAGACCTTTGGTAAGAAATGCGACGCCTATGTTCCTGGAGGAAATGGTTCTTGAACACATGAGATCAGAGACCACATGGGTTCAAAGGTTCTTCCGTATACAGTAATAAACTTTTGATCAACTGGTTTTACAAGACAGATCCCACTCTGCCCTCAGGTTTTCTCATCACTACACTTTAGGGTGCCAAGGTATCCAGGCTCTTCTAAGCTTAATGAGCTCTCCTTAGTACTTGCATTTCAATCCTTTTTGAAATGATTGAAAGACAATAAATCATTGTTTGTTTTTCAATGTTTCCTCTTCCCACTGTCCTAACTCCATAACCTACACTCCGCAAGCACAGAAAGGATAAGGATGTCATAAAAGGACAGCTTTTAGAAGTCAAGCTGGGGGTGGCAGTTTTCTTTTCTTAAAAGAGCCCGAGTATACACAAACTGGAGATGACCAAAATTGCTCTTCCAAGGAAGCCAGTTCATTTGTTTCCAAAGACCTTGTTTATGTAACACTTTAATTATAGCATAACCAAATCACAAGTATTCTACCATGGGAAAATGTAAAGTCATTAAGCAATTTAAATACCACCCCGCCCTTTGCAGCCAGACAACACAACCATTAAGCAATTAATGCATGTTAAGACACTTCCAATTTTTGGCCCTAATGCCCAGTTCAATCATTTGGGGCTGTAGAGCATAGGTGAAACTTACTCATTAAATGCCTTGATGGGAGGCAGAATATCTTATATGTTTCTTTTAAAAATGAAATTCCAGCCTCCAGCCCCCACAATACTCAGAGCAATGCAGGTTGAACCTGGTTGCAAAACAAAATTGGATACTGTTTGAGACTTCTCAGCTTTTCCAATAGATGTATGAGTCATGTTTGGACTTTAATCTCTGTTAATTGGATGTCTTCCTGAGCTTGGAGACTTTAGGTCTTCTAAATCCTTGGGTTCTGCTGACATATTGGGTTGTGGTTTTTGTGGATCCTACTGAATGGAAAACTTCATCTGCTTTTATTTCACAAACAAAAACAGTGGCCTGGTTTATTTACTTGTGCAGAGGTAGCTAAATTGGTTTCAGTGAGACATGGTCTCTTAGTATAATAGTAAAATTATGGACATACGTAAAAACCAGTTTCAATGACATTAACTCACATTCACGGTGACCTCAGGTGAGGTATGCTGAAGTACACTTTTGTTCTATATGGTTTTCAGTGGCATATATTTTATAAATAGGTTGCCAGGTCTATCTACCAAGGTACTACTGGATGCACAGAAATCTCCAACCTTGAATTAAAAAATGGGTAATCATTTGCACAAAGAATTCTATGAAAAATATATATAATTTTTGTGTTATTTCAGTGAAATTGAATTAATGCAAGTCAAGGAATAGCCTAACTTCTGCGGTTAAGGCTGGGGAGACAGACAGACAGACTCCACTCTTGATAGGAGAAGCTGCTGTTGTTGCTCCTGTGTGCTGTTGACTCAGTTCCAACTCATAGTGACCTTGAATAGGTTTTCCAAAGCTGTGAATTTCTACAAGACTATAAAGCAGAGGCTGTAGTAGAAAAGGAGATGGATAAAGGAATGGGTATAGAATGAGGATGTTTTTTACAATTAGTCAACTACATAGGCAACTGGTAACATTGCAGGGTAAAATTTGCTATTATAGGGCTTGGCAAACTTTTTCTTCAAAGGGCCAAATGGTAAACACTTTTAGACTTGTAGGCTATACAGGTTTTCATAACTGATCTGGCTGTATAGCATGAAAATAATCATAGACTTTAAAAATGGATATAGGTATGTTCCAATGAAAGTTTACTTACAAAGCAGGAAGTGGCTCAGTTTAGCCTGCAGAATCATAGTTTGTTGACCCCTGGTCTATTCCCCTAGAGTGAGATGATTTTTCTACCAAGGTTTTACCATTTGAACAACAGTCTATATAATAGAACAGGGCTCCTACTAGTGGGCTGCATATGAGGTTATTGAAAATACCATGGCTTGGATCAGGCAGGCGCACCTTAGTCCTCAAGCTGACATCTTTGCTCTTCAACGCTTTAAAAAAGGTCTTGTGCAACAGATTTTCCTAATGCAATACATCATTTGATTTCTTGACTGCTGCTTCTATGAGAGTTGATAGTTGATACAAGACAGTGAATAAGGAAGACTGTAGAAGAATTAATGCTTTTGAGTTATGGTGTTGGAGGAGAATATTGAAAGTGCCACGAGCTGCCAAAAGAACCAATAGATCCATTTTGGAAGAAGTGCAGCCAGAGTGCTCCTTGGAGGCCAAGATGGCCAAACTTCATTTCTCATACTTCGGACATATTGTCAGGAGGGACCAGTCGCTGGAGAAGGATATCATGTTTGATAAGGTGGAGGGTCAGAGAAAAAGAGGAAGACGGCCAACGAGAAGCATTGGCCAAATAGCAGCATCGATGGACTGAAGCGTGACAACAATAGTGAGGTTGGTCCAGGATCGGGCAGTGTTTCATTCTGCTGTGCATAAGGTGGCTATGAGTTGGTACCAACTGGATGGCACCTAACAACAACAACTAGTGGAGTCCTAGTGTGGCACGGTAGGATAAACAACAACCACCAACTCAACGGTACTTAACAACAACAGCAGTGGCTTCTATCAGACACTAACAAACTCTAGGAGGAACGATGTTGACTTACGCGTTAGACCACAGGCTAACATATGGATACGCCTTTATTCTAGTAGTAGTAGGGTGTGTGTGTGTGGGGGGGGGATGGTAGGGCATTCCTTTGTCTTTTAAGACAACATTTGTTTACTAAACTCCTTACATAAACCAAGATATCTATCACTGGTAGTGGTTGTTTGCTGCCTGGATGCAATAATAACTTATTTCCTTTTGTTTGTTGTGGTTAGTTAACTTTCAAGAAAGACACAAAATTTGAAGCAGAACAAATGCTAAGAGGCAGGGTAAGGGAAAGAGTAAAGCAATTAGAGAGCTCCGCAAGAGCAGAGATGGAGTCTGTCCAGGAAACCAAATTCTCCAGTTGGAAGCTATCCCAAACTTGTACAACGTTTGTTCTCACCCTTGGGTGCACATTGCATTCACTTGGGGAACTCCGTAAAATTCTGATGCCCTGATCACATCCATGACAATTAAGTCGGACTCACTTTCCCAAATTATCACCTCCTGAATGTCCCATTCCTCAAAAATGTACTTACTTGATAATCTCACTGAATGCTAACACAGCCCTGGGCCCTGAAAATCAATATTTGAATTGAGAATTTACAGGTCTCTTTAAAACCTTTTTGCTTTTCAGCATTCGGCTATACTTTTATCATTTCCACCCAGAGTACTCTATATAGAAAAATCAATGATGTTTCCACTAACGTAGTTTTCTATTTGGGATAAAAAATCATTGACCAGAATCATCTTAAAATAGACTTCACAGAGACTACATCAAGCTTTTAATTGATAAAATCATCTTTTAATTAAAAGTCCTCTGGACATGCCACAGAACGAAAGTCAATATTTTATTAATTTCCCTTTAAGTTGCTTGCAGCAGCATGACAAACAGTTTTAGAAACTCTAGTGAATCAGTCAAGTTTCTCTGTTGATCTGCTCAGATTGTGGGTGAAAGTTTAAACTAAAAAGATATTTAACATTCATCTGGTTACATGTCTCTTTCCATTTCACATACAAACCAAGGTCACAAAAGTCAAATGTTTTTATTTAAGTAGTAAAAACATACGTTTCTGATTTTATGTTGTCCAGAGGGTAATAGATTTGTTTTTGGTTGGAAAGCTAACTGTAGCACCCAGGACATAATTTTCAAAGTTACATAAATAATGTTCCCAGTCCTGCTCTGTTAACCCACTTCCTCCAGAACTCCTACTACACAACTATAATTTCAATGGCTCCTCTTCAAAGTAACTCCCTAGTCAGCTCCTAAAATCCACTGTTGTGGGGTCTCAGTTTTCTATTTTGATTTCTTGGCGGTCCCCTTGGCCTAGATCATGCTAGACCCCTTATTTACTCATCATGGTATACAGAATCCCCAGATCCTAAGCTCCTCAGGGGCCTCATAGGAGTTATATGGGGCTAGCATGTTGGAGAGAATATAGCCTGATTTCTTATAGAGAAGGAAGTTGCATTGATTAAAAACAGGGTAGGTGTTTCATAATAGCTTTTTTTGTGGTGAAGCTGCGTGTGTGTGTGTTTGTGTATATATGTGAGAGCCCTTAAGGTAGCGTTATTAGCATCTGACAGGAGAGAAGAGACAATCAAGCCAAATGTCAGTCCCACTTCTGATTCTACACCCGGTATTTTCTAACAACCTGAAGTACAGAGGCGGAAAACCTGAGCTGAAACATATCTTTATACACAAACCTTCCCATTCCTTTCCCTAAGGAAGACATTAAAAACCCCTCCACAAATTCTAGAATGCAACTTCTAAGTATGCCTTCCACAAAGTGATTCTGAGGGTTTGTTCTAGCATTTACTATCCTCTTGCTGCAAATGGACACTGTGGACCCTAGGCTTATAGGATGAACTGCTGTTGAATAAGACTGTCCAGATTCCAATTAAGAAAGAGAAAGGGATTAGACCAGCCTATTAAGTCTGGGATAGTTAACAAGTTAAATTCAGAATCACACTAGCTACTAATCGTCTAATCAGTGTTAAGTAACTACCTTAATGCATCATATTTATTTTAAGAAATATTCAAAGGAAGAACAAAACATCAAATCCATGATTTCAGTACATCATGCTTTTTTGTTTTGAATATTTTATCTTAAAAAAATTATAATTCATTTCTTGTTTTTGAGAATATGTACAGCAAAACCACTCCACCAGTGTCTACATGCACAATTCAATGACATTGAATTGGGCAACCATTTCACCATCTGGTTCTGAGCTGTTTCTCTCCCATTCACATAAACTCACTGTCCCTAATCTTTCAAGTGATGGCCAATGTGATCCCATGTAAGTAGATCTTGAACTAACAGACATTCTTTACTAGTTAATCTAAATTAATATTTGGTTCTAAGATTTCAGAGAATATTTTTAGTTTAAGGTTTAGAGATGATCTAGTATAATAATTTCAGGAGTTCTTTGAGCCTCCATGGCTCTAGAAAGTCGGGAGTCTGTGAGTGTTTTATAATTACGTGCTGCATTTCCTCCTGGTTATCATGACACTGTATGGAATATTTGATCAAAGTGTTCAGCAATGAAAGCTGGATACTATGCAGTTCTGGTCTCATGGGAAAAGAGGCAGCTGTTCTTGGAAACAGTCACACATTTCATATCTTCCTTCGATTCCTGACTCCTCTTCTTTCTCTGTTGTTCCAGGTGAATAGACTAGTCACAGTGTCTTAGCGAAATGTTAAGATCCAGCACACTACACAATGTACTAGGAGGTAGAGCAGTAGCAATAACCACAGCAGTAACTCAATTAACCTTAACATTTCTAAGCTTTTGTCATATTAACCATCTTTCTTTCTTTCTTTTCTTTGTTATGTTGTTGTTGTTGTTGTTGTTGTTGTGATGTGCCGTGGAGTCGGTTCCGACTCATAGCGACCCTACACAAGGTTTCCAAGGCTGTAAATCTTTACGGGAGCAGACCGCCTCATCTTTCTCCCACGGAACTGCTGGTAGTTTCGAGCTGCTGACCTTGCGGCTCGCAGCCCGATTCGTAACCACTATGCTACCACAGTATAGAAACTTAGAAATGTTTACTTCTGTTGCTGATAAGTACCATTGAGTCATTTCTCACTCACAGTGACCTAGTATAGGGTTTCAGAGGGGCAGACTGGTGGGTTTGAACCACCAACCTTGGGTTAGCAGTCCAGTGCTTATCCTACTGCCTGAGAATCATACCATAGACACCCATATTTATCCCACTAAAATTCAGTAAGTACCTCTAATACATAACACACATTATTATTTCCTACATAACCAACAAAATTGGTCATTCCTTAATATTAGCTCATATCCCATTTCATAGTCAATTTTTTCTAATTGTTCCCAATATATGCTTTAGAGCTAGTCTATTCAAACCCTGAATTAGTCAAGGAGCATTTTGGAATGGGATGTTATAAAAGAATAAATATCTCATAATTTATTAATCTGTGAGAGGAAGAGATTTGTGGTATGCTACATCAGTTACAGAAAACACAAGAAGTGATTGAGATGAAAAACTTTCCAATTGCCATAGATTTGATGTTGACTCATTGTGACCCTACATTTGTCAGAATAGAACTCTATGAGTTTCATAGAGTTTTCAGTGGCTGTGCCCTTTTCCAAAGTGCCTCTCTATGAACTCAAATCACCAACCTTTTGGTTAGTATCCAAGTGGTAACCATTTTCACCACCCAGACAGCCCAGAAATAGCATGATGGTATATGGGCAGGGAAAGTCCAGTAGATTAATATCTAGAAATAATAATAAAAATTATTTACACACACATGCTATGTACAGAAAGCAGATCAGAGAATTACCTTTGAATATTTCATGATCTTAGAGGAAAAGGGCACAAGGAAGAAATAAGGGATATTGGAAATTAGTCTGAAAACTAAGAAGAATGTAATCTTTTTCTGTCAATGAACTTTATGGACAGTCACCAATGTCTATCAATGGAGGCTTCAGTATTGCTATGATGTAAAAGAGGTGGAACGTCCATCCATACTAGGAGCTTCAAGACAAAGATGGCCAAGGAAGAAAGGTCTAGTGATCTAGTTCTAAAAAATCAGCCAATGAAAACCCTATAAAATACAGTCATCTGATCCACATACAATTATGGGTATGGCAAAGATCAGACAGCATTTCTTTCCATATATATGGGGTTGCCATGAGTCAAGGAACAACTTGACAGAAGTCAACAACAACAATAACAACAATAATCTTTTAATAATGCCAAGAGAGAACAGAGTTCAGTAGAACTGTGTGTGTCAACGTGGTGTGTCAAAGCTGTTTCTGTGAATACCACAGAAACAGGAAGACTGAAGGCTCTGCAAAATTGCTGCTTAGATTAATGGTTGAAGACTACAGTTCTAGTACTAACATCACTGATGAGAAATATACATTCTTGGATTCCTACTGTGGCATTGTAAGATAACCATTGGCCTGCCAGCCATAAGTTGGTGGTTCAAACCCACTAGTCACTCCTTGGAAATCTTATAAAGGGTCACTGAGTCAGAACTGACTCAAAAGCACTTAACAACAATCCTA
>NW_006408598.1:5253641-5287038 GCF_000296735.1 Chrysochloris asiatica
TTCAATGACCAAGTTGCCCATCTCCGTCCACTCTGTGTGTGGAGGGGGTGGGAATGTTTCTTGCTGTAAGGATTTGTTCCTTCTTTTGGGTTGCTGTTCCATAGGTATAGGTCAAGTTCATCAGATTGTATCAGCTCACTCTTTTTTTTTCCCCCCTCTTCTTTCTTCTCCTGTTTGAGCTGATTGTCCAGTCATCCGGTCCAGGTCACGTGGGTCTCTGGGCCCAAGAGTCCCCAGGTCGCCTCACACTGCTTGCCAACCAGGTCCCCAACTGGGTGCACAGAAGTTCACTGAACATCGTGAGGCTTAGCATGCTGCTTCATTGCTGCTTTTACCCCACTTCCCCGCATCGGTGATGTGTGGTCACCAATCAGAGCGTGCATTTCCATTGAGTCTTAGTCTTGGAAGGGGGTTTGCGTTGAGAGGACCTGGCCACTTGTCTTGATGTTTCCTAGGGAAGCAGTTTGTTTGTTCTTGTATTAACAGTCCATCTGCCTCCATTTTTGCTGCAGGTCTTTCTTTCAAGAGGTATCTTTTATTCTTGTAGCCACTCCAGGCTGGTCTGCTCGTCCTTTCAAGTGGAGATTTCTCATCTCCGGAGATCTGGATGTGGTTCTGGTTTCTATCTATAGTTTTATGTATTGCAAAGGCTCTGCAGGAAGCCTCGTTCACTGGATGTGCTGTAGCCCCATTTTGGTACTCCAATCTGTCATAGGCAGAAGATGGACTTACAAGCCTTCTGGTGTGATGTTTCTGACTATTCCTTTCTCTCCTTCTCCAGTGTCTACTCTATATTATAATGCTTTTCTCTCTGAGACGCAAGGGCTCTCCTTACAGGCCTCCCTCCATCCAGGCTGTGCCAGGTCAGCAGGCTGTGAAGGCCTTATGGGCTTTCTAGAGGCAGTTGCTCTTTGGATCAGAACCAATGATGATGTGCTTTGGGTAGCTTGGGGAATTTGTGGCAAAAGCAAGAAATCTATTGCTTTCTAGTTCGGGACGCTCGGCTGCTCCAGGAACCGCAATCTTGGGTGAGCCAATCCTATACTTTTAAGATTAAATTTAAATCTTCAGAAGTTTCGGAAGCACTGTTCTGTGATACTTGTTGTCAAGATCTTGTCTAAGACACATCCTGCTTCCACAAATAATAATTTCAATCTTTCCTCTTGATTTCTATAGAACATATTTATCTATTCCAATAGAGAGATGGAGGGAATAGAAAGAAGGAAGGAAGGAAGGTAGAAGGAAAACACTCAAACCAACCAAAAGAAAACACACTCAACCAAAAGTAAACAAGACATAATTCTCCTTTTCTTTTATCTTTAACTGCTGATATTATATATCCATAACTAATCTGTCAAATTTGTCATACTGTGGTGGCGTGTTGCTGGGATGCTAGAAGCTATGGCACCAGGATTATAAATACCAGAAGGGTGACCCATGGTAGACAAGCTTCAGCAGAGCTTCCAAACTAAGACAGACTAGGTAGGAGTAGAGGTGAACTACTTCTGAACATTTAGCCACTGAAAACCATGGGAATAGCAGTGGAGCATTGTCAGATATAGTGCCAGAAAATGAGAATATTATGAATGGCACCAGAATATTGCCAGATATAATGCCAGAAGATGAACCCCTCAGGTTGAAAGGTAGTGAAAATCAGGATCAGGAAGATTCCCCAAGAAATTGGATCGACACAGTGGCAGCAAAAATGGGCTAAATCATCGCAACAATTGTGAGGATGGTGCAAGACCAGGCAGTGTTTCATTCTGTTGTGCAGAGGGTCATTATGAGTCAGAACTCACTCGACAGCACCTAACAACAACATTCCTCTTCACCCTCAGAAACATTCAGAAACATTGAAACTTAATTCTTGGGATTCTTAATGTAATATCATTTACTTTTCTGTTTTTCACACTTTCCTTTCGAACTCTGCACTAAATAAGTGTATTTTCAAAGATTCAGCCTTCAATATTTGCTTTTTAACTTCCCATTCTGTCTCTTCTAGAGATAGCATCCAAGGTTTCTATCTTGGCAGTCATCTGCTAGTTAATAATTATGATATCAAGACACTCTTGGGTTCAAATCTCACAAATTGACACATCAATATAATAATAAAGTAATATGTACTTCTGTCAGGTTATAGTATTATTATTATTTTATTTTTTATTATAGTATTATTATTATTTTATTTATTTTTATTGTGAATTTACATGGGAGAACACCAGCTTTACATTCATCCTATCGTATTTCATTTCATTGCAATGATTACAATCCCCTCCATGCATCATCAAACAACCAAAGGGTACACCCTACAATCCTGCCACCCCAGCCATCAGCATACAGCCTATCTCCCTCCCTGGGTCCAGAGTCTCCAGCCGCTTCATCTCTCCACGTCATCATCTCTGCCTCCATTTCTGATGTCACTGCTTCTCTGGGTAGCGTCCCACACTCCACTCTTCCCACTTGATGGTCCCAAGGACCTCCGCTCCTGGACTGCAAAATCAATCACTATCTTCCTTTTATTACAAAACATCTACCTCTACATTTCAGACTCTCACAATCAGTCCTGATAGCAATTATTCACTATTGAACCACAAGAGTCTTATCCCCATCTCCTTTTCTTAGCCCAGTCCCAACAGATTGGAAACTATTTAGTGGAGAATCTACCTGACCCTGCCCCATCTGGAACTAGGCTCTCTCTTGAAAGCTTGTAACCTAGTCACTTTTTGCCTTTGTAGCGCCCTCATTTTGGGTAGCCATGTTCAAGTTGCCCATCCCTGTCAACCCTGTATACCAAGGGGTTGGTAATAACCCTTGCTATAAAGATTTGTTCCCTTTTTTAGCTACTACATCCATAAGTATAGGTAAAATTCATCAAATTGTGAGTTCTGATCATCCAGCCTTCGAAGCCAGGTCAAGTGAGTACTATCTGCAAGTATGGGTGTTCTTGTGCATCTCTCCTCACTTCATATCAGCTGGATGCTTCACTCTCTGCTCAAGTTCTCTGTGGCCATGTCACTGCCTTTGAGCCCAGGAGTACCCAGGTCTTGCCATACTGCAAGCCAATCAGATCTCAACCCGGGTTCACAGGAGTCTATTGAATGTGGTCGGACTTGGCTCACAACTTCATTGCTATTTTTCCCCCACTTGCCCTATCGATAGACCAATGTGGTCACCAACCAGACCACATGCCCACTCATGTATTCCCCTTGAGTCTCAGTCTTGGAAGGGGACTTGCCCTAAGGGAACCCAACCACTTGCCTTGATGGCTCCCCCAGCAAACAACTTGCTTGTTCTTGTAGTAGTCAATTGGATGGCTGTTATTGTTTTTTTTATTTTTCCTGCTGGTCTATCTTTCAGGAAGTATCTTCTGTTCTTCTAGCTGCTCCAAGTTGGTCTACTCGTCCTGTCCAGTGGAAATTTCTTACCTAACTCGATTCTGGGTGGGGTTCTGGATTCCACCTATGATCTTATGCAATGTAAAGGCTCCACAGGAAGCCTTTTTCACTGGGCAACTTCTAGTCCCCTTTAAGGTATTCCAAAAAGTTATAGGTTGAAGACGGACTTACACGCTTTCTATGGTTGTATTTCTGGCTATTCCTTCCTCTCCCCTTCAAGTGTCTATTTTACAGTAGTATGTGAGGAAAGCCAATATTCAAAAGACAACCAAGCACCTTAACATTATTTTCCCTCTTTTACCCATGCAAACCATGCCTAAATCCCTGTATCCCAGAGCCCTGTTGTTCCAAGGTTGAGCATACATCATTATTTACCTCTGTCCCACTGAGCACATGCAAACATGTTCTCCCATCGGCCTTGCTCTTCCAGTCTCCTCCCTCTTCTAGTGTATTGACACCCCCCAGCACCCAACCTATCATGTATCTATTCCCTACCTTGTGCTCTACCGTGCCCTCTATCCTTTTGCCCCAACCCCTACACCCCAGTAACCAAAAAAGATTTTTTTTTTTCCTTTTAAGTGTGGGTACTTTATCTTATCTTTTACAATAATGGTCCTATGCAATATTTCTCCTTTTGTGACTGACTAATTTCACTCAGCATAATGTCCTCAAGGTTCGTCCATGTTACGTGGTGGCTTGCAGCTTCCTTGCTGTTCTTCAAGTTAGCATAATATTCCATTGTGTGTATGTACCACAGTTTGTTTATCCATTCTACCATTGATGTGCACTTAGGCTGCCTCCATTTTTTTGCTATTGTAAATAGAGCTGCTATGAACATATATGGTGTGCATATATCTATTCATGTTATGGCTTGTATTTCTTGTGTATAAATACCAAGTAAAGGAATTGCTGGAACATAAGGTATTTTTATTTCCACCTTTCTGAGGAAATGCCATAATATTTTCCAGAGCAGTTGGACCATTTTTGCAAACCCACCAGCAATGTAGGAGGGTCCCAGTCTCTCCACATCCTCGCCAGCATTTATTGTCCTCTACTTTTTTGATTTTTGCTATTATTGCTGGTGTGAGATGATATCTCATTGTTGTTTTGATTTGCATCTCTGTAATGGCTAGTGATCATGAACATTTCTTTATATGTTTGTTGGCTGCCTGAATCTCCTTGGTGGAGTGTCTGTTCATGTCCTGTGCCCGTTTTTTAATTGGATTATTTACTTTTTTCTTGTAGAGGGTTGTAGTTTCCTATATATTTTAGAAATTGGTCCCTTGTCGGATATTTTGTTGCAAAACATTTTTCCCCATGCTGTGGGCTCCCTTTTTACTCTTTTGGTGAAGTCTTTTGATGCCAATAATGTTTAAAATTTTAGGATGTCCCAATCATCTATTTTGTCTACTTTTATTTGGGTAATTTTCACAATGTTTGGTAGTCTGTGTGTTCCCTGCATTGTTGTTGTTGTTATGTGCTGTGGAGTCGGTTCCGACTCATAGCTACCCTGCATAGGGTTTCCGAGGCTGTAAATCTTTACGGGAGCAGAAAGCCTCATCTTTCTTTTGCAGAACAACTGGTAGTTTCAAACTACTGACCATGAGATTAGCAGCCCGAGTTGTAACCACTATGCTACCAGAGCTCCTGCATTAGAGCCCTCAAATTTGTCCTAATTTTTCCATTGATGGCCTTTATAATTCTGGGATTCACATTTAGGTCTTTAATCCATGTTGAGTTGGATTTTGTGTATGGCCTGAGGTACATGTCTTGTTTCAGTCTTTTGCATATTGCTTTCCAGTTCTGCCAGCACCATCTGTTGAAGAGACTATTTCCTTCCCATGCAATATATGTAGGCCCTTTGTCAAAAATCAGTTAGCTATAGGTAGATGGGTTAATTTCTGGATTCTCAGTTCTGTTCCATTGATCTAAGTATCTCTCATTGTACCAGTACCAAGCTGTTTTGAGTACTGTAACCGTATAGTAAATTTTGAAATCAGGGAGTGAGAGGCTTCCAACTTTATTCTTCTTCTTAAGCAGTGCTTTGCTTATCCTGGACCTCTTTGCTTTACATATAAGGTTTGTAATTGTTTTAACCCTCTCTTTGAAGACTATCGCTGGACTCTGGATTGGGATTACATTATATGTGTACATTCCTTTGGGCAGTATTGGCATTTTCACAATGTTAAGTCTTCCTATCCAGAAGCATGATATATTCTTCCATTTTTTTAAGTCTCTTTTGGTTTCTTGTAGTAGTGTTTTGTAGTTTTTTGTTTGTTTGTTTGTTTTTTGTATAGGCCATTTGTTTCTCTGGTTACATTTATTCCTAAATATTTCATCCTTTAGGCAGCTATTACAAATGGTATTGCTTTCTTAATGTTCTTTTCAGTGCTGTCATTATTGGTATAGAGAAATCCAACTGATTTTTGTGTGTTTATCTTATACCCTGAAACTTTCCTGATTTTCCAGTGCAGTCTAGTAGCTTTTTTTTATTGAATCTTTGGGGTTTTCTATGTATAGGATCATATCATGTGCAAATAGAGAGAGTTTTATTTCCTCTTTGCCTATTTGTATGCCTTTAAATTCCCTATCTTGCCTATATGATGGTGCATAGCTCTGGCTAAGACTTCCAGCACAATATTGAATAGGAGTGGTGACAAAGGGCATCCTTGTCTGGTTCCTGTTTGCAAAGAGAAGACTTTCAGTTTCTCTCCATTGAGAATAATATAGGCTGTTGGTTTTGTATATATGCACTTAATTATGTTGAGGAATTTCCCTTCAATTCCTGCTTTGTTGAGTGTTTTTATCAGGAATGGATGTTGGATTTTGTCAAATGCCTTTTCTGCATCAATCAATATGATCATGTGGTGCTTTTTTTTTTTTTTTTATATGGTGGATTACATTGATTGGTTTTCTAATGTTGAACCATTCTTATATACCTGATATGAATTCCACGTGGTCATGATGTATTTTTTTTGATATGCTGTTGGATTCTGTTGGTTAGGATTTTGTTGAGAATTTTTGTATCTATATTCATGAGGGATATTGGTCTAAAATTTTCTTTCTTACTGATGTCCTTCCCTGGTTTTGGTATGACGGTTATGCTTGCTTCATAAAATGTCTTAATAAGTTCTCCATCCTCTTCTATTTGAGTAGAATTTGTGACAACTCTTCCCTAAATATTTGGTATAACTCACCAGTGCAGGCCTCTAGACCTGGACTTCTTTTGTTGGGAGATTTTTGATGACTTGATAAATTTCTTTTTTTGTGATGGATCTGTTCAAGTTTTCTGCTTCACTATGTGTAAGTTTAAGTACATTGTGCATTTCTAAACATTTGTTGGAGTACAACTCTTCATAGTATTCTGTTATTATCCTTTTGATTTCCTTTGGTTCACTATGACATCACCCATGTGGTTTCTAATGCCTGTTATTTGTGTCTTCCCCCTCTTTTCTTTTGTTAGGTTTGCAAATGGTTTGTCGATTTTGTTAATCCTTTGCAAAGAACCAGCTTCTTGTCCTGTTGATTGTTTCTATAGTTTTCTGTTTTCTATCTCATTTACTTCTGCTCTGATCTTTATTATTTCTTTTCTTTTGGTGACTGTAGGTTCCCTCTGGTGGTCTGTTTCTAATTGTTGGAGATGCTGTATTAATGTGTTAATTTTGGCTCTTTCTTCTTTTTGGATGTGTGAGTTTATTGCAATAAATTGTCCTCTCAGCATTGCTTTCACAGTGTTCCAAAGATTTTTGTATGTTATGTTTTCATTCTCATTTATTTCTAGGAACTTTGTGAGTTCACATTTAATTTCTTCTATTACCTAAATGCTTTTCAGAAGGGTGTTATTCAGTTTCCATGTATTCAACTTTATTTCCTTGGTCTTCTTATTGTTGATTTCTTGTTTTATAGCATTGTTATCTGTAAAGGTGCTCTGTAGTATTTTGATGTTTGTAAATTTATGGAGGCTTGCTTTGTGACCTAACACATGGTCAGTTCTGGAGAATGTTCCATGTGCACTGGAAAAGAATGTGTATTGTGCTGTTTTTGGGTTGACTGTTCTGTTCACATCTTTGAGGTCAAGTTGGTTGATTGTGCTGTTTAGTTTCTCTGTAGCTTTGTCTAGTTTCTTTCTGGTTGTTCTATCCCTTTTTGAAAGTGTTGTATTAAAATCTCTCACTATAATATGTATTTCTTTCTTCTATTCTAGTGGGTTTGCTTTATATATGCTCTTTCATTTGGAGTGTAAATTTTCATAATTATGGTTATGTCACCTTGATCAAATAACCCTTTAAACGTGAGCTAGTGTCCTTCTTTATCTCTTATGCTGGTTTTTGCCTTAATGTTTATTTTATCAGAGATTAGTATTGCCACTGCTGCTTGCTTATTATTGCAGTTAGCTTGGTATATATATATATTTTCATCCTTTAACTTTTAGTTTGTTTTTGACTTTGTGTGTAAGATGTGTCTCTTGTAGACAGCATATTGAAGGGTCTTGTTTTCTTATCCATTCTGCCACTTTCTGTTTCTTCACTGGTGCATTTAATCCATTGACGTTCAGTGTAACTATCCATAGGTATGAATTAATTGCTTATTATGTTAATTTTTGTGGTGCTGTTTGTTCCTTTGATCTTCACACCTTATTGTGCTGAGTTCATGTTTTTTGTGCTATTTCTTATCAGTGTATTCTTAGTTTTAATGTTACCTTGTTCTACCTGGATCTACATTTTCATGGTGATTTGTGAAATATTAACTTTCTTTGAGGTTAAACTATATTGTACTAACTTACCCTCCATTTCAGACAGACTATTGTATCTTGCAATCTTCCTGGCCTCCTCACAACCTGGGTCTCTGTTCCTACATTTCCCCCTTGTTTGATATTTTTATTATTTTGACCTTTGATTGGCCTCACAGGTCCTCTGAATTCGTTGTTTTAATTTTGTTTTGTTCTGAACTCTGCTATCTGTTTGAGTTTCAGGTGGTGTTGCCATGTCTGTCAATCTCTAGTTGTTGTCTGTTTTTGTTAGTTTTCATTCTAAAGAATTCCTATTAGGATGTTTTGAAACACTGGTTTGACTTTGAAAAAGTCTTGTAGTTTCTGTTTATCCTGGAATGTTTTGATTGCACCATCATATTTGATTGACAGTTTTACTGGGTAGACGATTCTTGGCTGCCAAATTTTTTTCTTTTAGGGTTTTATATATGTCTCCCCTTTGCCTTCTTGCCTACATGGTTTCTGCTAAGAAGTCAGAGCTTAATCAGATTTACTTGCCTTTGTAAGTAACACTTGTCTTTTCCCTGGCTGATTTTAGGAATCTCTTCTTGTCTTTGATTTTGGAGAGCTTGATTATGATATATCTTGGTGATTTTCTTTTGGAGGTCTATCCTTCCTAGGGTTTGTTCAGATTCTTGAATGCTTATCTTCTCATTCTTCAAGATGTTAGTGAAATTTTCTTCCAGTAGCTCCTCAACTATATCCTTTGTGGACTTCTGTGATTCTTCCTGTTCCAGAATGCCCATAACTCTTGGGTGACATAGGGAGAGAACATTCCCACCCTCAGGAAAAAAGTTGGACCAAAAGGACCAAAAACAGAAACAATATAAAAGTAGAGACAAAAACCACCACACAAAAACAGAAATAAAACAGTAGCTGATTTTCCAATAGCCTTTGCTGCACAGGTCAGTGTGTGTGCACAGTAGGAACCTGTAGTGGTGGGTGGGTTTGTCCACTCACTTAGGCCCCTCCTCTAGTCACCACCATGGAGGTGCACAGATAGATTTGAGAACTGAATGTAAGAAAGATTGTCCATTATTTTTATCTCTGAAGGTCAGTTAGGTATCTGTGTCTACACAGTGTAATTCTCAAAATAGCTGTGTCCTTAGTTGGTATGGGCCCTTGCCTTTTATGTTGTGATTTTACAAGGGGCAAATAAGGTTTGGCTGTATGGCCAGACCTGTTGTCTCTTTTTAGGTAAGGCAGGGATAAAGCCGCCTGCCCAGGTCAGCTTTAGGGCTGAGTTACAGAGTCAGACATCCTAAGAAGCAGTCAAAGGATAAGCCTGTGGAACCGCTTTCAGGGATTTCTTCTTTGTGCCATGGGAAAATTGTATCCTGTTGGTGCAGTACTGGACCCTTGTGGGGGTGTGCTCCCACCTGCTGAAGGTGTCTGTGCTGGGCAGAGAGGATGTGACAGGAGAGAGGAAGAAAGAAAAGTTAAAAAATTTGTCATACCTCCTTTTCCAGACACTGCTCCATGGTTTCAGTGCTGTATCAGCCTGGCTGTGGCCCCGCCCTCTGATGACAGCCCAGGCAGAGGGGCCCACAGGCAGTGTCACCATGCATTCCCAGCACAATCAGATTTCTCCACCAGTGGGCACCAAAAATTGATGCCCCACAATTTATATTAGATCCAAAGCCATGGAACTGTTCCAGAAAAGTGCTTTCGCTGTTTTTTTTTCACTCCTTCTCTGAGGAGCCTCCCCTGCCTGGCTCTGCTTCTCCTGCCTCCAAACCAGAAATCCTCTTAGTTTGTTTTATCTGAGAATAACTCAGTTAACTTTTCTCAACTCAAGTCTTAAATCTTACGCCATCTAAGTCTCACTTTTGGTCTATCATATGTCATCATTTACTAAACCCTGTATTTCTTATATGCAGTCCTGGTGTCGCAATGCAGGATAATGCACTGGACTTCAAGGTCTGTTTGAACTGCAATGTCAGCAGTTCAAATCCAACAGTTGCTTCTTGGAAACACTATACAGGGTCTCTATGAGTCAGAGCCAACTTGACAGCACATAACAACACCATGTCCATTATACTGAGTCATGGTGTAGCACTGTAGGGTAAGCATTAGACTGCTAACCATAAGGTTGGTTGTCCAAATCCACCAGCTCTTCCTCAGAAACCCTATACAGGGTTGCTTTGAGTCAGAACCAACTTAGTGGCACTTAACAACAACAACATGTCCATCATATAAAACCACCACTAGCACCTTTTCCATTATATATAATCCTTTTCACCCAAACTTATTTCCATGGCTTTTGCCACAGCCCCATTACACCCATCAACATATTCATCCTATAGCAATGCTAATACTTTTCCATAAGCTTGAAGAAAATGTATATGAAAAACAAGCTTTTGCTAAAAGTTTGGAGACCTGAGTTCTGATCAGTCTACCTCATTTACCTTGTTTTTAATATAGTAGTCAGAGTACTACTTACTTCATAGAACTTTTGTGAAGGATTGTTGTTGTTGTTGTTAAGTGCCGTCGAGTCGGTTCCGACCCATAGCGACCCTGTACAGGGTTTGTGAAGGATACAGACTTAATATTCATGAAATCTTTGAGACTCTTTGTGGCACATATATAACAGTTTGTAGTTATTCTTTTCAGACATTACTTTCTATTTCTAGTGCTTTCTTAATTGATGCTTGACTCTCCTATACCTCAGGATATGAAAGAGCAGGATTGAGGCTAAAGAAAAATTGTAAAATAGATGACGGTAACTTCCTCATCTTATTAAGTCCTTTGAATATTTCTCCTCCTGTCAAAGCTGTCGCTTCATGAAGATCTTACTATTGGCTGCACTGTCTGTCAACAATCTATCTTATTAACCCTGGATTTCAAACATATGTTCCATATATTTGTGAAAGAGTGACTATGTGTTTATATGCTTGAATGTCTCTGTGTAGTGCAAATTTGAGAGCAACTGACTTCCCTAGGAGCCCTCAAATCACCTCCAAATTTCTTCCACTTCTCCATTCTTAATGAGGCACCTCAGTGGGCTTGAGAACAGAGAAAACTGAAATCAGGATTTTTGTCTGCCTCCTGCCACACACAAGCACCATACAGCCCATCCCCACCCCCCTTTATTGGCACAAACAGACAGAAGCCAGCATAGGCTATTCTTGCATGATTCCCTCATTTATGCCTCAGGATCATTCTAAAGCTCTGGCCTGAAGGCTGAGTGGTTCTGCATCCTTAAATTGGACAGAGTAAGTTATTGTATTGTTTTATTTACTCGTTAAGTAATGACTTTACTGCCATAAAAATCCCTTGAAGAGCCCATTTCTCCAAAGGACTGTTAATACTGACTTAGATTTTAGATAAGCAATAAGAGGAAAATAATCTGCCAAACCAATAGGGGAAAATAACCACCATGAGATTCTAGCCCATTTAAGATCTAATAGTCAGAATTCAGGATAGTCACACTTACATTTCAGGAACAAGAAGAGTTACAAAACCCTTAGCCCCCATTTTTTGAAGAAAAGTTTAGAACATGATCTTGTGCAGCAGCATAATGAAAAAAAGTACTTTCCACATCCAGCGTAATAAATGCAATTTTAGCCATTTTCCACAGAAAGAAGGAGGAGCTATCATTTATTGGCCGAGGAGAGCTTTATACACATTTTAAAACTTAATCTTCATGTAGACCATTGTGAAAAGAAATTGGGACTCAGAGATGGCAAGAATGTTGTTGAAAGCCACATAGAAGAATTGGGTTTGAACCCAGGTTCATCTCATCCCAGAATTTCTTCTCTATCTCCTCCTATTTAAAACTTTATATTGGAACATAAGATTCATACCACAAAGCATACTAGTCCTGCATGTATACTGCTCAGATGTGTACTTATTAAATACTTCATGTAAGCGGACCCAGATCGTTAGAGAGCATTACCAGCACCCCACAAACTCTCAGTGTTGTTGTTGGTAGGTGGTGTTGAGTTGTTTCCAACCCATAGCGACCCTTTATAGGGTTTCCAAGGAGCAGCTGGTGAGCTTGAACCACCAACCTTGCAGTTCAAACAATTTTGCATTAACCCACAGTGCCACACCAGGACTCTACAAGCTCTGAGTGCTGCTTTCCTTAATGCTTCTGCCTTACGTTATTGCTGTTACGTGCCGTCCGTTTGATTCCCAATCATAGCGACACTGCATAGGGTTTCCGAGGAGCAGCTGATGAGTTTGAACTGCCAACCTTGTCATTCTGACTAACTTTGTGGTCCAGTGGTTATCCAACAGTGCCACACGAGACCTCCTATGTTGTTGCTGTTAAGTGCTGCCCAATTGGTAGAAGTGACTGGTGGATTTCAACCACCGAACTTGTGGTCCAAACCGACCACGTTGTCGAGTGCCACACCAGGACTTCAGGACTCCTGTAGAAAATCACTGTTGTTGCTTCCAATAACAGAGATTACTTTTACCTGGTTTTGAATGTAAATAAGACGAATCACATTGCATGTTCTTTTTTGAGTCATTTTGTTCAACTTTAAGTTTGTTAAATATATCCAGATGCTGGTAGTAAATAATTCATTCTTATAGCTGTAGGGTGGTCCATTATGTTGTTGTTGTTGTTAGGTGCCATCGAGTTGGTACCAACTCATAGTGATCCTATGCACAGCAGAATGAAACGCTGATCGATCCTGGGCCAAACTCACCATTGTTGCCACACTTGAGTCCATTGATGCTGTGGCCAATCCATCTCTTTGGGGGTCTTCATCTTTTTCTCTGACCCTCCAGCTTACCAATGATGGTATCCTTCTCCAGCAACTGGTCCCTCCTGACAATATGTCCAAAGTATGAGACATCAAGCTTGGCCATCCTGGCCTCAAAGGAGTACTCTGGCTGCACTTCTTCCAACGCAGATCTGTTGGTTCTTTTGATAGACCATGGCACTTTCAATATTCTCCTCCAACATCATAACTCAAATGTGTCAATTCTTCTACGGTCTTCCTTATTTACTCTCCAGTTTTCACATGCATATGAGATTATTGAAAATACCATGGCTTGAGTAAGGTGTACCTTAGTCCTTAAGCTGATATCTTTGCTCTTCAACACTTTAAAAAGTTCCTGTGCAGCAGATTTGCCTAATGCAATACATCATTTGATATCTTGACTACTGCTTCCATGAGTGTTGATAGTTGATCCAAGAAGAATGAAGTCCTTGACAACTTCAATCTTTTCTCCATTGATAAGAATGTTATTTATTGGTCCGGTGGTTAGGATTTTTGTTTTCTTTACATTGAGATGTAATCCATACCAAAGGCTGCGGTCTTTGATGTTCATCAGTAAATATTTTAAGTCCTCTTCACTTTCAGCAAGCAAAGTTGTATCGTCTGCATATCAGAGGTTGTTAATGAGTCTTCCTCCAATCTTGATGCCACGTTTTTCTTCACAGAACCCAGCCTCTTGGATTATTTGCTCAGCATACAGGTTGAATAAGTATGGTTAAAGAATACAACTCTGTTGCACACCTTTCTGAATTTTAAACCATTCTGTGTTCCCATGTTCTGTTCGAACAACTTTCTCTTGATCCACGTACAGATTCCTAACGAGCACAAATAAGTGTTCTGGAGTAATCATACTTCTCAATGTTGTCCATAGCTTGTCATGATCCACACAATCGAAAGCCTTTGCGTAGTCAATAAAGCACAGGTAAACTTCTCTCTGATATTCTCTGCTTTCAGCCAAGATCCATCGGACATCAGCAATGATATCCTTCGTTCCACAGTCTCTTCTGATTCCGGCTTGAACCTCTGGAAGTTTTCTGTCAATGTATGCTTGCAGCCATTTCTGTATTACCTTGGATAAAACTTTACTCTCATGGGATATCAAAGAGATTGTCCAATGATTTCCACATTCCATTGGGTCACCTCACTTTGGAATGGGCACAAATACAGTCTCTTCCTATCAGTCGACCACATAGTTGTCTTCCATATTTCTTGGAAGAGATAAGAGAGTGCCTCCTATGCTGTCTCACTTTCTTGGAAGATTCCCATTTTTATTCCATCAATTCTTGGTGCGTTGTTCTTTGCCAATTCCTTCAATGCGCCTTGGACTTCCTCCTTCAGTATCATTGGCTCTTGATCATATGCTACCTCTTGAAATGGTTGACATTAACCATTTCCTTTTGGTACAGTGACTCTGTGTATTCCTTCCATCTTCTATCTATGCTTTCTGCATTATTCAATAATTTGCCCAGAGAATCTTTCAGTAATGAAAGTCGAGGCTTGAATTTTTTCTTCAGTTCCCCCAGCTTGAGAAACACTGAGCGTGTTCTTCCTTTTTGATTTTCTGACTTCAGATCTTTACACATTTTGTAGTAATATTTGGCTTTATCTTTTTGAGCTGATGTTTGAAATTTTCTGTTCAGCTCTTATACTTCCTCATTTCTTCCATTTGCTTTCACATCTCTACACTGGAGAGCAAGTTTCAATGTCTCTTCTGACATGCATTTTGACCTTTCCCTCTTTCTTGACTTCTTAATGACTTTTTGCTTTCTTCATGTATGATGTTCTTGATGTCGTCCCACAACTCATCTGGTCTTCGGTCTTTAGTGTTTAATGTATCAAATCTGTTCTTCAGATAATCTCTCAATTCAGGTGGGATATATTCAAGGTCATATTTTGACTCTCATGAGCTTGTTTTCATTTTCTTCAGCCTCAGTTTGAATTTACATATGAGTAATTGGTGGTCTGTTCCACAGTCTTCCATTGGCCTTGTTTTCACTGATGATATGGAGCTTTTCCATTGTCTCTTTCCACAGATGTAGTCAACTTGATGTCTATGTATTCCATCTGGTAACGTCCATGTGTACAGTCATCTCTTATGCTGTCTGAAGAATGTATTTGTAATGAACAAATCATTGGTTTTACAGAATTCTGTCATGCTTTCTCCAGCATCATTTCTATCACCAAGGCCATATTTTCCAACTACTGATCCTTCCTTTTGCTCCCAACCTTTGCATTCCAATCACCAGTAATGATCAATACATCTTGATTGCATGTTTGATCTATTTCAGATTGAACAAGTTGGTAGAATTCTTCTATTTCATCCTCACTGGCTTTAGTGGTTGGTGTGTAAATTTGAATAATAGTGGTATTAACTAGGTTTCCCTGTAGGTGAATGGATATTATTGTATCACAGACAGCATTATACCTCATGACTGGTCTGGATATATTCTTTTTGACAATGAATGCAACACCATTCCTCTTGTCAGATTCAAAATGGCCAATACCAGTCCCTTTCAGCTCACTATTGCCTGAGATATTGATGTTTATGCATTCCATTTCATTTTTGACATCTTCCAATTTCCCCAGATTCATATTTCATACATTCCATGTTCCGATTTTCATTGGATGTTTACAGCTGTTTCTCTTCATTTTGAGTTGTGCCCCATCAGCAAATGAAGGTCCCGTGGGCTTTTCTCCCATGGGCTTTACTCCATTCGCATTATCATAGTCAACTCTACTTTGAGGAGGCAGCTCTTCCCCTCATTTTGAGTGCCTTCCAACCTGAGGGACTCATTTTCTGACACTATATCTGACAGTGTTTCTCTGCTATTCATAAGTTTTTCAGAGACTAAATATTAAGAAGTAGTTCTTTACCCCTTCTTTCTAGTCTGTCTTCGTCTGGAAGCTCATCTGAAACCTGTCTACCATGGATGACTCTGCTGGTATTTAAAATACTGGTTGGATAGCTTTTAGAATCACAGCAACTCACAAGCCACCACAGTATGATAAACTGACAGATGAGTGGTGGGGTCCATTATAAGATTACACAATTTTATACATACATTTATTCTGTGTTGGATTTTGTTGTTGTTATTGTTAAGTGCCATTGCATCAATTCTGAACCATAGTGACCCTTTATAGGGTTTCCAAGGAGCAACTGGTGTGCTTGAACCACTGACCTTGCAGTTTAAACAACTTTGCAATCTGACGTATTAGCCCACAGTGCCACACTAATTTCCTATTTGGACCTATTCCATTTAATTTGCTAAAAACATGTTTATATGTCTTTTGTAAAATTTATTTATCATCTTTCTAGGACCATACACCTAGGAATAGAATTCCTGAGCTAGGGAATAAGCAAGTTCCTAGCGGAGAACATCCTAGTAGTCTTCAGAGAATCATGAGAGACCCCTGTAGATATCAACTGAACAGCGTTCACATCAGCAGAATCCAAGTCAATTAACAATATTTGAGAGGTAATAAATGCATTGTATTTCATTGATCTAAATACAAGGAAATTACAAGAGTCGAGTTGTCCTGTCTTACACATTTCCTCATTGGTTCAGTTTGATGCGGACTTTCCTAGTTGTATATCATCTTTTCTTCCTAAAAGAGAAACCTATCTTGAGTCTGTAGTATTCCCATACAGTCAGTGAGACATGATTCTTCTCCTTCTCATAAATAACCATACCTCCTTAAAGACCCTCATACACCTTAACGACCCTTATGGAAAATCTTAGTAAAAAGAGGCTACACATGAAAACCCTGCACGTGATCTAATTTTCTTCTATACAATGGCTGCAGATCACCTCCCAAGTCCATCCCCCAAAAGCAAGGGATTGCCTGTGTCAGCACATGCAGCTTCCCTGAACTCTCATGTGTTGCCAATCCGTCCTCCTCCCAAAACAATCAAACCATCCCTTTGTTGGTGATGAAAATGACTGCCTTTGATGTCTTACCAGATTCCTGCTAAAGTATTTCCAATAAAGTGACTGAAAAAAAAAAAAAAAAAACAAATTCGTTCTTTGGTTGAGAGGTAATGTGGACTAGAACAGTCCTCTACAATGCATAGACATTACCTGTAAGTCTTGAAAAAACCCAAATTCTCACCAAGTATGTTGGAGGTCACACCATATATTCAACATTTCTAATTAATTCCTAAACGATGCTGAGGCTGCTACTCCAATGGCGATACTTACAGTAGTAGCAAAGGTCTAGATGTTTTGAGCAAATAGGCATATGACCAATGTATCATTTAATCTTATATTTCTCTTCTCATTCAGTTGGTATGAGTTATATGAGACTGTGCAGGTAAGACACTAAGCACAGCCGCCTAGCACATAGAACATGTGGAATGGGTAGGGAGCAATTGTATTATGCAAAGACGTAAAATTGCCCAAAGCTTAACTTGCAGTCTATGACTCAACAAATAGCTCTGGATTCTTACTGAGATTTCCATGAATCCAGTCCCAAGTGGATTTTGATGTTTTCTGAGTGCCAGATTCATATCCAGGCAGCCTTGAGAGGAGTCATAGAGCAGAGGTAAAGTGGAACTTAGATAGAGTTGGTGTTACATGCCGTCAGTCAGATCCTACTCATAGAACCTCATGCAAAATAAAATGAAACACTTCCTGGTCCTGTGCCATCCTCACAATTGTTATGTTTGACACATTGCTGCTGTCTTGTGTCAATCCATCTCCTGTTGTTGTTGTTATATGCCATGGGGTTGTTCTGACTCATAGTGACCCTGTACAGGGTTTCCTAGGCTGAGAATCTTTGTGAGAGCAGACAGCCTCATCTTTCTCCCACGGAACAGCTGGTAGTTTTGAATTGCTGACATTGAGGTTCACACCCCAATTCATAACCACTACACTACCAGAGCTCCTTAATCCATCTCCTAGGGGGCTCTTCTTTTAGCTGACCCTCTACTTTATCCTAGTGTGGTGCTGTAGGATAAGTACTGAACCTAAAAGTCTGTTAGAACTTAAGAGTCAGTGGTTCAAACTTACCAGCCACTCCTCAAAATCCCTATACAGGGTCACTCAGTCAGGACCAACTCAAAAGCCCTTAACAACAACTACTTTATTAAGCGTGCTTCTGTAGTGATTATTCACTCCTGATCACAGGCCCAAAGTATGAGAGGCAAAGTCTCTGTCATCCTGGCTTCTGAGAACCATTCTGGCTGTACTTTTTCCAACACAGATTTTTTTGATCTTCTGGCAGCCCAGGGTACTTTAATATTCCTCTTCATTCTAATTCAAATGCATGGATTCTTCTAAAGTCTTCCTTATTCTTTGTTCAGCTTTCACATGCATATGAGATGAATGAAAATACAATGGTTTGGGTAAGGCTCACCTTTGTCCTTATACTGACAACTCTGCTGTTGAACGCTTTCAAGAGTTCTTGAACGGCAGATTTGCCTAATGCAGTATATATTTAGATTTCTTAAAGGCTGCTTCCATGAGTGTTAATTGAGGATCTGAAGTGCTGTTTTGTATTTTATTTATGATTTTATTTATGATGCTGTAACACATGAAATTCCCATGAGTTAGAGTACGTTGTATCTGAGATCTATGTCATTTACTCTCTTCCATGATTCCCATTCAATTTTCAGTCTCAGCCTAATATCACTAAGATAGATTGAAAGCAGATTGAATCTGCCCCAAGAAAACACTCCTAAGATTTTCCAAATCTTATGTAAATCATATAAATTGGTAACAGAAAAAAATAGGGTTTATGAGATTTTGTCATCAGTTTATGGAAGGACCACTCTTTGATTTATTCACCAATCCCATTCAACTTAAAGTATGGTCTGAACCCATCAGTATTATCTTACCACAGATCTAATGGATCAAGATCTCTGGGGTAGAATATGTTCTAATAACCTCTCTAGGTAATTCTGAAGCATGTTAAGATGGAGAAATACTGTTTTCTGGTCTCAATATTCCAAAAGCCTAGTTCTTAGACCAACAAAATCAGTTTGGTTTCCCACAAATTTGTTAGAAATACAGCATCTCAGGCCTTAGCCAAAGACCTGTTGAAGTTAAATCTGTGTTTTAATAAGATCTTCAGTAGAGTAAGCATGCTCATAAAAGTTTGAAAAACAGTGCTCAAATGTAGGGCATACCTTTAGCTTAATCTGCTTTCAGGGATTCTTGCGAAAGCTGGACAGTGAATAAGGAAGACCATAGAAGAATTGATGCTTTTGAGTTATGGTGTTGGAGAAGAATATTGAAAGTGCCATGGGCTGCCAAATGAACAAATAGATCCATTTTGGAAGAAGTGCTCCTTGGAAACCAATATGGCCAAACTTCATTTCTCATACTTCAGACATATTGTCAGAAGGGACCAGCCACTGGAGAAGGATATCATGTTTGGTAAGGTGAAGGATCAGAGACAAAGAGGAAGACCCCCAATGAGATGGATTGGCCAAGTGGCAGCATCAATAGACTCAAGCGTGGCAACAGTAGTGAGGTTGGCCTAGGATCAGGCAGTGGTTCATTCAGCTGTGCATAAGGTTGCTATGGGCCGGTACTGATTTGATTTGATGGCACCTAACAACAACAACAACAACAAACTTTCAGGGAAACTGGTTAGATGAGACATGGTACCAGAAAAAATGCATTACTGGAGAAATAGAAAAGCCCAGACAACACTTAATTATATTGGAAGAAGTCAAATAAGAAAGAATAAGAGGTTCAGCTATTAATATTCTATCATTTACATGGCTGCATAGCCAAGGTTTGGGGCAACCTTAAATGAAGTAAATTAAAGACAATATTCTTGCTTAAAGATCATTAGAAATGATTCAAGTCTTGGAAACAATAGTGAAAAGAAATTCTGGTTTCTCTACTTCCTTTCTGTTTAATTCTGATCAGAGGCTGAGATGAACAGAGAGGAGAGGAGGTTTTGTCCTTTGGGTGTGGGTGAAGCATTCTTTCCCAAATTTTTAATCAAGGCCCTGGATTTAAAAGTGACTGCTTCTGCCAGGTTTGAGTCCCTGAGGCTCTTGGTATAGAAAGAAACTTCTGTGGTCAGAACACTTTCTAGGGCTGGAACAAGATGCCCCCATAGGCCACATCACCCACTGGCTTATCTTGCCCATCACTTGTACTGCACAGGGTTGGCATATCATCCTAGGTCAGCAGCTGTGCCTTAGTTCATCTTGGATTTTTATAATCTGGGGTTAAATTTGAAGAAAGTATACCTTCTGTGGTGTCTTACCAAGTTCTGGTATTGGAACTATTATCAAACAATGAACTACTTTTAAATCTACAAGGGGACTTCTAAAAGTTTGTTGAAAAATTCTATTATCTTTTAATTCCATTTTCTATGATTTTTTTGAAGTCTCCTTGTATCAAAGTAATATACATTACAAATATTATAGGAATTTCAGACTTAAATATATAAAATTAGTTTGCCTCTTTGTCCAGATCCTCCACAAAGCAGACATCAAAATATTATTAGCCATGCAAGGGTTTTATTAGGGGGACTTCCATGAGGAGGAAGTCAAGGAAATCTAGGAGATCCATCAGACCAGGATATAGGTCTTACTCCTGTAAACGAGAGAAGATTGGGTGAAAACATTGAAGACCAACATGCAAGCTAAGAAAAGTTCAGCAAACGTGTCAGAATGACACTGAGCCTAAATTGGCTGTCAGATGAATCACATGCTGCGCAGATGAGTAATCCTACCAAGCTGAGGCATCAGCTGAGAGAAGACTTGATACAAAGGAGGATTTGGGTGTCAGAGAACAGCAGTTGGGACTCTTGATCAATGACTTTCCCTATATGTAGTTGGATGTCTGTAAAGTACATTCTCATGGTCATCAGTTTCCTCCTCTTTTTCCTCCCCCAAAACATCAGTGGGTACCTGGTGCTTAAAAGGCCATTTATATTTCGTATACAGGAGGAGGGTTCTCATGCAAGGTTTCATGGCAACACTGAAATATTTCAAAAATATGAGATCTGCGTACTCATTGTAGGCATTCTACATTATCAAAGTCATCAGCATGAAATTTCTGGGTTCTTTTTGGAAAAATAACAATGGAGACTTTGTTATGCAAAATTCTAACAGTAGAACTGCAATTCTCAGCCAGAGAAGAAAATTTTTGAGCATTGTTCTATAGCCTTCAAGAAAGCAAAAGACCAATGTGGTATAAAGTGTATGTACTCTAACTGGAGACATAAGCAGAATTTTGGTCCACCCACTGCCATCGAGTCAATTACAACTCATAGTGATTTCATAGGACAGAGTAGAACTGATCCTTAGAGTATCTGATACTAATTCTTCATAGGAGTAGACAGCCTCTTCTTTTTCCCACTGGACAACTGGTAGGTTTGACAGCCAATCTTATGTTTAGCAGCCCAGTATGTAATCTACAGTGACATTTTGATAGTTTTTTTATTTTTTTTTAATCCATTTTTTCCTTTAATATAGTCCCTGGGGATATAGTTGTAACCTTTTCAATAAAGAGTATTCAAAAACACATAATATCCCCTTTGCTGGCATTCTGAGAACAAGAGATGGACATTTTACAAAGTAAACCATTATCAGCTGGACCAAAGGAATTGTCACCTTCTGGGAGCAACTTCTGTGCAAACTTTGGTAGTATCAGAGTGAAGGGTTGAGTAAGGGCACAAGTAAGGAGTTGGAAACTCAGAGACCATTACAGTCCAAGCAGGATTTGGAGGGCACCAGACAGAAAAGAAGCATAGTAAAACAGCAGTGCTCCCTAAGGGAACAAGAGTTCCTTGGAGCCCCCATGATAAGAGAACAAATTTTGGGTTCAGTAGTATTGTTTCCCAATACTCTTGGATTTTCCAAAACTCTTGGATGTCTGGGAGAAAAAGGGTTACATGATTACTCTCATATTGTTCAGTAATATGTTGATTATCATGAATCTAAGATTTACTTCTGTGAGAAAGCAAGGTATGAAGAGATGTCTACATTCAATGTCAATTTTAAAAAATCAAATGATCGTAGGACTTGGAAGCAGGAGTCCTGGGTTTAAATTTTGTTCTGTGACCCTGAGCAAGTGATTTGCTTGCTATAATTTTCTTCTTTGTACGAATTATGAATTGCCAAAGTGACATCATTGATAGAAATGAGACCATGAAACAGAAAACTAGCACAGCTCTTCTCCTTCCTCTTCGTATGTCCTGATGAAGAGCGACTAATTGCCTGAAGTTTTAGTTTTTTTCACTGGGTAATTTTCTCCTTTGTAAAACAGAAACACTATTTCCAGACAGCAATTTTCTTGATAGATGGGTTTTGCTATTTATTGACATCATTACTTTGAAAAGGTTTCAATGCCATAAAAATAAAAGATAATTGTGCAAATTTGGTTCAAATTCTCTCTCGGATGCAATGGATTGGAACTGAAAACAGAAAATGCCAAGGAACCAGGATAGATCTGGGGTTGGCTACTCTTTCTTCTTTAGGGTTTCCTCTCACTCGCTTTAGACTAGTTGGTCTGCCATCCACCATCATTTCTACTTCAGATCCTGACATTACCTCTATCCCTGAAGGGAAGGACCCTGGACCTGAGATCAAATGGATAATCCCACAGCTAAAAAGGCCCCTGGCTACTTTCTTTGGACTGGATTATTTCAGCAAGAGTGGGGAAATTTGGAAATATCTGGCACCTAGACAAACCCATAAGGTACAGATTATAAACTGGCAAAGTGATATCACCAATAGAAATCAGACCATAGAACAAAAAATTGGATAGCCCTTTCCTTCCTGTTCCCATGTCTTGGTACAAATCACCCAAGTGTTTTGAGTCTCAGTTTTCTCATTGGGGATAAAAACAAATTATTGGGCGATTTAAATCAAATTATTTACATGAAAATGTTATAAACTCTGAAATATAATGCATGATTTCCAAAGCTTTACAAAAAAGGGTGACAGAAAAATCTGGACATACATAATGATGATGGTTGAAGAACATGATAAATGTAATTTATGTCACTGGAATTATACATATATTAAAAAAGTTAAAATTACAAACATTTTGCCAGGCATACATTTACCAATTATTTTTTATTTTTTATTTTTTAAATGAAAGCAAGCAAGCAAGTCAGCAAAATGAGTTACTAATTTTCCAGGGAAATAAATATATACTTGAAAAGAAGCTCCCTCAATGATTTGCTGATTGGATAAAGTCATGGGTTCTTAAAGAACTCAAAGGGAAAAGGGGTCTATGGTTGTTATCTTGATTAACAATTGAATGTTACCCTATCCATACAAAAGAATGAGTCTTCAGATTTGTGTACAATGGGTTAAAATCAGCCTCAGTATTTATTGGTCAAGAATCTTTAGTTAGATCTCTTAAATATCTTGTATCTGGACCATTCAAATTTTATAATTCTTTAATAGTTTTAGCTGGTTAGAAACATTTTAGTAAAATACATTTCAGTGTTCATTTTTCCTGGGCAAGGCGAATGTTAAGTAGACAAATTTTTAAAAAATATAACATGTACAAGTTTTGGCAAATTACACATAAACCTAATGGCTGATTAAGTAAGTAACACTATAAGGAAAACTAGTGACTGATTAAGTAAACCCTACTAGGGAGTTCTGGTGTGGCACTGTGGGTTAATGCGCCAGACTACAAAGCCATTTGAACTACAAGGTTGGCAGTTCAATCTCACCAGCTGCTCCTTGGAAACCCTATACAGGGTCGCTATGGGTCAGAATCGACTCGACATCACTTAACAACAATAACTATGTTGTTGGAGTTTTGGTGTGGCACTGTGGGTTAATGTGCCATACTGTAAAGCCGTTTGAACTGCAAGTTTTGTGGTTCAAGCTCACCAGCTTCTCCTCAGAAACCCTATACAAAGTCGTTATGGGTTGGAACCAATTCACCAGCACATAACAACAACAACAACAATACTAGTAGTGTGGACAATTTGGGTGATAAGACTTGGGTTTATTTAATCTTGACTGGGTCCACTCAGGTACCTGCTGATGGCTGGCCTATGCTCTCCTCAGCTCAGCCAGTTAGAACGACCAAGATCTCTCTCCAGTAACTAGGCCTTTCGTTTACTGGCAGGCTATCCCTCTCTGGTTCACTAGGCAAAGGCAGGGCTCTGTGAAAGGGAAAGCACTTGAGCAAGGATCCTTTGATGTTTAAGTGTGGAACTGTCACTTTGTCATATCCATTTCATTTTATTGGCCAAAGTAAATCACAAGATTAACCCAGATTTATAAGTGAGGAAATAAATGCTCCCTTTTGATAAGAAGAGCTACAAAATCACATTGCAGAGGGGCATAGAAACAGGCAGGGATGAAGAATTGGGAATAATTTGGCCACTAATCAGCACAATTGATTAGTATCTAGCTAGACTTGTGTTTTTGTTCCTGAAATATTTTGCAATATTTTTTTGCAGCCTCAAAAAGTTTTACCCATTCAGTCATGGTCAGGTGGGTCACAGAAAAACAGCATCGATAGTAGCATACTGTTCATTTTATTCTGGAACATTCTCAAGATAAACAAAAGAACAAGTACATGGCATTTGACTAAGGAACAGATGGTAACTGGCTTTTTTATGCCTTTTCAAAAGAACTGCTAGCTTTCTTGTTGTTGTTGCTAAGTGCCCTTGAGACAGTTGTGACTCATGGCGACCATGTATAGGGTTTCCAAGGAACAACTGATGTGTTTGAACGGCTGAACTTGCGGTTAGCAGTTCAGTGCTTATCCTACAGCACCTTATATGAGCCTAAAAGCTCTTTGTTTTTTCCACCCATTTCATAAGTAGCAATCTAGTGTTTTTTTTCTAATGCAGTCCCACTGAAAATTGCAACAAATGGAATTTACCTAATCTGAACAGAAGTGCTAAAACACTGCCATCATGCAGGGCTAGCCAAGTGAAAACCTGGAACTCCTCTTTCAATGGTAAAGATGAGTGATTAATCTGCCCTAGACATGGACGTCTCACTGTTCCCCTAATTGCTTTCCTTCAGCTTTGCACTTGCTGTAGCCACATTTCAAGTGCTCAATCAGCATCAAGACTATGGACAGCTCTGATAAAAGAAAACATTTTTATTATTGAAGAAAGTTCTCATGATATGGGAAATGCCTCAAACTATTTGCAGAGAGCTGGCCAGGTGGTGCTTTGGCCAACACTGGGACATTAATAAAGCATCTAGATGCCTGGGAAATAAGGTGTTCTGGTAGCATAGTGATTACGAGTCAGGCTGCTAATCTCACGGTCAGAAATTCAAAACTATCAGCAGTTCTGCAGGAGAAAGATGAGGCTTTCTGCTCCCACAAAGATTTACAGCTTTGGAAACCCAGGGTCACTATGAGTCAGAACCAACTCCACAGCACATAACCAATACTTGGTAAAGGGAATGTTTTTCAGAATAAACATCATAATACCAGCTATTCTAAACTCATTAGTGCCAACTCATTTAATTTCTTTGAATGTTACTTTATTCTTCAGGAAAATCAAGGGGCTAGGGTAGATTGCGGTTTGTCAAATTCTCATGTGGACATGAATCACCTGGAGAGCTTGTTAAAATGAAAGTCCTGGTGCAGTAGGCTTAGACTGGGGCCCAAGATATTTATTAACCAGCAAAATATTAAGTCATAGAGTCTCTGAACCACCCTATTCCAAACACATTTCTAAAACCCTTTCCAGCTCCTAGATTTTTGAGATCTAGAAAAAAGTCTTATTCACATACCTAAGTGGCTCCAAGTGCTGATGGCTCTTAAGAATTAATGGCCACTTGAATTGTTTTATAAATCAATAAAAGTGACTCCAGAATAACTCCAGAGGCTCTTTGTAAGGAAAGGCTTGCATCTTGTCTAATGGCTTGCAGCTCGGTGAAGCGCTCTTCCATCTCATATATTCTGCTCAGTAGAAACTAAATTCTCTTAGCTAATACTTTAAATGACAACCTGAAGGCCATTCTTCTCAAGTGTAAATTGTCGACAGCAAACTACAGTTATTCCTAATGGCTTGAATGCTTTTTACTAAAATTGAAAAGAGAAGAAGCTGAAAGTCATACACCAACTGTGAATAGCACCAGAGACAACGGATGGATGACTAACTTTCCCAACATGAATGAGTACAGTGGCAAGTGGAAAAAATACACAACAGTGAGGAATTGAACCTGACCCTCATTACACAGCCCATTTTCACAACACTGCATGTGTGCCCTGTGGCTCATAGATCCTTCATCTTGAATCGAAGACCTGCTGCTTTCTTATGAACCAAGCCCTCAGTACTTTCTAATATGCAGTAGCACCAGGTGTGGCACTCTGCAGTTTAATTCCAGACATTAAATTTGTCCTGAATGACTGGGCATATTTTCTATATTCCCAACATCGATTTCAAGCCTGGAAACAGTAGAGTAAAGGAAGCTAAAGTATTAAAGGAAAGGATAAAAGGGCAAAGGACTAAAATCAACAGGGAAAAGCAATGACAAGGTGTATTAATGTACACTGCATGGAGGAGGGATTTTTATCACACTTTTAAGTTTTTTTAATCACTTATTTTATTTCATGAAAGGTAAAAGAAACAGAACTGAATATTTGTCCTTCTGAATTGGATAAGTGCAGTTGCAAAGAATAAAGGGAGCTTTGAGACAGTGGGCAGCTGGGCAGTGCCTGAAGCCATGGTACTTGATACTACAATATACTTTCTTAGTGATTCAGGGCAGCTATTGAGAACAGCAAGCAAGGCATTCAGGAAGGACAATGGCAAATGTCAAAAATGAGAGAAAGAATCTAAAGTTTAAAAGACTGTTGAGTGACAAGTACAGCAGATCAAAGGGAGAAATTTTATCAGGTAACTATAATTATAATGCTAGTAGAAATCAATAATCATTCAAAGAAACCGAAGAAAAAATACATACACACACACACACACACAAAAAAAAAACCCCACCTAATCTAAAAAACAATTAATATAGCTTAAAAAAAAAGGAAACTGATTGAAGACTCAATCATTCACCATTTCATCCATTCTGAATTTTCATGGTTCATTTTCTTACTCCTTTGGTTTAAAAGTTATGCAGTGGGTATATTTGTGGAGAAGCACAAGATGGGGCTGATATATAATCAATCTAACTTGAATCATTCCCCAGAGAGCATGTCTCTGTGTAAGATTTTGTAACTGAAAAACTGTCATCAGCAGGAAATATTTCCATGGAAGCAAGTTTCTAAAAACTGTATCACCTAGGCCCCCTGAACTTGTTTTTTCTTTCTTTGCTCTTCTAGTCTGTGGCCCACACTGGTGTGGGTATGTGAAGCATGCTCCTGGCAGATTGGAAGGCTCAAATGGAAGAAAGAAGCTTATTTTTGGAAACCTGTTCAGGCTTGCTCAGGACCTGAGTGGTTAAGAAGCCCATACAGAAATGTTGAAATCAGTCATTGCAAAATTGCTTTTGCAATAAGGAATGAATAAAGCTGAAGGAAAACTTCTTTTCCCCCAAAGTAAAAATATACCATAAACTTTGTCTAAACAGATTCTCATAATAGAACTTTAAAGGCAAACTAAAGTGTTTCCCATGGCCAAAGCCAGAGTCTCCAGAAGCTATCATTAATTGATTGATTGATTTAGTAAAATTCATTTCATCAAGACAGTGTGTAAGCACAATCTTGGACATCAAGCTGACAGACTGAACTCCTGTCATAACCCTCAGAATTAATGTCCTCAGATAGTCATGATCTGATCTATTTCTTTCTACATTATCTCAGAAGACCTGTGGTGATACAGTGGTTAAAAGGGCTCAATTTCTAACTGAAATATCAGTGGCGTGAATCTACTAACTGTTTTGCAGAAGAAAAGTGTCACAGTGTACTTCTGTAAATGTTTATAGTCTTGGAAGCATTACCTATGGATAAGTTCTACTCTATTATATAGGCTTACTATGAGTTGGAATCAACTCAACAGCTTGTTGTTGTTAAGTGCTATCGAGTCAGTTCTGACACACAGCAACCCTGTATAGGGTTTCTGAGGAGCAGCTGGTGAGCTTGAACCACGAACCTTGCAGTTCAGACTGTTTGGCAGTCTGGTGCATTAACCCACAGCACCACACCAGGACTCAACAGCAGTAGGTATTATTTTCCTTTCTCCCCACCTCAATTATTCATTGCCCTATGGCTCATAGTGACCGTATACAAGACAGAGTAGAACTGCTTCTTAGGGTTTTGGAGACTAAATCTTTACTAGAGTAGATCATCTTATCTTTCTCCTGTGGAGCAGCTGGTGAGTTTAAACTGCTAACCTTGAAATTAGCAGCTCAGCATTTAGCCCACAGCACCACCAGGGTCCTCATTTACTCTCTGGACCTGGTTGTTCCAGTCATGACCTTTATAACAACCAGAAGTATGGTATTTTTAAAATGAGAGTCTGTGTCTAGCCACTACAATATAAATATGAAGATCCAGTCTGATTTATTCACTATTGGATGCATAGATCCAATAAGTGAAAACAGTGTCCTGCATGCAATCTAACCATACCCACTGTCACTGAGTTGATCCCTACAGGACAGAGTAAAACAGCCCCAAAGGTGATAAATCTTTATAGAAGCAGACTGTCACATCTTTCTACCCCAGAGCAGCAGGATTTTTAACCACCAACATTCTGGTTAGCAGCCAAGAGCTTTAACTACTGTACCTCCAACGCTCCTTTGCACATAATGATGTAGTTATAAGTTGCCATTTATTCAATTCCAACTCCTAGCAACTTGATGTACAACAGAATTAAATACTGCCTTGTCCTGTACCATCCTCACCATTGTTGCTATGTTTGAGCCCATAGTTGTAGCCATGTATCAATCCATCTTGTTGAGGGCCTTTTTCTTTTTTTGCTGACCCTCTACTTTACCAAGCATGATGTCCTTCTCAAAGGACTGGTCCCTCCTGATAACATGCCCAAAGTATATGAGACAAAGTCTCTCTGTGTTCTCTTCTAAATATTCTTATTGTAGTTCTTCCAAGATAGATTTGTTCCTTCTTCTGGCAGTCCATGGTGTATTCAGTATTCTTCACCAGTACCAATACCATCATTCAAAGACATCAATTCTTCCTGAACTCTTCCTTATTCATATTCCAGCTTTCGTGTGCATATTGGTCATGGTGTGCCATGGAGTCGAGGTTTCCGAGGCTGTATATCTTTATGAGAGCAGAAAGCCTCATCTTTCTCCCACAGAACTGCTGGTAGTTTAGAACTAGCTGATCTTGATGTTAGCAGTTTGACTCATAAACACTATGCTACCAGAGCTTCTTACATGCATGTGAGGCAATGGAAAATGCTATAGCTTGGGTCAGGAGAACCTTAGTCCTCAATGTGATAGTTTTGCTTTTTAACGTTTTAATGAGATCTTTAGTAGCTGATTTGACCAGTGCAATATACCTGTTGATTTCCTGACTGCTGCTTCCATGGGTGTTGATTGTGAATCCAAGTAAAATGAAATCTTCAGCAACTTCATTGTTTTCTCCGGTTATCATAATAGCATTTATTGGTGCAATTGTGAGGATTTTTTTTTTTTTTTTCTTTATGTTGAAGACTAATCCATACTGAAGGCTATAGTCTTTGATCTTCATCAGTAGCTGGTTCAAGTCATCTTAACATTCAGCGAGCAAGATTGTGTCATCTGCACATTGCAGGTTGTTAATGAGTCATCCCTCAATCCTGATACTGCATTAGTTTTTTTTTGCAAAGTGCCTTTAATAGTGAATTTCGTTATTTTTTTCGCAAAGTACCTCACACCAAAAAAGACATTTAAACTAAAGAAAAATAAATAAATAAATAAATAACAATGGTCCACCAGTGCTCTTGATGAAGAATTAGTAACTTACAGTTTTAAAAGTTCAACGTACTGCAAATTCAAAGATTCCATGAAATTAGATGACTTTAGATTTAAAATTAAATATGGACCAAGGAATGGCTGCTGAGTCTTCAAGAAGACTACATCCATGATTTTGTGCTGCAGTTGATTAAATGCCTGGGATTTCTCTTTGCTGGGTGGTGGAACTGGATGCCACATCTGCTTTAATCATAACTCAAGGTTCACCTTGATGGGAACCCAATGGGTATAAACAAACCTTCAAGGGAAGATACAACAGGAAATGCGTGCTCACTGAATATACATGACTACAGTAGAATTGATGACTAAGGAGACTTTACAACATGTCCAAAGTATAAAAGACTCATTTCTAAGGAGCATTCTGGTTATAGTTCTTTCATGGCAAACTTATTTGTTCTTTGGCATTCCATGGTACTTTCAATGTTCTTCACCAATACCATAATTCAAATGCATTGATTCGTCTTAGGTTTTCCTTATTCATTTCGCAACTTTAATTTGCATATGTTGTTGTTGTTGTGTGTCATGGAGTCGGTTCCGACTCATAGCGACCCTACACAGGGTTTCCAAGGCTGTAAATCTTTACGGGAGCAGACTGCCTCATCTTTCTCCCACGGAACCACTGGTAGTTTTGAACTGCTGACCTTGCGGCTCTTAGCCCGATTCGTAACCACTACACTACCAGAGGCATGAGGGGACTGAAATACCATATTTTGGGTCAGGTGCATCTAGTCCTAAAACTTATCTCTTTGCTCTTTAACACTTTAAAGAGGTCTTTTGTGGCAGTTGTGCCTAATGCAATTGTCATTTGATTTCTTGACTGTTGCTTTCATGAGCATTGTTTATGGATCCAAGCAACTTCAGCCAGTTCACTATTTATCATGATGTTATTTATTGGTCCAGTGTGAGGATTTTCATTTTGTTTACATTGAGGAGCAGTCCATTCTGAAGACTATAGTCTAACGATCTCATACAATTTTAAAATGAGTAAAAGTTGAAATGTATAGAAAAGGTGAATCAAGAACTTAAACAGTGGCTTACAATAAATAAAACAATACCCAACCGTACACATAATTGAAAAATGCAAAACAAAATAGCAATGATATGTGATTTCCTACTTAGAATATATTTTTAAGTTATACAATATTGATAATGCTATAGGAAAGAACATAAACTCATTCAGTGGAACTGTTAATTGCCATAAACTATTAGGAGGGCAATTGGCAACATCTATGAAAATTATAAAAAATATAATACCAAACTGCTCTGATTTTCCTCAGATAAACTTTTCTTTTTTTTAAAGATTTTATTGTGAATCGAGTGATAGTTTTCATGGGAGAACATCGATTTTGCATTCATCTTATAGTATTTTGTTTCACTGCAATGATTACAATCCCCTTCATGCATCATCATACAACAGTATTTGCTTCTATTGCCTCTTTTTTGTTGTTGTTTTTCTGTTGTACACAAAAACATGCAGTAATACATGACCATTTAAACAACAAAAGGGCACATTCTGCAAGCTAGCCTCCTGGCTGCCAGCACATGCCTTTCTCTTTCCATCAGTCTTGAGTCCTCTGATGCTCTAACTCTCCTTGCCATCACCTCTGCCTCCATCTCTGGTGTCACTGCTTCTCTGTTCATGCTCTTCTCTCTTGATGGTTCTAAGGTCCTCTGTTCCTGGAATGTAAAATTAATTGCTCCCCCCTTTATGTTACAAACCTTTTACCTTTACAGTTGTGACAAACGCAATTAGTCATTACAACAATTACTCACTGTTGAATCAAAAGAATTCTATCCCCATCTCCTTTCACCCGACCCATCTAGACAAGATGAAAACTATTCATTAGGGATTCTATCTTCCCCCTTCATTCTGAAGCTAAGCTCCCCGTAGAAAACGTGTAAACCAGCCACTTTGTGACTTTATAGCCACCACCATTTTAGGTAACCAATGTCTAAGTTGCCCTCTGGTAGTGTGTGTAGTGGTTATGAATCGGGCTGCTAACCTCAAGGTCAGCAGTTCAAAACTACCAGCTGTTCTGCAGGAGAAAGATGAGGCTATTTGCTTCCATAAATATTTACAGCCTAGGAAACCCTGTACAGGGTTACCATGAGTCAGAACTGACTCCACAGCACTCTACCACCACCACCATCAACCCTGCATATTGAGGGAATACGCTTGATCCTTGATGTGAAGACTCCTTCCCTCTTGGTTGGTATTTGAAGCTACTGCTTTCATAAGTATAGGTCAAGTTTATCAAATTGTAGCAATTTACAGTTGCTTCCATTATCAAATTTTTTAATCTTTCTCTAGTCAAGCTCTGGTCATCAAGCTATCGAAGCTAGGTCAAATGGGTACTATCTGCAAGTTTGGGAGTTCTTATGTGTATCCCCCTACTTCATATCAATGAGATGCTTCTAGCCCCCAGTGGCTAGATCTGTGCCCATGAGTTCAGGAGTTTCCAAGTCTCCCCAAACTTTGCACCAACCAGCCCTTCCTCTTCTCTCTTCCATCTCAAGGTCTAATGGAGTCTGTGAAACATGGTCAAACTCAATCCATATCTTCATTACTGCCTTTCTCCACCCTCCACTCACATGTAGAAGAATGCAGTCAGTAAGCTTATGTGCCTACTGATATGTTGCCTTTGAGTTTCAGTCTTCTTTTTTGTTTGTTTGTTTAATGTTTTATTGTGAATTATGTGATAGTTTATGTGGGAGAAAAATAGCTTTATGTTCATCTTATCATATATTGTTTCATTGCCATGGTTACCATCCCCTCAATGCATCATCAATCAACCAAAGGGTATACCCTGCAACCCTACCCCGGAGTCATCAGCACACAGCCCCTCTCCCTCTCTGGGTCTAAAGTTCCCAGCCACTCCATCCCTCCATGTCCTCATCTCTGCCTCCATCTCTGGCATCACTGCTTCTCTGGGTAGGGTCCTGCTTGCCAATATTCTCCCGTGATGGTCCTGGGGACTTTCGCTTCTAGACTGCAAAGTCAATCACTCCCCTCCTTTTCCTACAAAAAGTCTACCTTTACATTCCCAACCCTCACAGTCTGTCCTGATAACAATTATTCACTACTGTATCACAAGAGACTTATCTGCATCTCCTCTCATCAGCCCCACCCAGACAAATTGGATACTACTCAGTGGAGATTCTACCTTCCTCTGTGCCCTCTGGATCTAGGCTCCCTCTTTTTTTTTTTTTTTTTTTTTTAAGTTTTTATTGTGAGGTTTACATGGGAGAGCATCAGCTTTACACTCATCCTATCGTATTTTGTTTCATTGCAATGATTTCACTGCAATGATTACAATCCCCTCCATGCATCATCAAATAGCCCCAAAGGGTACACCACACAGGCCCGCCCCCCGGCTGCCAGCACACAGCTCTTCTCCCTCCCTGAGTCCAGTGTCCCCAGCTGCTCCATCTATCCACTTCATCTTCTCTCTCTTCATCCCTGGCGTCACTGCCTCTCTGGCTAGGATCCTGCTCTCCATTCTTCTCACTTGATGGTCCCAGGGACCTCTGCTCCTAGGCTGCAAAAGCAATCACTCTCCTTCTTTTGTCAAAAACCATCTACTTCTATATTTCCTAGCCTCACAGTCAGTCCTGATGGCAATTATTCACTATTGAGTCTTATCCCCATTTCCTTTTGCCAGCCTGGTCCCAA
>NW_006408598.1:5288022-5289776 GCF_000296735.1 Chrysochloris asiatica
AGTATTTCTCCTTTTGTAACTAATTTCTCTCAGCATAATGTCCTCAAGGTTCATCCATGTTATGTGGTGGTTTGCAGCTTCCTTGTTATTCTTCAAGGTAGCATAGTATTCCATTGTGTGTATGTACCAGTTTGTTTATCCATTCTTCAATTGATGAGCATTTAGGCTGTCTCCATCTTTTTGCTATTATAAATAGTAAAATGGGAGAAAGATTGTCCACTATTTTTGTCTCTGAAGGTCAGTTAGGTATCAAAATGGCAGTGTAATGTATGCATTATTTGCATACAATTACAGTGCATATAGACAATTGAAACAAGTTTCCTCACACAATACCTTAACCTTATTATATGTGATTCACTTTGATATTTTATATCCTATTCAATTTATTTAAAATAAAATTTCTAGACTTGATCCACTAAATTTATTTCATAATTTTCTAGTTGTATAAGACCTGCAATTTGAATAACTGGCATAAAATAATAACTGTAATAATAGACTCTCAAATCAGACTGACCTAAGCCCTAAATCCTGTCAGGACTACTTATCACCAATATTATGATAGTTTTAAACATTTCTGAACCTTTATCTATAAAATGCGGATTTTATTTATGAATACTTTATTGTGTTATAGGTTAAAAAAAAAAGTGCAGCAAGATTGGGTCTCATTTAGCAATTTTTGTACAGATTTTTCTGTAACATCGGTCACATTTTTCGCAAGTGCCAGTGTTCTCATTATATCAATTCTATTTGTTCATTTTCCATTAATCTAGCCTCCCTAGCTCTCTTTACTTTTGCATCTTTGCTTTAGGGTTGATGTTAGTTATTTGGTCTCATATAGCTGATTATTTAAGGGAAGACAATGCTCATAGGTACAATTGTTTATTTTATAAACCAATCTATTATTTGAATAAAATTACTTACATTCCAAATTAAAAGAGAATCTTAGGGTAATGGTCTTGGGGGTCACTCTGGTCTCTACAGGACCAATACATCTGATCACTTTTAGGAATTTGAGTTTGCTTCTTTTTTTTTTTTTTCTCCTATTCTAGCTCTGGTAGCGTAGTGGTTACGAATCGGGCTGCGAACCTTAAGGTCAGCGGTTCGAAACTACCAGCTGCTCCGCGGGAGAAAGATGAGGCTTTCTACTCCCGTAAAGATTTACACCCTCGGAAACCCTGTATAGGGTCGCTATGGGTCGGAACCGACTTGACGGCACTTAACAACAACAACAATTCTATCTTGAACCATTTATTGTGTTCCTAGTCAGATACAATCTAGTTCTTCTGGTCTCAGGTTAGATCAGGCTGTAGTTCATGGGGGCTATTATTCCTGTGGATGAGGTTTCTTCTTTCAGTCTTTGATTTCCTTCATTCTCTTTTGCTCCTGATGATTAGAGACAAATAGTTGTGTCTTAGAAGCCTGCTCAAGAGCTTTTAAGACCTCACACACTGTTCACCAAACTAAGAAGTAGAACATTATAGTTATGATCCACTTTGTACTAATTGACCAAGTTTTCCCTTGAGTTGTTCTAAACCTTTCAACCTAGCAACCCAATCCCATGAGGTATTTGAATATATCTAGGAAGGCTCCATAATTGTGTCCCCTATGTGCGCTTTGGAAAGTAAGGTAGCTTTCTAGAATAAACACTGGATTCCCACTACAAGATCAGCAGTTTGAGCCTACTAGGCCCTCTATGGGAGAAAGATGAGTCTTTCTCCTCCTGCAAAGTTTACAGCCTCAGAAACCCTGTACAG
>NW_006408598.1:5290901-5299646 GCF_000296735.1 Chrysochloris asiatica
ATTCATACATATTTATATATATGCAGCACACACAAGCATGTATATCCATCCAAGTGTCTAAAAATAGACCTATACATGCATATGCATGCACCCACATATACCTTCCTATTCACATATATACATACATATCTGCTCCCGTGAAGATTTTTCATTCACTAAATTGACATTTATTGACAGAAATGGCTGTGGTCCCTGCTGTCATTCAACTTGTATTCTTACTGTATATAGTCAGCTACAAGCTGCTACTTAATCATGCCATTTATTCATACCTACTGCCATTGAAAGGAGATCTGGTAGTATAATGATTACGAATCGGGCTGCGAACCTTAAGGTCAGCAGTTCGAAACCACCAGCCACTCTGCCGGAGAAAGATGAGGCTTTCTACTCCCGTAAAGATTTACACCCTCGGAAACCCTGTACATGGTCACTATGGGTTGGAACCAACTCGATGGCACTTAACAACAACAACAACTGCCGTTGAGGGGATTCTGACTCATAGAAACCCTACAGTACAGGGTAGAACATCTCTGAGGTGGCACATCTGTATGGAAGCTGATCATAGTGAAAGGCAATGAGCTTTTCATAATTTTTCAAAGAACTTGAGGACCTCTTTAACTTACAGTCAAGTAAAAAAATAAGTCATTTAAATGGAAATACATTTGCCATGGTTTCTGTGTTTGTTATGACAATAGGTCTGAATTTGACAACGCCTGGAGACATTTTTTACTTATTGCAACTAGGAATTACTATTTTGTGGGTAGAAGCTAATGATGATGATAAACACTCTATAATGCACAGAACACTCACAAATATCAGTGGTGTTATGGATGAAAAAAGTCTATGTTGTGGAACTAAACCACTGTGATTACTGGTGAGTGGGGTATCTTCTAGAGTATGTGAGTCGTTCTAACTTGATAAACAAGTCTACAAAGCTCCCAGTTTCAATACCTTCATCTGAAAAATAGGTATAATAATATCTATCCAACTCAATAATTGGTTGAAATGTATACTCAATTTACAGATGAAAAGTTTTAAGACCCAGACTAAATGGCTAATTTCAAATGAGTACTTTATTATTATTATTAGCCTTTTCATAAAAAGAAAAAAAAATATCAGCAAACTTTAAAGATTTTATTAATTAAATAACTAACAAAAACAAAGTTGGTATAATTATGGTGTTGTTGTTGTTATGTGCAGAACAACTGGTAGTTTCATACTGCTGACCTTGCAGTTCACAGCCTGATTCGTAACTACTACGCTACCAGAGCTCCTTATAATTATGGTATATGTTCTCAATTTTCATCACTAGGAATATGGCTCATTTTAGGGGCTTGCATTAGAACATCACAGGTTCAAAAGGGAATTAAAATTAAATTAATTTCTCAACAGTGCCAACATTCCAAACATCTGATGTAAAAACAAACAGAGGCTGTATTATGGTTACACATTATTCATTCTGTTTATGGGTACTTCCCTCTTCAATACTGTCTCAGGCCTAAGGAACCAATAATACAGGCTGTGCCAAGAATCACATATTGTGTCTTGTTCAGGACTTGATTATTTTTCCAAAGTTATCAAGGTTCATTTAAAAACCAACCTGCCAGTAGCTGTTATAGAGCATGGGAGGATGCGTCAGCTACTTCATTTCTGTGTCATGGTCACACCTCAATACTGGTGTTTGTGTTAGTGAACCATTTGCCTTATAGACTCACTCATTATACTGGTCTTTTAATTTCCTTTTTAACCCAGACTTCAAACTTCAAATTATTTTAACCAATAATTCAATTATGGCCAACACAAGGAATTCATTTTATGGACCAGAATTTCTTAAATGTAGATATACCAGAACAATATGCAGAGTGGGAAAAGTTATGGATTCTATCCCTGAAATGGGAGACTCAGAAGAGGCATAGTAAGTCCTTTCAGGAGCCTGATGTTAGAGATTGGATTATTGCCAGAACTGTGGAGTGTGACATACATTCAAAACTGCACAATCGGTCACCATCTTTGTTTGTGCCAGTCAAGAGTTGTGGTTATTATGCAACCCACATGCTACCCCTTTTTCTAAGAGGGAGATTAAGTTTCTAGTAGTGTTGACCTGTGATTTATCCCATTTTCATTCCAGTACACCCACATTTTAATAACTGGGGTTTGTTCAGGTGTTGCTTTGTCGGTCATGAATGATCTGGGAAAAACATAGTGGAAGCTCTATTTTTAATCCCAGCTCATACTCTGATTATGAGTGCAGAAAGAGAAATGAATTTTCATATCCATGTTGTCATTTTACTCAAAGTAGATGTGCAATGCATCTAAATGAGTTAAGTTTTGTGAAAATTTCTCTACAGTTTTTCTTATCTCCTTCAGTACTTTTTCCCCTCACCATCTCTGCAGAGATTGTTACTTAGAGATTCTTGGTGAGCCGTCATATTGTCAGTAAAATAACACAAAGTCATCACAAACTCCACCTGATAGTACAAATTGTCTTAATTTTCTAAAGTCTACTTCTGTTAAAGAGTTGCACTGAATGCTAATGTTCATGGAACTTGGACAAGCACATGGATGACAGTATAGAAAACAAAGATGAGAGCTGACATATTGGTGACTTTTAAAACTGAATATCAACAAAATGAAGAAACAACCTACAGATTGGGAGAAAATATTTAAAACCAGATATCTGGTAAGGGTTTAGTATCCAAAATATCTAAAGAACTCTTGCAATTTAACAATAAAAGATAAAACAATCCAGTCAAAAAGAAAAGAAGAAAGAAAGAAAATGTGCAAAGGGTTTAAATAGATATTTCACCAAAAAGATATTAAATGATCAAGAAGTACATGGAAAGATGTTCAACATAGGTTCCAATTCATATTGACCCTGTATAGGGCTTCCAAAGGAGCTCTGGTAGCATAGTGTTACGAATTGGGCTGCTAACCTCAGGGTCAGTGGTCCGAAACTACCAGCTGTTACGTGGGAGAAAGATGAGGCTTTCTGCTTCTGTAAAGATTTATAACCTTGGAAACCCTATGCAGGGTTGCTATGAGTCAGAACTGACTGCACGGCTTATAACAACAACAACAACATACGGCTTCCAAGGAGCAGTTGGTGGTGTTGGAATATTGACATTGTTATTAGCAGTCTAGGATTTATCCACCGGTGTCACATGAGGGCTCCCGGTAATTTATTTTTGGATAAAATATTCGTCTCTATTAACATTACATCATGGGGATACGCATTATCAAATTATGAATCTATATTGTCGTTGTTGTTATGTGCCGTGGAGTCGGTTCTGACCCATAGCGACCTGTACAGGGTTTCCGAGGCTGTAAATCTTTACGGGAGCAGAAAGCCTCATCTTTCTCCCGTAGAGCAGCTGGCAGTTTCGAACTGCCGGCCTTAAGGTTCGCAATCCAATTAGTAACCACTAGCTACCAGAGCTCTCTTGAATCTGTATAGGACAGCTTTAAAGAATATTCTGAAACTTCTTTTCCAATCTCTTCTTTTTGAGCTTGTTTCTTTCCCATTTCAGCCTTGTTTCCATCTTCCTTTCTATTTATTTACCCTTTCCTTTCTCTTTTCCCATGTTCTTACCATCTTTCTCCTCCTTTGCTTATTCTTGTCTTCCATCTTGTCTTTTATCTTTCCCATCTTCATGTATTTTTTTAATCTTCATCATCTTTTTCATCATTGTCCTTTTTTTCATCTTTCCCTTTTCACCTCTATCCTCTTTCCCATCTTCTTTTGTTTACCTGTACTCTTCCTCTTTTTTGTCTTCTCTCTGGTTTCTATCTTCTCCTTTCCCTTATCCATCTTTTGCCTGTTTTTCATCCCCTTTCCCTTTTATGCCTTCTTCTTTCCATCTCTGTTCTCTTTTGTGTCATCTCTTTTCTCTTCTTTGTTTTGTTCTTCCTTATTTCCTTTCCAATCTTGTTTTTCACCTCCTTTTCCTTCTGCTGTAACTGTTTCTTTCTTTTCTCTTTTCTCCTCTTTAACATTTTCTATTTTTCACTGTTTATTTCCTCAATTTTGTTTTCAGGAACCAGTGGCTTCATAATTCTTCATTATGAAAATGGCTTCTCCATTTTCAGCATTGGCATTGTTGTATTCTACTTTAATAACTTCTTATTTGGTTTTAGCTATTGCTTTAGCACTTATACTTGTGGCTTTTCCCATCATATTACCTTTTGTCTTCATTTTAGCAGACAATCTGGCTGATCTTCTCTTTGGCTCTTGCTTCATCTAACTTTGATCTGCAGACTTTCTTTTGGGCATAGTTGCAACTCTGGATAGGAAATCTTAATAGCACAAAAAAACCAAAAGGAGTCTCTGTCCGACTTTTCAGAGAGCAACTGAGTTTTTGATGAACTAACTGTAGCACAACCTGTCAGATTCATTTTTGATAAAAAAAAAAAACACTCTATAAACCTGCTGGTGTGATCATGAAATATCACAGCATATTCTTTTATTTCTTTTTCCTGGCCATTCTTGGTGGCTTCAATGAGAACTAAAAGTGGGGCTGTCATGTCCAAGAGTGAGTTTAACACATGGTCTATAATAAGCTTACTGAACTGTCTGTACAGATATCTTGTCTTCTTGCACATGTTGTCTATGGTGATGTTCAGAGTATTAGTCCTTTAATTTCTTCCAGCTTAAGTATCTCAATCTACTGTAATGTGATGCAGCTATTTGGGGTTTAGTTTTCCAATGTTCCTGTTTCAAGCTTTCAGTTAGGAGATATCCAGATTCTGGACTCCAGTCCCATTTGGAGTTCATATACTGTGTTCTAACGAATCTGTTGGTATATACATCACGGGTCGTTCTGGGCTTCTTCCCTCACACGTAAAGAAAAATCAAAAAGCCCACTGACGTTAAGTGGATTCCAACTCATAGTGACTATATAGGGCTTCAGAGACTATTACTGTTTATGTGAGTAGACAGCCTCATCTTTCTTTCTTGGATCAGCTGGTGGGTTTGAACCACCAACCTGTGGTTAGCAATCTAATGCTTATCCTATAGCACTACCAGAGCTCTTTCCACAGGCGAAGGGAGGTTTCTAATGATGCCTCATTTTCCCCGCTGACATCTGATTGTAGGATCTCAGGTAGAGTTTGGTGATTCTATTCAGGCAGAAGTACCCTGCAGGAAACGGATCCTCCAGTCTAACTCTGAGGGAAATCCACAGAATCGTCCACAAATGGAAAGAGCTCCCATTAATTATTAAGGAGATGTATATCAAAATCAAAGTAAGATTCCACATCACACCCACTATTACAACTGTTATCAGGAAAATAGAAAATTGCAACTATTAGATTGTTGTTAAGTGCTGTCCAGTTGGTTCTGACTCCTAGTGACCCTGTTTAGGATTTCCAAGGAGCAGCTGATGGGTTTGAATTGCAGACCTTAGGGTTTGCAGTCCAGTATTGATCCTACACCACCATACCAGGAGTGCAAGTATTAGATTGTTGTTGTTGTTATGTGCCGTGGAGTCGATTCTGACTCATAGCGACCCTGTACAGGGTTTCCGAGGCTGTAAATCTTTACGGGAGCAGAAAAGCCTCATCTTTCTCCCACGGAACAGCTGGTAGTTTCAAACTGCTGACCTTGCGGTTCGCAGCCCGACTCGTAACCACTACGCTATAGGATATGGAAAACCTGGACATCTTATCCATTGCTAGTGGGGCTGTAAAATGGTGCAGCTGCTGCGTAAAACACTTTGGAGATTTCTCAAAAAGTTAAACTAACATATTAGTCAGCAATTTTGTTGTTGCCAAGTGCCTTTGAATCTATTCTGATTCATAGCGGCCCTGTAAAGGGTATCCAAAGAACAGCTTGTGGGTTTGAACTGCTGATCTTTTGATTCTCAGTCCAGTGCTCATTCTTCAGTGCCACACCCGGAATCAAAAGACTTGAAAGCTGGAAATCAAACAGATAACTTGCACACCAATATTGTTCACTATCGTGAATAAGTCAGACACAAAAGACAAATGTTCTCTGATCCTACTTATAGGTGGTGGTGTACCGTTGAGTTGGTTCTGACTCATAGCAACCTTATATAGGGTTTCCAAGGCTATTAATCTTAATGGGAGCAAGAAGTCTCTTCTTTATCCTACGGAGCAACTGGTAGATTCAAACTTCTGATCTTGCAGTCAGCAGCCCAGCTGGTAGGCATCCCAATACACTACCAGAGCTCATTTTCCTAGTATAGGCAATTTGCAGAAAGACCAATATTTAGCTGTGCTATTTCCTTCCTCTCCTTTAGAGATCTAGCTATATGAAATTGCTCACTAATGCTCTATTTATTGATTTTCCAGTATTTTTTGTTTTTGTGATATTGAATAACTTTTATTGCTGTGTCTTCAAGTTCACTAATCTTTTCTTCTATGATGTGTAAGCTGCTCTTATTTTCATCCAGTGTGGTTTTCAATCTCAGAAATTGTAGTTTTTATCTCTAGAAGTTTGATTTGGGACTTTTTTTTTTTTAAACATCTTCGATGCCCCTACTTTGTAAACACTTAGAGTACATTATTTGGTAATGTATTTGGTAATTCTAACATTTTCATCAGTTCTATATAACTTTTCATAGATTATGTTTTTTCCCTTCACATTTGAATCATATTTTCCTGCTTCTTTGCATGTCTGAAAGGAGCTGTTTTGGTACTGTGGGATAAACATTGGGCTGCTAGCCACAGGTTAGTGGTTCAAACCCACCAACTGCTACATGGGAGAAAAATGAGACTGTCTGCTTCCATAAAGATTTACAGTCTCAGAAATCCTATTTTTGGGTCACTATAAGCCAGAATCTACATGAAGGCAGTGGGTTTGTGATTTTTGGGTTTGAGTTTGAATGGCTGATAATTTTTTTTTTTTTTTTTGTATGCCAGCCATTGTGATTTTTACCTTTTTGGATGATAGATATTGTTGTGTTCCTATGTCAACAGCTCTTAACAACAACAACAGCAAATACATACTCTTGAGCTCCATTGCAAGTAATTTAGTCAAGTTACTTGGTTTAAAGTTTTGCTTATAAGATTTGCAATGTGGGACTAGAATTGAGTTTACTTTGGGCCTAATTATTCCCCACCATTAAGGCACAACCCTTCCTAATGCTTTCTTTATCCAATGCCCATGAATTATGAGGTTTTCCTGTCAGGATGTGGGAATTACCTGGCAGAGCTACCAACAATTTTTTTTGATCCATAAAACATTTTTATTATGCTAGATGACTATTTCGGAGTCCTGGTGTGGCACTGTGGGTTAATGCACCAGACTGTAAAGTCGTTTGAATCGCAAGATCGGTGGTTCAAGTTCACCAGTCGCTCCTTGGAAACCCTATACAGGGTTGTTATGGATCGGAATTCGACTCGACGGCTCTTAACAACAACAACAACAACACCAGGAGCTGAGAGGTGAGGTAGGAAATGAAGGGTTTTTGCTTCAGGGTATTTTTGTTTCACTGCATTTCTGTTTAGAGTGATGAAGCAATTTGGAAATAGAGATAATGATTAGACAACATGGTGTCTGAAATTCCTGTCACTGAATTGTACACATAATAATGGTTCAGTTCATAAAAATATTTCTTTTACATATTTTACCATAATAAAAATATTTGAAATAATAAGATATTGAATTCCAGAAAATCAATTTAATTTCTGATTGAGAAGAAACTGTGATTCAGAATGTAGTGAAACTCTTAGCATTTAAGTTTTTGTGGAGTCCTGGTATGGTATTGTGGGTTAATACACTGATCTTCAAAGTCAGTTTAAACTGCAAGATCAGTGGTTCAAGCTCACCAGTTGCTCCTCAGAAACCCTACAGAGGGTTGCTATAGGTTGCAACCAACTGGACGACAATTCACAACAACAACAACATATCTCAATAAGGAAAATGAAATGGAGACCTTTATTTTTCTCTTGTTTAATTTATAGTTTAAAGAGGGGGGAAAAAACACAGCAAATCAATTCAAGGAAGGTGTAGAACTTCCTAAATGGAAGGATAATCAGACATCTAACTGACATTCATTAGAGAATTTGAGCTATGGTTTTGACACTTAAATATCCTGGTAATGCTGCATACATTGAAAAATTGGACATTGTTTTCTCCTTTCTAATTATTGAGGAGTCCCTAGGTAGTATAAACTTTTAATGTGACCTATTGCAAATCTGTGTTGGAAGAAATACAGCCTGAATGCTCCTTAGAAGCCAGGATGGACAGACTTTGTCTCTCATACTGCTGCCATATTGTCAGGAGGGACCAGTCCCTAGAGAAGGACATCATGATTGGTAAAGTGAAGGGTCAGAAATAAAGAAGAAGACCCCCAATGAGATGGACTGGCACAATAGCCTCAACCGTGAGCTCAAGCATAGCAGTGACTGTGAGATTAGTGCAGGACTGGGCAGTGTTTTCTTCCATTGTACCTAAGGTTGGTATTGACTTGACAGCACCTAACAACAACAACAACTGCTAACTCACAGGTTGGAGGTTGAAGCCCACCATAAGCACTTGGAGGTTGAAGCCCACCCATAAGCACTTGGAGGTTGAAGCCCACCATAAGCACTTGGAGGCTGAAGCCCACCATAAGCACTTGGAGGCTGAAGCCCACCCATAAGCACTTGGAGGTTGAAGCCCACCCATAAGCACTTGGAGGTTGAAGCCCACCCATAAGCACTTGGAGGTTGAAGCCCACCATAAGCACTTGGAGGTTGAAGCCCACCATAAGCACTTGGAGGTTGAAGCCCACCATAAGCACTTGG
>NW_006408598.1:5299766-5321772 GCF_000296735.1 Chrysochloris asiatica
GTTGAAGCCAACCCATAAGCACTTGGAGGTTGAAGCCCACCCATAAGCACTTGGAGGTTGAAGCCCACCCATAAGCACTTGGAAGAAAAGCCTTACAATCATCTTCCCTAAAAACAGCTATTGAAATCTGTATGGAGCACTGTTCTGCTTTGGCCCATGGTGTTATCAGTGGGTCAGAGTCCATTCAGTGGCAAATGGTTTTCTGATCAGTGAAGCAACTAACATTCAGAGATTGTTTTACTTGAGACAAACACATTAGTACTTTTAGGGATGGAAGAAAGTACAGAAAGGCAACAGAACTCTGTCTACAATAAAAGAAATTTAAAAAACAAATTGCTTAGGGAAAGATATTCTAAATTCCGGTTATTACTAGAAAGCACTTCAAAAAAATATAAATCAGGCGTTTGTAAACTTGAATCCACAAATACCAGAGTTTATAGGTAAATTCCAAACAGTGTATGAACTTGCATGAGAAGGCTGATAATAGTTCAGTTAAGTACTTAGTATTTAGTACTGTTAATTACTTAGTACCTAATACCATTTAGTCATTCTTTGAGATCCTTCCACAACATCTAGTTCAAACACAAACAAGGACAGTCATGATCAGTGGCATCAGCCTTTCCTTTAGTGCTTATAAAAAGCATGATGAATGCTGAGATTATGGAAAAGAATATAAACTTGATCTCTTCATTCAAAGAACACATGGTTTAAAGGAGTATTTGTATAATGTGAGGTCTTGTTGCTAAGTGCCATTGAGTAAGTTCCTAGTCATACAGACCCAGTGTAGGGTTTCTGAGGAACCATCGGTGGGTTTGAACTGCCGACCTTGTGGTTCACAGTCCAGTACTGGTTCTGCTGCACCTTACTGGGAGTGCAAATAATGGTCTACTGTGGGATAGATATTAATTAACAGTGGATTGTGAGTTCATCGGTGAAGTTCAATAAGAGTCTTAAAGGTAAAATAAGACAAGGCATATGGGCTAACTGGCTATGAACTTTAGTGACCCAAAATGAGAAGTATGATTCTTATCAGGAAGTGTCCAGAGATAAGTCTGGAGATTTTGTCAGGATCAGAGCTTAATAAACCATTTATTACAAATTGTGATCCTTAGGTTTCAAAGAATGCATCAGTAGTTCCAAAAGTTGGGACTTTATGCACATATAAATTATGTGAAAATAAGTAAATGACATGGACTGTCATTTTTTCTTTTTCCATATGTATAAAAGCATTTAGAATTAAAATTACCACTGTTGCCTGTGACAGATAAACCTAATTTGTTTGGTGCCGTCGAGTAGATTCCTTTACTAGCAACCCTTTGTACAATAGAACAAAACACATCCCAGTCCTGGGCCAGCCTCACAATAGTTGTGTTTGAGCCCACTGCTGCTGCCATGGGTCAGTCCATCTTGTCATGAGTCTACCTCTTTTTCGCTGACCCTCCACTTTACCAAGCATGATAGACTGGTTCCTCCTGAAAACATGTTCAAAATATGAGTGACAAAGTCTCACAATCCATTCTGGCTGTATTTCTTCCAACACAGATTTTTTTTTCATCTGGCAATCCATGATATTTTTAATATTTTTCTCCAATATCACAACCCAATTGCATCAATTCTTCTACAATCTTCCTTATTCACTGTTAAACTTTCAAATCCGTATGTGGCGGGTGAAAATACCCTGATTTGGATCAGGCACACCTTACTCTTCGAAATAATATCTTTGCTTTTGAACACTTTAAATCGTTCTTTTGCAGCAAATTTTCCTAATGTAATACATCTTTGACTTCTTGACTGTTGCTGCCCTGAGTGTTGATTGTGGATCTAAGTAAAAGTCTTCGACAACTTCAATCTTTCCTCCACTTATCCTCTATTTATTGGTCCAGTTTGAGGATTTTTGTTGTCTTTACATTGAGATGCAATCCTTACTGAAGACTGTAGTCTTTGATATTCATCAGTAAGAATTTAAAATCCTCTAAGTTGCCAGCAAGCAAAGTTGTATTATCTGCATATCAAAGGTGGTTAATGAACCCTCCTCCAATCCTGATGACACATTCTTCATCATATAATCCAGTTTCTCAGATAATTTGCTCAGCATGCAAGTTGAGTAACTATGGTGAAAGGACCCAACCCTGGCACACACCTTTCTTGATTTTAAACCATTCAATATCCATTTGTTGTAGTCTAACAACTGCCTCTTGGTCTATGTGCAGGTTTCTCATGAGTGCAATTAAGTGTCCTGGAATATACATTCTTTGCAGTGTAATTCATAGCATGTCATGATTCACATGGTTGAAAGCCTTTGCATAGTCAATAAAGGACAAGTTAACCACTTTCTGGTATTCTCTTCTTTCAGCCAAAATCCATCTGACATCAGTAATGATATTCTCAGTTCCACATACTTTTCTGAATCCTGCTTGAATTTCTGGCAGTTCCCTGTCAGTGTATTGTTACAACTATTTTTGAATTATCTTAAACAAAATTTTATTTGCATGTCATATTAATGATTTTGTTAGACAATTTCCACATTCCACTTAGTCACCTATCTTTGGAAAGGGCACAGATATGGATCTATTCCAGTGGGTTAGCCAGGTAGCTGTCTTGCAAATTTCTTGACATAGATGAGTGAAAGCCTCTAATGCTGCAACAGTTTGTCTAAAGATTTCAATTTGTATCCCATAAGTTCCGTATTTTTGTCAATGCCATTAGGGTAGCTTGAATTTCTTCCTTCAGTAGCATCAGTTTTTCATCATACATTACCTCTTAAAATTGTTGAACATTTCTTTTGGTACAGTGACTCTTTGTATTCCTTCCATTTTCTTTTGATGCTTTCTACATCATTTAATATTTTTCCCATAGAATCCTTTAATATTTCCAGTCGAGGTTTGAATTTTTTCTTCAGTTCTTTCATTGAGAAATGTTGAACATGTTCTTCCCTTTTGGTTTTCTAATTCTAAGTCTTTGCACATTTCCTTATAATACTTTATTTTTCCTTCTTGAGCTTTCCTTTGATGTTTTCTGTTTAGCTCTTTTACTTTCTCATTTCTTCCATATGCTTTAGTTTCTTTAGCTCATGAGCAATTTTCCATGTCTTGTCTGGCATCCATTTGGTCTTTTCAATCTTTTTAATGACCTTTGTTTTCTTCCTATATGATGTTTTTTATGCCATCCCACAGCTCTTCTTCCCTTAGGTCATGTCAAATCAGTTCCTGAGATGGTTTCCACATTCAGGTGGGATATATTCAACATCGTATTTTAGATCTCATGAACTTGCTTTAATTTCTTCAGATTCAGCATAAACTTGCCTATGAACAATTGATGGTCTGCTCCTGACCTTTTTTTGACTGTTGATAATTGAAATTTTCCACTATGTTTTCCCTACTGATATAGTCAATTTGATTCCTATGTTTTCTTTTTGGTGAGGTCCTTTATGTGGTTCAAAAAACATATTTACAATTAAAAAATCATTGGTCTTGCAAAATTCACTCATGTGATCTCCAGCATCATTTCTATATTTTAAAACTATTGATTCTTATCCTCTGATTTCAAATTTTGTACCCAAGTCACCAGTAACTATCAGTGCATCTTGATTGCAAGTTTAATCAATTTCAGTAGAAAAGGTTGGTAGAATTTTTCAATTTCATCTTTACTGGCTTTAGTGTTTGGTGTGTAAATTTGAATAATAGTGGTATTAGCTGGTCTTCCTTGTAGGGGTATGGATATTATCCTATCACAAACAGCATTGTACTTCATGATAGATCTTGAAATGTTCTTTTTGATGAAGAATGTGATGTTATTGCTCTTGTATTTGTCATTTCCACAATAGTAATCCATAGTAAACTATTTGTCTAATTCAAAATGATCAATACTAGTCCATTTCAGCTCACAAATGCCTAGGATATCAATCTTTATATGTTTCCTTTTCTTTTTTGAAGTCTTACACTTTTCCTAGATTCATACTTTGAACATTTCTTGTTCATATCATGAATGAATGTTTGCAGCTGTTTCTCCCCACCAGCAAATGAAAGTCCTGAAAGATTACCTCCATGCATATCATTATGGTCAACTCTATTTTGAGGAGGCAGCTCTTCTTCTGTCATATTTTAAGTGACTTCCAACCTGAGGGACTCATCTTCTGACACTACATCTGACAATTTTCTATTCCTGTTCATAATGTTTTTATCCTGTGATACTATATCTGACAATGTTCCATTACTATTCAAATATTTTTCATCAACTAAACATTCAGAAACAGTCACCTCTCTTTCTTCCTAGTTTATCTTAGTCGGGAAGCTCCACTGAAACCTGTGAAGGTGACCCTGCTGATATTTAAAATATATTAACATAGATTTCAGCATCAAACCAACACACAAGTGAGCACAGTATGACAAACAGACAGATGAATGGTGGACAGAAACACCTAGTAGGAATATTTTATATCTTGTTCTCTCTTTCCTGGACAAATTTAAAAATAACTTTCTTAGCCTTTTTAAAAATTCAGCTTAGACCACTTGATATGTTTGACTAATAATGTGGGAGGTGAGTCACTTTAGAGCTGAGGTAGAGTATAGCTCTAATGTAATTTCTAGCTCTCTACACTATGACTTTGGAGGACCCAGATTTCTATGGCATAACTACAGTGTGAAAGAAAGCAGTCAGAACTTTGCATCACTGTTTGGAAAGCAATTCTTTAGAATGTCACAAGACCTACAGTGGAGCTTCTGTATACTTTGTATAAGTAAGAAATCAACTTTTATCTTAAACTTCAGATTTAGAGGTTCCCTGAGATATATTGTATTAGCCAAATTGGCTGCAAAGGACCTTTTTAAAGTATTAAAAAGCAAAGATGTCACTTTGAAGACTTAGGTATTTCTCACCAAGGCTTATTATTTTCATTCCCTCATATGCAGAGAAAGTTGGACAATGAATAAGGAAGACACTAGAAGAATCAATGCATTTTAATTATGATTTTGGAGAATATTAAAAAGTACCGTGGACTTCCAGAAGAACAAAAATCTTTCTTGGAAGAAGTACAGCCAGAATGTTCCTTCAAATGTAGAATAGGGAGACTTCATCTCTTATTCTTTGAACATATTGTTAGGAGAGAGCAGTCTCTGGAGAAAGACATCATGCTTGGAAAATTGGAGGGTCAGCATAAAAGGGGAAGACCTCCAAACAAGATGTAGTGACATAGTGACTGCAGCGATTGGCTTAAATATAACGACAGTTGTGAGGAAGGTGCAGGACCAGGCAGTATTAACTCTGTTGTGCATAAGACCACTATGAGTCAGAATAACTTGATGGCTGCTAACAACAACAACTGCCCCTGATGAAGCCTTACTGGCTAATGCAATTATTTCATAAAGAAAGTTTTCTTGACATTTTTTAAATAAGAAAGAAAACAATCCCCAAATAATACAAGTGTATATCTGAAAGTATGGCTACTAAGGTTCCAGTTCATATATGCATGGGCTTATTTTAAACAAAATGTGTTTAAACGTGTCTCTTTGATCAGTGGATGACTGCAGACAAGTTCTGTCAATAATACACTCATCCTAGTCTTGTTATGGAGACTTAGAAAAGAATCCAAATAAAATAGTGACTTCCAAGTGTATCTGTACTGCCAGTTAAATTCAAGACACAAAGATTAACACAGAAAGCTATAGAAACTGTTTCCTGAGATTCCAAGTGGGTAATATTGATAGATATTTTTGAAGGACAAAGAATGATATGGGGGATTATTGTGAAGAAATTTAAAGAAAACTAAAAATTGCATTGATGAAGAAAAGGGCAAGATAGTTGTACCTGCTATCTCTAAAGGTAACAAGAGCTGTCCTATGAGAATTTACTATATTAGAATCTTGAATTCAAATAATATTTTACAAGGATAAAAAAAAAAAAAGGATAAGTATTGCTAAAAATCCAAAAACCTGATATTTTTAGATAAAAACATCAAAATACAAAACTATTTTTTCTCAATATAGCCATTTGGGTCTCTAAATTTCTGAAAGTGGTGTTTTCATCTCTAACCATTCCACAAAATATACTGTGTTCTTCAATTTACACCACATCAAAAAGACAATTTTGGCTTCCTTGATGGACTCAAATCCTTTTAAATATTCTTTGAGTTTGGGGAACAAAAAAACTCGCAAAGGGAAAATCAAAACTGTGGAGTGAATAAGGTAAGGTAGCCCATCAAAATTCTCTTATCACTGGAGTTGTACTTTTCTAGTTGATGTTATAAAATTTTACCCATGTCACCTTCTCTGAAAGATAACAAGTTTCTTAGGACATTGTCCACACTATAGTCCCAATGTATGTCTTCCATAATACCTCAATGTTGGCATAGAAAAAAATAGATGGTGTGGATTTCAAAATTGAAATATGAATTCTAAACATGTTGCTAGTGACAGGCAAGTCACATAAAACTAGTCATTATCAAATTAAATTATTGCTTTTTTAAAAAAGGATTCCTTCTAAAGGTAATGCATGTTGATTTTTTTAATGTATTTGACAAAGTTACACATGATGTTCCTATGGAGAATTTAGTAAAATCTGAAAATAACGACAGCACAGTTGAATGAATACATTATGGGTTAAACAATCTTACAGTGTGCTGGTAACTGGCTCATTGCCAACTTTATACTGGAAATCTCTAAGAGTGCTTTAGTTCTATGATATTAATCTATTGCCTTTGTTTATTTATTTATTTGCTGATTTGTGACTGCTAACCACAAGGCTGGCAGTTCAAACCTACCAGCAGCTCCTCAGAAACCCTATACAGTGTCTATATGAGTCAGAACCAAATTCCCCAGTACTTAACAACAAAATCAGTCTGTAAGTTGGTTGGTGTTTGGCTGATATTCACTGAGCTTGACTAAATTTGGTTCCCAGATAAAACTTTTGACAGCTTATGGCAAAAAATAATGTAAACATTTAGTAAATATACAAATTAGGTTTGTGGATATAAAAGTTGAGGAAGGGAGCTAACATGTTTGATGATAAACTCATGAACCAAAATATCCTTGACTGGTTGGCATAACTGACTGAAACAAACTAGATATGTTTAAGAGAAACAAATGTGCAAATCTGTGTCTGGTATCAAATAATTATTGACATCAGGACTGATCAACCATGACTGACTTCATGTCCAATCATATGAATAAAGCTTTGAGTATTCAATGGAGTCAATATTATTCAATAGGAGCCAAAAGAGAATGGCTGGAGAAAAAATATAATAGCCTTCAGAGTCACAAATAGACTTGGAACCTATTTTTCTGAGACTCGGCTTCTGGATATTAATCATATATTCATTTATTTATCTATTCCAAGCCCCTCAAACTTCCACCATAATATGATCCCTCAAATACTCATAACAGTGGATACAGTACATTGACTATTTGTTCAGTACATCATGTTGCAGGGGTAGTCCATCTTGCATTCTGCCAATGTCATCATGATAATGTGCGGAAGTCATCTCTTCTTTGTGCTCTTCTCTGGATATGCTGCTGCTGTGTGCTGTGGAGTCTGTTCCAACTCATAGCGACCCTGTACAGGGTTTCTGAGACTGTAAATCTTTACGGGAGCAGAACGCCTCATCTTTCTCCCACACAACAGCTGGTAGTTTTGAACTGCTGACCATGTGATTCACAGCCCAATTTGTAACCACTACGCTACCAGAGCTCTGGATTTGTCCTGAAATTCAGCACAAGTACATCATTGACAATGTTCAACTGTATTCCATATGAAGATGGTACTCTACCTGCTCAGCTCAGTGTACCATATTATAGGGTGATCTTATACTCTCAATATCTTAGAGAAATTAAAGCCTCATGGCAACATAGGATAAGCACTCAACCTCAAGATTAGTTTGAACTGCAAGGTCAGCAGTTCAGAATCACCAGCTGCTCCTCAGAAACCCTATACAGTATCACTGTTTGTTGGAACTGACTCCACAGTACTTAACAACAACATGCACTGCAGGGGCATCATGGTGTGGCACTGTAGAATAGACACTAGACTTTTAACCACATGTTTGGCTATTCAAACCACCAGCCACTCCTTGAACGCCATATATATAGGGTCACTATGAGTCAGAACTTAACAATAACACAATATTATTGTTCATATTTGAAGAGACTAGGAAGAGAACAGTATGGGTAGTGAAACAGTTGTCTAAAATTCAGACACTGGCAACTTGTTCTTATACAAAACTTCATGTAACCATCTCTTTCTTTAGTATACCCCATGCAGATAAATTCACAAGGATGTCCCTTCAGACCTGGTCAATAGGCTTGAAATCTAGGATATATATATATATATATATATATATATATATAGTTGTCAAGTTCTGTTGAGTTGGTTACAACCCATAGAGTTTCTGAGGAGCAGCTGATGAGCTTGAACTACTGACCATGACGTTCAAAGTGACCTTGCAGTCGAGTGCATTAACCCACATTGCCACACCAGGGCTCTCAGGGTATATAAATATATAGTAAGGTCCAAACATTCATAGAATAAACTCAATGGCAATGGAGTTTTGTTTTGTTGAATGGCCAGAACCCAACAAAAGTGGTATCACTTATGAGATTGTTGTCATTATAGGTGCTGTTGAGTCAGCACCAACTCATAGTGACCCTATGTACAACAGAACAAAACATTGCTCAGTCTTGTATCCACCTCACAATTAGTGCTATGCTTGAGGCCTTTGCTGCTGCCACTGTGCCAAGCCATCTCATTGGGGGTCTTCCTCTTTTTCTCTGACCCTCCACTTTACCAAGCAATATTTTCTTCTCCAGGGACTGATTCCTCTGATAATATGTCCAAAGTATGAGAGACAATGTATGGCCATCCTGGCTTCCAAGAAACATTCTGGCAGTGCTTTTTTGAATGCAAATTTGTTTGTTCTTTTGATGCTCCATAGTACTTTTAATATTCTCCTCCACCACCATAGCTCAAATACATCAGTTCTTTGATCTTCTTTATTGTCCACCTTAGTCCTCAAACTTATATCTAGGGTATATACATTGTAGTTCTTGTTAGGTGCCATAGTGTTGGTACCGACTCATAGCAACCCTATGCATAACAGAACAAAACCCTGCCTGGTCCTAGGCCAACCTCATCATTATTATCACGCTTGAGCCCATTGATGCTACCACTTTGCCAAGTATTCTCGCTGGGGGTCTTCCTCTTTTTCTCTGACCCGCCACCTTATCAAACATGATATCCCTCTCCAGAGACTGGTCCCTCCTGACAATATGTCCAAAGTACGAGAGATGAAGTTTGGCCATCTTGGCCTCCAAGGAGCACTCTGTTTGCACTTCTTCCAACATAGATCTGTTGGTTCTTTTGGCAGTCCATGGCACTTTCAGTGTCTCTTCTGACATCTATTTTGGTCTTTCCTTCTTTCTTATCTTCTTAATGACTTTTTGCTTTCTTCCTGTAAGATGTTTTTGATGTCATCCCACAACTCTTCTGGTCTTTGGTTTTTAGTGTTTAATGTTTCAAATCTGTTCTTCAGATTATCTCTAAATTCAGGTGGGATATATTCAAGGGTATATATAGTAAGATCCAAACAATAGATGTGATGATGCAAATAGAGTAGAATCTTCAGGCCCTTCATTTTCTGATGGAGCACAACTCAACATGAAGAGAAACAGCTGTAAACATCCATTAATAATCAGAACATGGAATGTTCTAAGCATAAATTTAGGGAAATTTGAAGTTATCAAAAATGAAATGGGACACATAAACATCATTGTCCTAGGCATTAGTGAGCTGAAATGGACTGGCATTGGCCATTTCGACTCTTACAGTTGCATGGTTTACTACACCAGGAATGACAAATTGAAGAGGAGTGGCATCTCAATCATCATCAAAAAGAACATACCAAGATATGGCTTGAAGTACCATACTGTCTGTGATAGGATACCATCCATACTCTTACACAGAAGATCAGTTAATATCACTACTCTTCAAATTTATGCAACAACCAAAAAAAAAAAAAAAAAAAAAAGTGATGGTTAAATTGAAGAATTCTACCAAGATCTTCAGTCTTAAACTGATCAAACATGTAATCAAGATATATTTAAAATTATTGGAATACAAAGGTTGGAAACAAAAATGAATTATCAGTAGTTGGAAAATATGGCCTTGGTGATAGGAATGATGCTGGAGATGGCATGATAGAATTTTTCAAGACCAATGACTTCTTCATTGCAAATACCTGTTTCAAGCAACATTAAAGACAACTATGTACATGGACTTCACCAGATAGAATACGCAAAGATAAAATTGACTACACCTGTGGAAAGACACAATGGAAAAAGCTCCATATCATCAGCCAAAATAAGGCCAGGTGGAGACTGTGGAACAGACCATCAATAGCTCATAAACAAGTTCAGGCTGAAGCTGAAAAAAAATTAAAACAAGTTCACGAGAGCCAAAATATGGGCATAAAATAGCAATGCTTGTTAGGCTGGCACAGGACTGGGCAGTGTTTTGTTTTGTTATGCATAAGGTTGCTGTAAGTTGGTACTGACTCAATGGCACCAAACAACAAAACAATAGAAAGATCTATAAGTTGAATAATAACATCTTGGAGGTACACATGCGTTAGAACAATAAACCATTCAAGATCAAAAGGGCAGAAACTGGTGAAAAAGCTAAGAAGGATGGAACATCTAGGAAAGAAGGGGAAATGGAAATGATAAACACAAGAATAAGAACTGGACAATTTGTGGTGCTGTGGCTAATGCTTCAGACTGTAAATTAGTTTGAACTGCAAGGTTGATAGTTCTAGCTCACCAGTTGCTACTTGGAAACCCTATACAGGGTTGCTATGGGTCAGAAGTGACTCAACCACACTTAGCAACAAAAACTAACTAGAAGGTTGGCAGTTGAAACCCACCATCTGCTTCATAGGAGAAAGATTATGCTTTCTGTTTCCATGAAGATTTATAGCATTGGAAACCCTAGTGAACATTGCTATGAGATGGAATCGACTCAATGGCAATGGGCTTTGTTTTGTTGAATGCTCAGAGCCCAACAAAAGGGGTTGGGTGTCACTTATGAGGTTGTTGTCATTGTTAGGTGCTGTTGAGTCAGTGCCAACTCATAGTGACCCTATACATAACAGAGCAAAACACTGCTTGGTCCTGTGCCAACCTCACAATCAGTGCTACTCTTGAGCCCTTTGCTGCTGCCACAGTGCCAAACCATCTCATGGGGTGCCTTCCCCTTTATCTCTGACCCTCCACTTGGCCAAGCAGTATGACCTTCTCCAGAGACTGAATCCTTCTGATAATATGTCCAAAGTTTGAGAGACAAAGTCTGGCCATCCTGACTTCCAAGGAGCATTCTGGCTGTGCTTTTTTGAATACAGATTTGTTTGTTCTTTTGATGCTCCATGGTACTTTTAATATTCTCCTTCACCACCATAACTCAAATACATCAGTTCTTTGATGGTCTTTATTAGTTGTCCACCTTAGTCTCAAACTGACATCTTTGCTCTTGTACACTTTAAAGAGATACTTATGAGATTAGGTGATTAAAAACCTATGACTTCTGTCTTGGATTTTCTTTCCCATTCTCTTTGTCTCTGATCCTTGCTCTAGTTGCAGCAAGCTGCCATCTTATGAAGAGTTTTATGGGTAGGTTTTTGTGGCAAATATTTGATGTAACAATTAGTAACTACTGAGGACTTAAGCCCTCTTACCCATATGTGTGGGCTTGAAAGCAAAACGTCTTCGACCCGTTGACAGCTGTATGAGTGATCTTGGAAACAGATTCTCCCCTAGGCAGATGACTGTAGTCCAGGATGAGATCTTGATTGTGTCTTTATGTTAGACTCTGAGTCAGAGACACTCAGCTAAATCTGCTCTTAGATTCATGACTCACAGAAACGCTGAGATAATAAATGTTTGGGGATCCCTCTATGAAAATAGCAAAATAAAGATGCAGTGTGTACCAATAAGGAGTCCCAGCGTGGCACTGTGGGCTAATGTATCAGAATGCAAAGTTGTTTGAAATGCAAGGTCGGTGGTTCAATCTCACCAACTGCTCCTTGGACACCCTATACAGGGTTGCTATGGGTAGGAATTGACTCGATGGCACTTAACAACAACAACATGTACCAATAATGAGAATAAATAAATGTACTTTCTTTGTAGTTTCACAGTTAAAATGCAGTCAGAGCCAATGTGAAGCCCTGTCTATTCTGGATGGTTGTAATGAATACTATTCAGTAATGATGTACCCATTCCCCTAGATGTAGAGAACAATGGATACTGGTGACATATAGTTGCCTTCGTACTGGAATTATTCTTTGACATAGTGAACTAAAGCCACACCTTACAGGGGACAGCTGTGGTTATGACTGATAAATGAAACTTGGCCCCCTTGCTTCAGCTGGGACAATTCAGAAGGCCATCTCAACTCTTGAGCTTCACGTTGAGTTGGATGAGAACTCCATTGCATCGCAACTTTTCTCTATGCCCAGTCCTGCTATCTTACTTCCATACAGGGGAGTAATCACTATGCCTTCTATTTAAAACTCCCCCATCACAGTCTGTTTACACTGAACCTAGTTTAAGGCACTGTGTTTCCAGTTGAACTCTTTGTCCAATGTGTGATAAACTCTTCCTGAGTAGATCTAGTTCTCTCAGAAAGTGCAGTGGATTTTATATCTTTCAGTCTTATTCATCACTATCAGTATGTCTCCAACCCTATGCTTTGTAGCGTACTTTTGTCTCTCACATTGGTTAGCTTTACACAGAGATAGGGAGAGAAAGTGAACTGGTGAATGCAGTGGCTTCTGCTTATGAGAATCACTAAACCAGAGCTGTTCTTCCAGCCCTAGTCATATCTGGCAGATGAAGCAAGGTCTTAACAGACTTCATGTTTGTATTGGCTAGGCCAATGAGCCCACCCACCAAATTGAACTTAATAGGCAGAACTGTTGCTTGGGCTCAAGGAAAAAAAAAAAAAAAAAGATTTGTAGACAAGTTATTCTTATTCTTTGTCCCTGCTGATTCATTAAGTCAATTGATTGCTCTGCTTCCAACTTAAGCAAACAGTCTTGTTTTCTCAAATAGATTTGATAAAAGACTGTGTGAGATCATCTCACCTTTTTGATTAAATAAAATCAAGTTTGAATGGAATGAATATCTTTTGAATGCTAACTCGCTGAATCCTTACAATAACTCCAAAGATACATGAAATGTATTCCTATCCAAAAATTAAGGGAAATAAAACTCAGAAAAAAGGACTGCCTTGAATAAGATCCTACTATATAAATGGTCTAAGAATAATTATACAAAACTTGGATATAATGCAAAGGATGTCTGCTTGTCCTTTCAATGCCATGCTGGAGCGTTGTCTAACAAGCTCAACCAAAATTACTTAATTCGCTAAGGAAGGAGTTGGCAAACAACCTTTCATAGGTCAAATTTAGACCATAGCATGTTCTTGTAAATAAAGCTTTATTGGAACGCAGTGCTTTTCATTTTATATGTGTTTTCTATGGCTGCTTTTATGCTACAGCAGAATCAGAGTTGAATAGTTACAACAGAGATTGTGTTGCTCTTGTGTGTCGGCTATAAATCTTTACAGTAGCAGAAAGCCTCATCTTCTACCCAAGGACTTGGCAAGTGCATTCAAGCTGCTGACCTTGCAGTTAGTAGTCCAACAAGCAACCCATTATGCCATGAGGGCTCTTATTAACAGAGACCATGTGGCCTGCAAAGACTCTAACAGTTACTATGTGGCCCCTTATAGGAAACATTTTCTGATCTCAGTTTGTCATACTATGAGGGTGAGTAAAAAAATTATCCTCACTAGGGTTACATTAAAATGCCAGTCCCTGGCCATGGCTGATGACAACATGGAATGTGCACATGAAATGATTCTGTCAAATAGATGAGTGACATGGGATTATGTGACAAGTCATTTGCAAATCAGCCTAGCTCTGCCTATGAAATAATCCATGATAGACTTGTATTTTAAAAATTTTGTGCTATATGGGTACCAAAACAACTCATGGAAGAGAATAAACACAAGTGTTTGGACATCTGCAAACAAAATTTGGACAGATATTTGAAGGCAGGTAAAAGATTCTTTTTAAAAAAATCCATGATGAAACATGGATTCACCACTACAAGCCTGAGAGTAAATAGTTGAGTATGGACTGGAAACATTCTCAATTGCTGAAAATGTTGCTTACAGTTATCTGGGACTATCAAGGGCCAATTTTGGAGCACTATCAGAAAAAAAGTTCAACAATTAACAGAGTTTGTTATAGTGAGATTCTTACTAAAGAGCTGAATCCTAAACTTTGGATTCAACACAGAGGACTGGTATCCATAGGCAATGTGATCTTGCATGACAGTGCCCATCCACACACCTCTGTCCACACTGTTGACACTGCAAAATCTTTGTTCTGAGGTCTTGGAATATGCTCTCTATAGTCCTGATCTTGCTCCATTAGACTTTTACTTGTTTGGTCTCCTGAAAACAGCCCTTCTAGGACAAAGATTCACCTTTTATGAAGAAGAGAAGACAACGGTGCATTTGTAGCTTGCATATCAGCCTGAAACATTTTTATGAATGGAATACACTTTGACATATGGATTGTGTATTGCAAAGCAAGGAGATTATGTTGAGAAAAATTATGTGTTTGTCTTTTCTAAAAGTTGTTGAGCATAAATCCTACAGTTAGAGTGCTGATAATTTTTGACTCTCTCTTGTGCTCAGTGCTGATTAGAGCACAGACTTTGCAAAGTTACTTCTTAACTCACGGGACTTTATATAAGAGCGATGGAAATGGTATGTGTGGTAAAAACAAACTAAAAAAGTTCAGTCTTTTACTTGTGGGATATTAACAGTTTTATCTCTTACCTAGCAATTGTATTTCAAAAATTTTCAATGTCTGTGTACACTCATGAGTCCTGGTTTGACGCTGTGGGTTAACGTGTCAGACTGCAAACTCATTTGAACTGCAAGGTCAGTGGTTCAAGCTCACCAGCTGCTCCTTGGAAACCCTATACAGGGTCACTATGGGTCAGAATCAATTCGACAGCACTTAACAATAACTACAAATATACACTCAACCTTTCAAATGATCTTTAAAGCAGGTTTGCCCAATTATTGAGTTAAATAAATCTTTCATTCATGATCACTATGCATTTGTGAAATTATGCTCTGATATTGGGAGACTTGTGATTTGAAAAAAATCCATTCCCATTCTGCTGCTTCATGCTGCCGCCTCATCTGTGGAAATCAGAAAGTAAACATGCTGATGAGTCCTTTTGCTGTGAGCATAAAATGGCAGAGTTAGAGATCAGTTCCCCCTTCATTTTACTGAAGTTTACATTTGGTTAAGAGCTTTTATGTGAATCTAGTAAACACATCCTAACAAATGGCTTCCTTCAATGATGGTAAGAAAAAAGGAAAAAAAGCATGTTTTCTTTTGGTATCTGTAGGTTCCACTGAGTCGGTTCTGACTCATACAAGAGACTCTATGCAAAACATAGCAAAATACTACCTAGTCCTTATGTTTGAGAGCATTGTTGCTGCCACTCTGTCAATCCATCTTCTTGTTGGTCTTCCCCCTTTTCACTGACCCTCTACTTTTCCAAGCATGCTGGCCTTATCCAAGGGACTGGTCCTTACTAACAGTATGCCCTAACAACATGTCCAAGGATTCTGGTTGTACTTCTTTCAAGACCGATTTGTTTGTTCTAGCAGTCCATAGTACTTTAAATATTCTTCTCTAACACCATAATTCAAATGTATCAATTCTTTTATGATCTTCCTTATTCATTGTCCTACTTTTTCATGCATATGAGGCAACTGAAAATACTATGGTTTGGATGAGGTGCACTTTAATCCTCAAAGTAATATCTTTGCTCTTGAACCCTTTAGAAAGGTCTTTTGCAGCAGATTTGCTCAATAAAATACCTTGTTGATTTCCTGACTATTGATGACATACGCATTGATTGTGGAGCCCAACAAAATGAGATCTCTGACAACTTTGATGTTTCTCCGTTTATCATAATGGTATTGGACCAGTTGTGAGGATTATTGGTTTCTTTACATTGAGATACAATCCATTATGAAGGCTGTAGTCTGATCTTTTTCAGCAAGTACTTCTTGTTTAATGGGACCTGAAATCATGGCACTAACTTCTGTGCAGTCTTGATGCCCAGGAGAGGCAGAGATTCCCTGGGAGTGTATGCAGGTGGGGGCTGGCCTCATCTCTGGTCACCAAGGCAGTGTGGAGAACACCTTAACCTCTGTGAGCCAAAAGTATGTTTCTGCAATGCCAGTATGTTTTCTTGTCTCTGTATTTGCTCACAAAAGCTCAAGATGGCTATGCCCATCTGATCAGCAGGTACAGGTCATCAATCTCTCCTTTTTTGCTGCATTTTCTCAGCTGTCTCCTAGTAAATATTCAATCCACATCTATATCCCTTCATCAGAAGTTCAGAGCTCCAGGACTATCATCTACATCTATTTCATTTGGTTTTCTCTATCTTTATTGTAGAGGGTCCAAACAGTCTTTCTGCCTACTCCACCATCTTACCACCTCTACCCTCATTTGATTTCTTGACTGCTACTTTCATGAGTGTTGATAGTGGATCCAAGCAAAATGAAGTCTTGCACAACTTCAATCTTTTTTCCATTTATCATGCCATTAAACTATAGGAAAAAATTTTTGATCACTTCTAGATCTAAAAATAGGTTACCAGAATATACCAAATAATACATAAAACCTAAAATAACACTGGCATGTGATAATGTTTACAATCACCGCTCAAAGTTATAGTGACTTGATGTTAAGATAATGAGTGTGGTTCCAGGTAAAACATTGTCACTCTTTTTGTTAGAGGTATATGCAAAATATTTTTTGTATATCTTTCAGTCAGTGGAAACAGACAGTAATGTCTGGCTTAAATAAAAGTGAACCGGCATATAATAAACTTTCAAATACCGGAGAATATTTTGGCCGGGTATGCATTGCTTAACGCCTGTTGTAGTAGTGTTAAATCACATACACAACTTTGGTCCCATAAGGTATTTTGTTTGCAGCTTATTGATTTATTTAACATTTTAAGAGAAAGCAACATTCCTTTTGTTTCTATTTTCCTATAATGGATTTAAGAAGTCCTGGTGTGGTGCTGTGGGTTAATGCACTAGACTACAAAGTCAGTTTGAACTGCAAGGTTGGCAGTTCAAGCTCACTAGTCGTTCATTGGAAACGATGAGTTAGAATTGACTCAACAGCACTTAACAATAACAACAGTGGTTTAAAAGACCCTAAACTCCAAGAGTGAGAAAACAATGGTACACCCTAAATCATCACAGTACCTCCTCTGCCTCCTCTTGGCTTCATTCACTTGTCCAGCAGGCCTGCAGTCTTTTGCTCCTGGTGCAGAACAGTGTCATTTTTGCCACAACTCCTCCATTCTTGCTACAGGAATTGGTAGTGCTAGTCCACCCAGGGGCCCTCGTGAGCTCCTGACACTGGGAAGTGAAAGTGGTGGCACCAACTGCTTGTGATCAGAAAGTGGCTTCACTACTTTCTAATATATCATTTATGCCTTATTACACTTATGTCTAACATGGTGGTTTCTATACCCATGTCTCAGGCCAACTGAAGTCTTTACTTCACATAAGACATCAAAAATTCTCGCATTCCCTGCTTTCATCCATGAGATAAACTTTTATGGTCTCTGTTGGTAAGCCTAAGCCTATCAGGTTTGTCATTCCCAAATGATCCAAAGAATAAAAGTGCTTCAAAACCTCCCAAAATTATCTGCACATGTTCACTTATATTTTTCTGAAATGAGAAATTCTCTTATGAAACATCTTCTCTTTTCCCTGCCTCTTTCCTGCTTCTTTTGTTGACTCTTCAGTGGGTGAAAGGACTTTCTTAAACTTACTTTCTTCTTGACATAAACCTGGCAGCTAACATAATGGACAAATTTTCATACGAGTTTTCTGTCTTCCTATTTTAGCTTTACTTTCACTGTGCTAAGAGTACAAGCCATCTTCTCTTTACATCATACAGCAGGACATTAAGTCACAGCCTAGGAAGAAACCTCTGTGACTAAATGTCCTGGGTGAAGGGAAGCTGCCAAAATACATTGTGTATATTCTTATTGAATGGGTGGTGTCTGCTCACTGAGGACCCTTACCTTCTGAGGACTGTAAAATCTCTATTCCAAGAAGAATACTTGTGATTCCTTTCTTGAATTTGTCTCTCTGTAAGCATGGGGAAAGGGAGGAAACAAAGTTTTGCTGATTATGTTTCCTGTCCATTGTTTGACATATATTATCTCATTTTATCTCCATACAATCATCTATTGTAGGCGAAGAAACTGAAACTCAAAGGGGTTAACAAATTTGCCCAGGATCCCTGGCTAGCGGGACAATGTGTAGGTGTTCCAAACTAGGTTGAAGTCCAAAATCCATGTTTTTACAACATTTTAGGTGCTTGCTTTGCAAAATTTTAGTAAGTATAACAATAATAGGGAGAACATGTTAACATTCAGATTTCTAAGCCCCAACCCCAGAATTTCTGATTCAGTGGGTCTGGTATTTGCTCCCTGCTATGGAGAAGGATATCATGTTTGGTAAGGTGAAGGGTCAGAGAAAAAGAGGAAGACCCCCAGAGAGATGGATTGGCAAAGTGGCAACATGGCAACAACCCAGGACCAGGTAATGTTTCCTTCTGTTGTGCATAGGATCGCTATGAGTCCATACTGACTGGATGGCACTTAACAACAACAACAACAACATATTGATGCACACTGAGTTGGAATCAACTCCATGTCACAAAATAACAAGAACATGTTGATGATGTTGTTGGTCTGTGGACCATATTCTGAGAAGCACTGTTTTACTTATTTGATAAATCAGATTGATTTATCAAATAAATTTCAACAATTTGATAAATGTCCTCCAAATCTTAAACAGAGTCCTTCTTAAACTTCCACAAAAGAATTATACTTAATTGTAAACACAATAGAATGAATATCTGTTAAAGGATGTAAATGTTGCCTAGCCACTTAATGTAATGTTAATAATAGCAATTTTAGAGCTTGAAGGGAACTTAGAGTTTGTCTCTTCAGCTTCATTATGTTATTTTTTTAAAAAAGAGCAAATTTAATGGAGAAATATATTTTCTACTTCAATGAAGTTGTCAGGAAACAGGTTGTTCAAGCTGCTTCTGGCTAAATTAATTCTTTCAGAGTGAGACCAGAGTAACTTGGGGCCAATATATGATGGAAGTCTATCTTCCCAGGACTTTGGCAAACACATGGTTGTGAATCTAGCCTCTTTATATTCATGACCAAGCAGAGGATAGGATATAATATGACCTCGATGTCAGTTGTTTCAGACAACATGGAACCTCTCTAGCTGGTATGTGTGGGAAGAGGTATGCTTATCCATACAAGCTGTGGGGTGTTTATTGTGTTTTTTTCTGAACATTGTACAGAGACGCTGACTCACTCAGAATTTCCCATCACTGAATGCATCAAAGTAACCCTGCACTACATGTAGGCTTTCATTTGTCCCTCAGTCTGCTGCACTTTCTCTTATTTAGACTTCTGAATTATATCCAGATAGTTCAAGAAACCCATGTTCATATTCCTTTGTCTCTAAATCCAGTTTAGGAAATACTTTGTTTTTCATAGATGAGCTAATTTTCATGGCGTTTGCTCTTATGAATTGCTAAAAGACTGTCTTAGCACTGTAGTGTTGAAGATTCTCTTCTAAGAGTTTTGGGAGTGGGACTGATCTGAGCTATCAAATAGGGAGTACAACGACATTTGATTTAATTTAAGGATTAAAGAGGCTTATTATCAAGAGTCTATAACTGGAGAACGGGGGAAGGTCATGCCTTGGAAGAGAGTATAGATAGGTGAAACCTTGGGAGATTTTCTAGGGTGCCAGTAATGCTTGTGGGTGGGAAGAAGGTTGTTAAGTTCATCTGACTGGTTTGAACAAATAGAGAAATGAAATGTAATTTTACAGTGGAAAGGAAGCTTCATGTCTACGGCCAAATTATTGTTATGGGATAATTGCCAAGACATTTGTTATAATAAAGAGCTTCAAGAGGATCTAGGGGACAAGGCCTTGGAATGAGAGGAGACATATTTTTACTGTTAAAACTTTGAAAACAATTTGAATTTTAAATATATAAATGCTTTGCTTTATATAATTAAAATAAATTATTTTTACAAGTATGTAACAAGAGTTAAACGATGATAATTGTTGTTGTTGTGTGCTGTGGAGTTGGTTCCAACTCTTAGTGACCCTGTCCAGGGTTTCCAAGGCTGTAAATCTTTACAGGAGCAGAAAACCTTCATCTTTCTCCCATGGAACAATTGGTAGTTTCAAACTGCTGACCGTGAGATTAGCAGCTCGATTTGTAACCACTATGCTACTAGAGCTCCTGACATATAAGGAGCATTCTGGCCGTACTTCTTCAAGACAGTTTTGTTTGTTTTGCTCTCAGTCCATGGTACTAAGGGTATTGAAGACCACCTTTAATCTTCGTATTGATTTATTACATCAAATCACATAATGAGAGATCATCACATAACTGCAATATCACTCGCTACATTACTGCCAAACCACTGACATTCATGATCTTGACTGCTCTTGTTGTAGTTAGGAGTCATCCAGTTCATTCCAACTCATAGTAACCCTATGTACAACAAAATTAAGCAATGCCCAGTCCTGTGCCATCCTCACAATTGCTCTTATACTTGAGCTTATTGGCTGCTGCCACTAGGCCAATCAAATTCATTGTGCGTCTTCCTTTTATTCACTGACACTCCACTTTACCAAGCATAATGTCCATCTCCAGGAACTAGTTACACCTGATGTTGTTGTTGTTGTCAAGTACCGTAGAGACGGTTCCGACTCATAGTGACCCTGCACAGGGTTTCCGAGGCTGTAAATCTTTACAGGAGCAGAAAGCCTCATCTTTCTCCCGCAGAACAGCTGGTAGTTTCGAACTGCCGACCTTGCGGTTGGCAGCCCGATTCGTAAGCACTACGCTACCAGAGCTCCTTAGTTACACCTGATAGTATGCCCAAAAGATGAGAAACAAAGTCTTACCTTTTGGCTTTTAAGAAGCATTCTGGCTGTACTTCTTCCAAAACATATTTGATTTTGTTTTTATCTAGAAGTTTGTGCTTCTTCTTCTTTTTTTTCTTTTTTCTTTTAATGTTTTATTGTGAATTATGTGATAGTTTACATGGGAGAACATTAGCTTTGCATTCATCCTGTCGTATATCATTTCATTGCCATGGTTACAATCCCCTCCATGCATCATCAACCAACCAAAGGGTACCCTGCAAGCCCATCCCCCTGTTCTTCAGCACACAGCCCCACTCCCTCTCTGGGTCTAGAATCCCTGGCTGCTCCATCTCTCCACATCATCATCTCTGCCTCCATCTCTGGTGTCACTGCTTCTCTGGTTAGGGTACTACTCTCTGCTCTTCTCCCTTGATGGTCCCAGGGACCTCTCCTCCTGGACTGCAAAGTCAATCACTCCCCTCATTTGGCTACAAAACATCTACCTTTACATTTCCAACCCTCACAATCAGTCCCGATAACAATTATTCACTATTGTATCACAAGAGATCTATCCATATCTCCTTTCATCAGCCCTGCCCAGACAGATTGGGTACTACTCAAGGAGATTCTACCTTCCTCTGTTTCCTCTGGATCTAGGCTCTCTCTTGAAAGCTTGTAAGCCAGTCACTTCTTGCCTTTGTAGGCCCCCACCCCCATTTTGGGTAGCCAATGTCCAAGTTGTCCATCCCTGTCTACTTTGTGTATGGAGGAGGTGAGAATGATTCTTGCTGTAAAGATTTGTACTCTCTTTTGAGCTACTGCATCCATAGGTGAAGGTCAAGTTCATCAAATTGTATCAGATTACTCTTTTTTTCCTCTTATTTCTTCTTATAGTTGAGCTCTGATCATCCAGTCA
>NW_006408598.1:5324770-5325664 GCF_000296735.1 Chrysochloris asiatica
TGTTGTTATGTGCTGTGGAGTTGGTTCTGACTCATAGCGACCCTGCACAGGGTTTCTGAGACTGTAAATCTTTACAGGAACAGAAAACCTCATCTTTCTCCTGCAGAACAGCTAGTAGTTTCAAACTGCTGATCCTGAAGTTAACAGCCAATTTGTAACCACTATGCTACCAAGAACAACATCTAGACATCTTACTACTGATATTTTTAGGCTGATTACTTGTTAAGCTGAATGCAAATGAGATTGTAGGGGGAAAGAAAAAGCTGGAACCTGTAAGGGCAACTCCTCTTCTCAGAGGAATGTTTGGAACTCACTTACTTCCAGAGGCATCTGGAGGAGAAGATTTGGGGTTCCAGGCTCCTAAATCCTTTTCAACAACAACAGAAACTGTTCAACTTATTGTCATATGCACTTTGACTTGATATGTCATTCCAAGAAAGCAGACTTCTGGGATCATGGTGTGGCACTGGATGTGTATAAGCACTGGATGGCTAACCTCAGGGTAAGCAGTTCAAACCCACTAGCTGCTCCTTGGAAACCTATACAGGGTCACTGTGAGTCAGAACTGATTTGATGGTACTTAACAGAAACAACAGACCATTTAGGAGGTACACATTGTTATCTACATTTTGTAGTTGTAGTACACAGAGGTAAAAACTTGTTCAAATTCATACAACCAGTAAGACATAGCTCTGAATTCAAACTCAGGCAGTCTGATCGAGAGCTACTCTTACAGAGAGTAGGTGCAAAAGGAATTTAAAAAGGGTACAGGGTAAATGGATCAAAGACCTAGACCTGAGAAGAACTAGTGACTCAGAATTAGGGTTCACAAGGTAGGCAGTTCAAACTCACCAGCTACTCACTGAAAACCCTATTTAGGGTTGCTATGAGTCA
>NW_006408598.1:5328235-5329955 GCF_000296735.1 Chrysochloris asiatica
TGTTGAGAGATCCGAGCTTAATCTGACTTGTTTGACTTTGTATGTAACACTTCTCTTTTCCCTAGATGCTTTCAGGATTCTGTCCTTATCTTTGAATTTGGAAAACTTGATTATAATATATCTTGGTGATTTTCTTTTAGGTCTATCCTTCCTGGGATTCGTTGAGCTTCTTGAATGCTTATCTTTTCATGTTTCAGGATGTTAGGAAAATTTTCTTCCAGAAGCTCTTAAACTGTCTCCTCTGTGGACTTGTGTGATTGGTTGTTCCTGTTCAGGAATGCCGATAATTCTTAAGTGATTCCTCTTCATGTTGTCCAACGTAAATCTTAGTCCTTCTTTAGATTTTTTTATCCTTTTTTGTGCTTGCTCTTCTTTCTATCTCTTCAATTCTACTCCTTTGTCTTTTGGATTCCTGCTTGACTTAGAGATTAGAAGACTGCAGAACTCATGGATTAATATCATCAGAGAAAATCTTAAAAATTCCTTTAACTGTGATATGTACCAGAGGACACCTACGGGGTGAAATACAGATTTCTTTTGCTATACATCCTTCACAGTCTCCTGTACCTTAAATGGTGATGAATGCCTTTATTAAACCCTGTGTTTGGCATTTATCAGTTTTAAGACTAAAGGCATTTTAAGCCACTTCTAGGAATCTAGTGTGGCACTCTAAGTTAAAGCATTGGACTACAAAGTTGGTTTAAACACAAGGTTGGCAGTCCAAGCTCCCCAGCTGCTCCTTGGAAACCCTATACAGGGTCACTGTGGTCAATGGCACTCACCATCAACAATAGTATTTCTTATGAGTGTAGTAGCTCTGTAGGATAACAACAATAACAGTTCTTCATCTAATACTCTACTCATACAGACAAATAAATAAATCATAAATTTCAAAGTACTGGAAACATGCCAGGTAATAAAGTATGTTTATTAAATAGAGACTACACTTAATTATCTTAACAGCCCACTTCTATATTACCTGTATAGAAATTGTTCCTCAAAAAGATTGCTTTATGTGCCCAGTTACAAATTGGATGTTAACTGTGGATCCAAAACTGGAACCCTAATAGTTTGGCAAGAAGACCTGTTGGTGGAGTAGTTACAGCATTTGACTGCTAACCAGAAGTTCAGCAGTTCAAACCCACCAGCTACTCCATGAAAGAAAGATATGCCAATCTGCTTTCCTAAGAACTCACAGTCTTGGAAATCCTAAGACACAGTTCTACTTGGTCTTACAGGATCACTATGAGTTGTAATCAATTCAATGACAACTCAGTTTGACCCTTGAACCCTCATACTTAAAATAGATTTTATTTTACTAAGTAGAAGTTTATTTATATGAAAATTAAAACAATGATATGCTAATCTTCCACACACATGCACACCTATGTAAGAACGGTTTAAAACATAGAAAAGAAACATACAGCATTAGATGCAAAACTCTGACATCATGGAGGGCGTAATTGGCACTGTAGTTTGGAAAACAATTTTTTTCCCTTCTAATATTAATAACTCTTTAAAACTCCATGTGGTTTGGCTCAGGCTTTACTCTTCCAGAATCTATTCTAAAAACCAATCAAAAAACAATACATTTAAAGATTTTAAAGATTTGTCTGCTAAAACACTATTTTGAGTAGTAAAATCAAAAGGAAGCAATGTAAGTGTTCAGCAGGGACGTAAATTATTGAGTTGTTGTTGTTGTTGTTATGTGCCATGGTGT
>NW_006408598.1:5330445-5337388 GCF_000296735.1 Chrysochloris asiatica
TTACTGTGAGAAATAACTCTTGTGGCCATGTTCCATCTTCAAGAATATAAAGGCTCATGATATTGCTGGACCAGGCAGACAGACTGTTGATTTGCAGCCAGGGATATATAGCAGGATGAATTAGGGAAAGGGAGGAAGGGAATCTGTTCTAGGACTAGGAACTTTAAATAAGAATACAGTCACTAAGACCATGGGCCAGCAATTTTGGCTTCTCTGGGGGTAGGGAAAATGAGACATGCCATACAATTGTATATGAGGAATTAGAGGAGGGGCTTTTTATGAGACAGGGGAACAAAACTGTTTGTGGACCAGCCATAGACATGCGTATGCCCATATCTATGGGGTTGGGTGCCTAATTTTGCAAAATTGAACAAAGAAAACCTCACTCTCATTAAAATGAGCACCAATTGGATTACTTGAGCATTTGTCAGTATGGACAACATTTCTCATATTTACCATATAAATATCTATCCTACTAATGATGCAAGGGAGCATCGTGGCTCTGTAGGATAAGCACTGGACTGCAGACCACAAGATCAGTGGTTAGAGACACCAGCCAATCCACAGGAGAAAGCAGAAGCTTTTTGCTTCAGAACGTTTTACAGTGCTAGAAAGCCTATCCAGGGTCACTATGCATCAGAGCTGACTTGAAGGCACTTCACAGCAGTAACAACAACTGTTGATGCAATGTGGATATTTCCAATTTGGATTATTAGAACAAAGCTACTATGAAAACCCATGTATTTCTAACCTGTGGCACATCTGTATCATAAGCTATCCCTATCACATTATGTGGTCCTAGGCAACAACATACTTCTAATCTATTCCCGAGTTACTGCATTGATTCACTGTCCTTCCAACAGATTTGAAAATTTCTGTTGCTCAACTCTATTACAAATTATCTTTGATGACTCTTTGGGTTCCTTAAGGTGTATTTTATTTCTTGATTTACAGGAGTTCTTTATACACTCTGAGGATAAGAAATAACTGTCAGTTGTATTGTTGTGTTTCTAATCGGATTCTCTTTTTATGTCAAATCTTATCATTTGTTCTCTGTTTTTGTATTTTTATTTTTGTTTCTTAGTATTATTTCTTAGAAGTGTATTACTCATGTTTTTAATCTACAGATTGTTGCTTTTTTCACTTTGGGACATTTTCAACTGTAATATCTTAAAATATGATTTCTACCCCATTCTGTGTCTCTTCTTTTTGTAAGAACTCAACTGACATGCTCGACCTTGTTTTTCTATCTCCAATCTTTAGGATTCTTATTTTTCTTATTCTGTTTTTCACTCTTTTTTTCTCTATAAGAGTAAGTCAAAGAATATTGCTGCAGAATCATAGAAATCTTAATTAAAGACAAAGATCAAAATGTAAAGCTATTGTTCCTCAACATATTCTCCATTGAGTTCTATATATTTCTAAAGGTTACCTTTCCATCTCTAATCCTTTCCTCAATAATCCTGAACTCTTAAATTTACAACATATCAAAACAGCAATTTTGGCAACCTCGAGGGGCTTATATCACATTCCTTTACATGTTCTTTTGATCAAAAAGAAGTCTGAAGGGGAAAACTAAGGGTTGTACAATAGATATGGTAATGTTTCTCCATGACATTCTCATAAGGCTTGCCTTGCTACCTTAAAAGAATGAGCAGGCACATTGTCATGATGGAAAAAAATTCCTTGGTGCAACTTTCCAGGTCTTTTGCTCACCAATAAAGTTTTCAATTTTCTGAAAACATCTTGATAATAAGCCCCCATGATCAACCTGTGTTCTTTGAGCAAAATCTGACAAGATTATCCCTTTTGAATCTCCCTAGCAAGAGGGGGGAAAAAAAAAAAAAAAAAACAATTTTTCCATAGCCTTATGAACTGACTTTTCTGCCTAGAATTAATTGGTCCAGCAGATACCCTTGGAAACTACTCTTTATATTGGATCTTGCAATCTGGATCATATTGGTAAGTCTAAGATGCATCTCTAGTTATTAGTTACAGTTCATTCCACTAAATAGTGTTCATTAACTTCAATCTTGTTTAAAAGATTGATGGAAAGATCAGTGATTATTCAGGAACCAATGGTGCAGAAAGCTCACTGAGACCAACGTGTCCACTTAAAACAGAAAATGCCAAACAATGTGCAATCTCCATCTCAGTAGCTGTCACATCATTGGTCATTCTACAGTCTTCTTCTACCAGCTACTGGGCTCAGCCACAGTTTCTGAACTTCTGCCACAATTTCTTTAGTGTTCAAAGCTGAAGTTGACTCATTTTTGAGGTCTTTCCAACCTTCCTTAAAACCCTTGATTCACCCAGAATTTTTATTTATTTGGAATGGCATTCCTGTAAATTTATTGCAAAGCTTCAAAGATTTGGGACGATGTACATTAGAGTTTTCTTTAAAATTTGATATTAGCGCTGACCTCAAAATTGCATTCATTTTCGTATGGCACTAAAAAAGTATCTTTCTCTTAAAGATACCTTAAGGAGACTCAGGCAAGTTCATAACTAAGTGAATATATCTAACTGCTTTTTCTCTACTGATCACAGAGACATGTTTAAACACATTTTATCTGGGGAAAACCTGTGTATGTAAGAGCTAGAAACCTAGTAGCAATACTTTTCCAACTTAGCCTCATATGGGTCATTTGGAATAATTTGGGACTTTCTTCCAATTTACTAATTTTCTTATCATTGTCTAACCTGGTGTTAAGACAATCTATTGAATTTTTAAGTCCATTTATTGTATGTTATTTGTGTGTAATTTTGTTCAGTTCTTTTATAAATCTTCTGGGTCATGTTTTATGGTTTTTCAAACTGTTTACATTTTCAAATTTGATTTTTATCTTCTTAATCATAGTTGTTGTTCTTGGTTGTGATGTGTGTCATCAAGTGGGTTCTGACTCATGGCAACCCTACTTGGGGTTTCCTAAACTGTAAATCCCATGGGAGCAGAAAGTCTCATCTTTCTACTGTGGATAGGATGGTGGATTTGAACTGCTGACCTGTAGCTAGTCTCTCAATGCATTAACCCACTCTGCTACAAATGCTCCTGAAAAATAGTAAGCCTGACTAGTCTTTTAAATTCAGACACCTTGAATCCCCTGGATATGTTTTTGCTATTGGATATTATTATTGTTCTCACTGCAAGTGAGTTCCTCTTCCTGGTAATTTCTTATTCTTTAGTATGTATTTCATTCAAAATAGAGATTGCTTACAAGAAGAATTTTGGGCCTAGATGGTTTTACCGGCCTCTAGGCAATTTTATTACCATTTCATTCTTACTTCTAGGGTGCAGCCCAAAATGGTACCAGATTTCCTGCCTGAGACAAGTCTCTGACTTAGAATTTTTTTCTCCTAGTTCTGTAAATTCATCAAATCACAGCTGCTTCTCTCAGTTTATTCACTGTCTTTGGCAAACATCCCAAGGCAAAAGCAATCATGTGCAAAATTCATTATTCTGTTTCGGTGCTCCCTCAGATCTCAACCTGATAATCCTTCACTACCATGCTAGAGCTCTCTGGTAGCATAGTGGTTACGAATTGGGCTGTGAACAGTAAGGTCAGCAGTTCGAAACTACCAGCGGTTCCGCAGGAGAAAGATGAGGCGTTCTGCTCCCATAAAGACTTGCAGCCTCGGAAACCCTGTGCAGGGTCGCTATGAGTCGGAACCGACTCCATGGCACACAACAACAACAACAACCATGCTAGATATTAGAATCTTCTAAGAAAAGAAAATAATGCACCATTTTTACAGTCATTTTTGTTGTCAACACTGAGAGGATTTGGGCTGCTGTGTTGCAATCATAATTCTAAAGAATAAACATATGTAATATTTAATTTAGTAAACAAAACAGAATAAAATTGTTTATATATGAGTACCCCAGAGTAATCTAATGTGAATAACAGCAAGACTAGAGGAAAAAATTTAAAATTCAAATGATAATGGGGCTATTTTTGTTATTGTTAAGTGCTGTCAAGTCAATTTTGACTTATAGCCTCCAAGCAGATGGTTTCCGAGGTGGGTTCGAACCTCTGACTTAGTAGTTTTCAGTCCATTGCTTATGCTACATTGCCACACAGGATAATACCTTATAATGTCTCCTTGCTTCTTTCTTTCTTTTTAAAAAATACATTTTCTAAGATTGTTGTTGTTGTTAAGTGCCATTGAGTCGATTCCAACCCATAGCAACCCTGTATAGGGTTTCTGAGGAGCAACTGGTAAGCTTGAACTGCCGACCTTGTAGTTCAAATGGCTTTGCAGTCTGGCACATTAACCCACAGCACCACATCAAGACTTCACATCTTCTAAGGTAAGAAAGTATTAATTTCCAAGTGCACTAAAGAAAAAAAAAAATCAGTTTACTTAAGTAAGTAGATCTGAATTCTAATGCTAATACTTGTATGAAATAACTAAGTGACACTGGACAGTAACTCAGCCATGGTTTTCTACATTGTAAAATAAATCTAAAATAGAGCAACTTGAAGGTCCCTTGTACCATAATTTAAAAACATGAGCCAAACTTGTTTTAAGAATGCAAATAAAGAAGGGTTCCTGAGATAGGGTGTACAAATTCAGACCGAAAATACAACAGTTAAGCATTTAGCTGCTAACCAAATAGTTGGTAGTTTGAACATACCCTGTGTCTCCATGGGAGAAAGAAGAAAGATCTGATGCTCTCTCCTATAAAGACTGTTGTTGTTAAGTACTGTCGAGTTGGTTCTGACTCATAGTGGCCCTGTACAGGGTTCCCAAGGAACTCCCAGTGGGTTTGAATCACTGACCTTGTGGTTCACAGTCCAGTACTTATCTTACAGTGCCGAACCTAGAAAAATGCTGTAGGGAAGTTTCACGCCCCGGCATATTGGGTCACTATGAGTCAGAACCTACTGGGCAGCACCTTACAACAAAACACTGTGATAAAGTCACATCCTATGAATAAAAAAGAGAAAACACCCCAAAAAGGCATATTATTTACTTAAAATTTTGGATTAGGTTTTGGGCTGCTAATTGTAAGGTCAACAGTTCAAACCCACTAGCCATTCCCTGGGTAAAAGTTGAGGCTCTCTGCTCCAGTAAAGATTCAGTCTCAGAAACTCTATGTAGAGGTCAGTATGATTGGGAATCGACTCGACAGTGATAGTTTTAGTTTGGTTCACATCTAATAGGATAAAAACTGAAAATATTTATAGTAACAATGAGTTGGCTAAGAATACGTAGACAGAGTCAATAATAAAAAGTTCGTTAGGATGAATATAGGGTAAGATTACTTCCAAAGTTCTTATAAATGAGGGGAGAGCTCAGTATTATTATGCTGAAAATAAAGGCTTCTGTATAAATGAGGATTTGTTATTCCTGACTATAAGTTTTTAAATTCTGTTGTATCGCTTCACAAACATAGAAGTCCTGATGTGGTACTGTAGGATAAACACTGGACTGCTAACCACAAGGTCAATGGCTCAAACCCACCAGCCACTCCTCAGAAACTTTATACAGGGGCACTGTGAGTCAGAACTGACTCAATGGCACTTAACAATAACATACATAGAATAAAGGACAAAATCTTCAGTTCAATTAACCTTCTAAACTTATTTCTTACTTCTTGCCAACACAGTCATTTCCTTTGAAAACTGAGTTATGGTAACAGCAAACTTCAGACATCAAGCATGACACTATTTATCCCTACCTCTGTTTTACATATGCTGATTCCTTTGCTAGAACAGCTTCTTGCTTCTGCCCTCGTGCATAGTTTAAATGTGGGATAGGTGTACCCAGGCTCCTTGGGGAGAAGTGCATTTTTTTTGCCTTCTATTTCACTTTATGAGAACAATAAGGCTGTCTGGTCCTGTCAAGATATACTCTCAGAAACCTTATATAGGATTGCTATGAGTTGGAATCAACTCAATGACCATTAATAGGTTTGACTTTGCTCTGATAACTTTGTACATATATCTGTGTGGTAGCATTTTCATTCATTAAAGACCTTTTACCCTTGTGAATTATGACCTCCTTGATAAAAAGATTTGGTATTCAATATATACTGTTGTTGTTGATATTAAAAGCCCTCAAGTCAGTTCCAATTCATAGTGACCTTGTAAATGGTTTCTGAGGCTTTAAATCTTTCATGGAAGAGAAAGCTTCATCTTTCTCCTGGGAAGTGGCTGGTGGGCTCAAACTGTTGACCTTGTCTGATGATTATCATATGGAGCCACTGTGCTCCCCTAGAAACATAGTAAATGTTCAGTGAATTTGTGTGAATAAGTACATAAATGAATATATTATGTAATGTTACTCAAAGTGTGGTCTTTTCATGGCTCAGTATTAAACCTCAAACTTTTACAAGTCTGTTATAGTTACAATATGTGAGAATGAGCATTTAAAAGACATTTTGAAAGTAGTTTGGCATTGTAGTTTATAAAATATTATTCATTGGAAGATTGAAATTAAAATAATAATAACAAACTTGATTCTTCACACAAGAGAGTTTGAGAAGCTCTGCACTGAGGGTTTGTTAAGTACACTTGCAAACCATTTAAACCTCAGTCCACTTTCAATGTAATTAAATATATCAATATCTCATTACTGAGAAAGCAATTGTGGTATAATACATATTTCTTGCATGCTATGTGTAAGGACATAGATGTTGTTGTTCTTAGATGACATCGAGTTGGTATTGACTCATAGCGATCCTATGCACAACAGAATGAAACATTGCCCTGTCCTGGGCTAACCTCATAATTGTTGCCACGCTTGAGCCCATTGATACTGCCACTTGGCCAGTCCATCTTACTAAGGGTCTTCCTCTTTGTCTCTGACCCTCCACCTTACCAAATATGATATCCCTCTCCAGTGACTGGTCCCTCCTAACAATATGTCTGAAGTATGAGAGACAAAGTCTGGCCATCCTGGCCTCCAAGGAATACTCTGACTGTACTTCTTCCAA
>NW_006408598.1:5338793-5363228 GCF_000296735.1 Chrysochloris asiatica
CACTACAAGCCTGCCTCCTGGTCATCAGCACACAGCCCCTCTCCCTCTCTGTGTCTAAAGTCCCCAACTGCTCCATCTCTCCACGCTCCTTCCATCTTCTTTTGATGCTTTCTGTGTCATTCAATAATTTGTCCAGAGAATCCATCAACAACAAAAGCCGAGGCTTGAATTTTTTCATCAGTTTCCTCAGCTTCAAAAATGCTGAGCGTGTTCTTTTCTTTTGGTTTTCTAACTTCAGATCTGTGTACATTTCTTTGTAATGTTTGAATTTGTCTTCTTCAGCTGACCTTTGAAATTTTCTGTTCAGCTCCTGTACTCCTCATTTCTTCCATCGGCTTTAGCATCTCTAAGCTGAAGAGCAAGTATCAGTGTCTCTTCTGACATCCATTTAGATCTTTTCCTTCTTTGTCTTTTTAATGATTGTTTGCTTTCTTTCTGTATGATGTTCTCGATGTCATCTCACAACCCTTCTGGTCTTTGGTGTTTAGTGTCTAATGTATCAAATCTGTTCTTCAGATGATCCCTAAATTCACTTGGGATATATTCAAGCTCATATTTTGGCTCTTGTTGCATTTTTTTCATTTTCTTTAGTTTTAGTTTTAATTTGCATATGAACAATTAATGGTCAGTTTCACAATTTGCCCCTGGCCTTGTTTTGGCTGATGAGCTTTTCCAACTTCTCTTTCCACAGATGTAGTCAATTTGAATTCTGTGTATTCCATCTGGTTAGGTCTATGTGTATAGTCATCTTTTATGCTGTTTAAAAAAGGTATTTTAAATGAACAAATCATTGGTTTTGCAGAATTCTATCATGTGATCTCCAGCATCATTTCTATCACCAAGGCCATGTTTTCCAACTACTGACCTTTTTTCTCAACTTTTGCATTCCAATCACCAGTGATTATCAATACATCTTGGGTGCATGTTTAATCAATTTCATATTGAAGAAGTTGGTAGAATTCTTCTACTTCATCATCCCTGGCTTTAGTGGTTGGTGTGTAAATTTGAATAATAATGGTCTTATTTGATCTTTCTTGCAGATATATGGATAGTATCCTACCACAATGTTGTACTTCGTGACTGATCTGGATATGTTCTTTTTAACAATGAATGCAACACCATTCTTCTTCAATTTGTCATTCCCAGCATAATAAACCATGCGGTTGTCAGATTCAAAATGGCCAATATCAGTCAAATTCAGTTCACTATTGCCTAAAATACTGATGTTTATGTATTCCAGTTCATTTTTATCAATTTCCAATTTTCCTAGATTCATACTTTGTCCATTCCATATTCTGATTATTAATGGATGTTTATAGTTGTTTCCCTTCATTTTGAATTGTGTCCCATCAGCAGCAAATGAAGGTCCCGTGGGTTTTACTCCTGAGGGCTTTACTCCATTCGCATCATCATGGTCATCTCTACTTTGAGGAGGCAGCTCTTCCCCTGTCGCATTTTGAGTGCCTTCTAACCTGAGGGGCTCATTTTCTGGCACTATATCTGACAGTGTTTCCCTGTTATTCATAAGGTTTTCAGTGCCTAAGTATTCAGAACTAGTTCGTCTCTCCTTCTCCTAGTCTGTCTTCATTTGTAAGCTCATCTGAAACCTGTCCACCATGGGTGACCCATCGCATAGCTTCCAGAATCACAGCAACTCACAAGCCACTACAGTACAACAAACTGAAAGACAAGTGGTGGAAAACATAGATGTTTGCTATCAAATACAAATACTCAATGTAAAGACCTAATGTGCCATCAGAAAGCATGAGGAGAAGGAGTGAATAAGGATGGAACTTGGAAGTAAAGAATAGATTTAGTGTCTCTATATTTAACATCTGTGCATTTGATTATGCATCAGTTATCTGATGGTCGAGGCCTGGAGTAATCTATGACTTTGGATTTGCACAATTTTGAATCTTATTTCTTGAAGTCTACCATACAAGGACAAGTCATTTTATACTTGGGAATAAATAAAAAAATTGTCTCAATTCTCTATCTTCCCTGTATTCATACTCCTAGTAATGCAATTTTGTAGTTCCTGTAATTAAGTGGGATTTTCCTTTCTTCTCCTAGAATCAAGACAGGCTTTTTGACTTGGCTTGGCTAATTCAATGCAGCATAGGTGACAAATGGGAATATCTGAATTTAGGACAAAGATATTTGAATTTATAATAAAAGGACTCTTACCCATTTTACTCATTCCATTTAAACTATCAGCCATCAAATGAGCAAGTCCAGGTTCATCAAATAGATTGTGAGAGACCCTGTGTAACAAAGACAAGATGCCTCTAACCAGATAGTCCCAGAAAACTACCAAGCTCTGAGAAAGCCCAACCAATATCAGTAAACAGTAGGCACTTAAGCAGACTCAAATGAGGTCAGCCTAAACTAACACCAACTCATAAGCAATGATAAATGTTTATTAGTTTTAGTCACAAAGTTTGGAGATCATTTGTTTTGAAGCTTTAGCTAACTGATACCATACTCAATTTCCAACAGGGTTTTTTTAAGCACGAATCAAGAATATCTTTAATATATGAGTTTCTTACAAATAGAAGTACCTTCATAGAATTGCAGTTTTTCTGCCTAACAATATATATATATATATCAAAGACCCATTTCACCCTGAAATTTTTAAGCAATTTGACCACCCACCTCAGAAAATAACCGTCCAATCAATTATGCTGCTGTTACTATGCAATCAAATTTATTCAAAGTCCTAACGCAGAAAAATCTTATCTAGTGTCTGAAGAGTTGAAGGATATTCCCGCAGATATCAAAATCTCCTGAGAACACAGTTTTAAATCTTTGCTTTCACCTGTGTCAAGTTCTGATATCGCATATGTTTTCTGGGGAATTGTTCCCCCTTTTAACTTAATGAAATCCACTCACAAATCAGGAGCCAGATGTCTTATTGGGTGGTAGTGACATTTTAAACTATGTGTTAATAAAAATTCTAAGAAAAAGAAGAAAAAAGAAGTAGTTAAATATTTAATGTCACTTCTAACCATTGTTTCCACTTCTTGGAAAAAATCCTAGCATAATAAATGAAACAAACATTTCCATCACAAATACATTTATTATTTCCACATGGAGAGGGTGCATGTGTAGGATGTGCAATTATGTTTGCTTTCGAATGAGAAATGCTTTAAATCTCATACACAGAGTCTTGTCTCTTTCATCGGGGGTCCAGCCAGATCAGATTTTCTCACGGAAACTGGAAAGAACCAAAGAAATAGCTCTACAATTGTGCTCCTTGGAGAATTAAGGTCATGTCTTTGGTACTTTCATAGTTTCTCTTATTTTTTTCAAGTCATGAAGGGATGTGTCTGTCTGATACAGGAGGTTTCTCTTTGCCCATCCATTTTGTTTTCCTTTTGATTTCCCGTTTCCTTTGTACTTCCAGAGTCCTTCCCTTGCCCCAATAATCTCTTCCCATCTATAACCAGTCTGTGCAAGGTTCCTTTAGACACCTTTCTTGGGCTTACCAGGAAGAATGATACTGCTCCAGATGCCTGCCTCCCTCTGAGAAGATTGAAAGCTCATCAGTCTGTAGTCACGCTCTGGAATTCAAGAGCACTGGCTTTGAGACACATAGGATGTGATTCATAGGTTTACTTTGTGATCTTCTTGAACATCATTCCTTTGCTTGGTAAAAGCAGTAACAATGCCTGCATGAAAGATTGTTGTAAAAATGAAAGATAAAATTTTTAACTAATAGTTGTTTTTGTCAAGTGCCATCGAGTCCATATCCATTGAGCAGAACTTCCAGACTATGACAGATTAGGAAGAAATACCTGGCAAGCTACTGTCAAAAATTAACCAGTGAAAATTCTATGAATCACAACAGATAATTGTCCAACATAGTTTTAGAAGATGATGCCCCTGGGCTGGAAGTCACTGAAAGTACATGGTGGTGGTGGTGGCTGTGTGCTATGGAGTCGATTCTGACTCATAGCGACCCTGTACAGGGTTTTCGAGGTTGTAAATCTTTACAGGAGCAGAATGCCTCATCTTTCTGCCACAGAACAGCTGGTAGTTTCGAACTGCTGACCTTGTGGTTCGCAGCCCGATTCATAACCATTACTCTACCAGAGCTCCTCTGAAATTACATAGTGAACATAAGAACAAACTCTATTATGCCAGTAATCATGATGATGGCAAAGGACCAGACAATGTTTTATTCTTTTGTGCATAGGATCACCATGAGTCAGAACCACCTTGATGGTAACTAAAAATTACAATAATACACATACACATATACACCACCCACCTGTCAGTTTGCTATGATGTTGCAAGCTATCCCACTAGTATATCAAATAGCAACATGGTCACCCATGGTGGATAGGTTTCAACGGAGCTTCCAGATGAAGGCAGACTAAGAAGAAAGGCCTGGTGATCTACTTCCAAATATTTATGTATAACAACAAAACGTTGTTGATATAGTGCTGGAAGATGAACCCCTCAACATATCAAAGAACATAAAGTTATCTCTGTGCTGGACAATGTTTGCTTCTGATGTATCTACATGGTGACCATGAGTCAGAGCTAACTGGACTGCAACTAGCAACAAAAACAAGCACCCGTGCTCAATTCTGTATTTCTCTCTTTCACACTTACTCACTAAATTTCCTTTTTTTGTCATTCAATATATGGAATCTGGGAGAAATCATCACTGTAAGCTTAGTTGTAAATTATACTCCCATAATGGAGTCCTGGTATGGCGCTGTGGGTCAACGCTCCAGACTGCAAAGCCATTTGAACTGCAAGGTCGGTGGTTCAAGCTCACCAGCTGCTCCTCAGAAACCCTATACAGGGTCGCTATGGGTCGGAATCGACTCGATGGCACTTAGCAAAAATCTCTCATGTATATTCCTGTAATGTATGAATTTTTGCCTCCTCTTCTATGCGATTCATGTTTGCCTCTTATATTTTCTGTATGATGGCACACATAAAAATAATTAATTTTTTTACAGCTCACTGGGCTAAAGGAATGAGAATCCTTGTAGCCAGAGGCAGCTGGCTGCTCCCAAGACATCAGTCAAGTTCTGTCACTAGAAGGACCATCCATATATATGAGCAGTATCACAATTGATCCAAAAATACTTGAGATGATTTTCATCATTATTCATAACACTTTCTATAAAGAGAATCCAACCCCCTTTGGAGAATATTGAGTAGTCCCAAAATCTATGAATTAGACTATTTTCATACTAATATTAGCACAGACTCCTGGTGTGGTGCTGTAAGGTCAGCACAGCACGTGACTGTGAACTTCAAGGTGGGCAGATCAAACTCAAAAAACATATACAGGATCGCTATGGGTTGGAACTGGCTCAATGGCACTTAACAACAACAATATTAACACACTACTTGTGCTGGACTGCAATGTTTCTTTGAACAGAAAGGTCGGCGGTTCAAGCTCACCAGCCACTCCTTGGAAACCCTATACAGGGTCACTATGAGTCAATAACGATTCAATGACACTTAACAACAGCAGCAACAATTCAAACTAAATTAGGTCACATGTTAGATTAGTTACTCTTTCAGGGAATCGTAGTAATGTTGGTATAAACACAATGCTAATAATTTACAGGCACTTAACTATTTACACACAGTTCCAAGTACTTCAACTGCCACATTTATTCATTCTAAATATACATTCCTTTCAAGGCAAAGTCATTATTTTTATAATGTCTTCTGCATGCTTCACTGTTGTTGCATTACAATATTTGATGAAATAAGCTTGATGAACTAGACTTCCGTATACTGAAATACCTATGAAATGTAAGAGTTATGAAATCGCATCTCTTTAGCCTTTATTATATTGTTAATTCCTTGTGAGTGATACTTATTCATCTTTTTGCCTCCTATAGTGATTTGTACTTCTTAAAATTGAATTCTTTCTCTCCTTGAATGCATGTAGTTGTTGTCGTTAAGTGCTGTTGACTCAGTTCTGACTCATAGGAACCCTGTATAGGGTTTCCAAGGAGCTCTGATAGCGTAGTGGTTACAAGTCCAGCTGCTAATCTCACGGTCGGCAATATGAAACTGCCAGCAGTTCTGTGGGAGAAAGACGAGACGATCTGATTCAGTAAAGATTTACAACCTTGGAAACCTTATACAGGGTCGCTATGAGTTGGAACTGACTGGCAATTAACAGCAACAACAGTACTAAATTAGAGAGTAAATAATTTAAGCTAATATTTTAAAATCAGATTATTATGTATAATTTAAATACAGAAAAATTCACCCTTTTATGGAACAGTTCTATAGTTTACATACAGTTAAAATCACCCTTTTACAGAAAATGTATTCAATTGCGTAACACTTCCAGAATTAGGATACAGAACAATCTGTCACCCCAAATATCCCCTTATGTCCCTTTGTAGTCAAATTTTCCCTGACCACATGCACCAAGCTCCTAGTTGTTGGTATTATTGTTGTGTGGCATTGGCGTGGTTCTAACTCATAGCAACCCTGTTAAGGGTTTCCAAGAGTGGCTGGTGGTTTAAACTGCTGGCCTTGTAATTACCAGACAAGCACTTATCCTACAGCACCACACCAGAGCTTGTAGAAACCACTGATATTTTATGTCTCTACAATTATTTTACCTTTTCCAGAATAACATATAAATGTAGCTTTTTTTTTTTTTTAGTTTAATTCATTTTAATAACAAACTTATAGGAACAGCATAGAAGACAGACAACATTAAAAACATGTACTTGCATGTAGGACAACTCAGTTAGAAAAGTATAGTGAATGGATGTAATCTACCTATGATAAAAATGCTACAAACACCATTTAGTTGCTGTCAATAAGAAAGTTACTTGTTTAAAAAAAAAAAAATCCAAATGCTGGCATTGTCCAGAAAATTTTAACAGGTTTATTTATAATTGTTATACAGTTGAACTGCTTAAACTTGTTCACCAAAACATTTTGAATTGCATTAATGCTTTATGTCCCTATATTTATATTAAAAATTCCCACAAATGAAAATGAAAAAATTGCCAATACCTGATCTCTGTATGCCATTTTACCATTCACAATCATATACATAGGTACCTTTTGACCCCATGGGGTGAAAAAAATCTAATGTTTAGAAGTACCAGGAAGGCACTTCTGAACAGGAAGTAAGAGGATTTCTGAGGAGGGGCTGGTGGATTGAACCCCCAACCTTCTGGTTAACAGTCCAGTGCTTATCCAGTGCCACAACAGGATTCCAAGGAATCTTATTAAATTGTAGATTATGATTCAGTATCTCTGGGGTGGAATTGCAAATTTTCAGCAGGGGGTCAAACAAAAATGAACTAGTTCAAAGTCCTGCTTCTTCAATATTGGCAGTTTTCAAAGCTACATATCTTCTGCCAATGGAGGTGGTGTTTTCTTAGGAGGAGTTTTGAATAAAGGACACATTCAGATTCATATATTACAAGGAGGAAATACATTTCAAGAAAGCCTGAATTTACCTTCAGGTAAGCAGACTTCATCCTAATTTTATTGATGGGATAGCAGAAGTCTAGAAAAGTTAAATGTCTTAGCCAAAGTCCCAGATAAAATCAGTGGTAGAAGACAGTTTTTTGTAACTTCAGCGTAATACCATATAACACAAATTGTATCGGCCAGGACAGATTAGACTGAATTTTTATTGGCCAAATTTCAGTGGCTTACATTAAAGAAGGTTTTTATGTCTCACCCATGAAAGATATCTAAAAAGTGGATTTTTTTTTTTCTCTTTGAGTCTTTATTTCTAGTCCCAAACGGATGAAATTGAAACTATCTGCGTTGTCAGTTTCTTTGCATCCAGATAAAAGCACAAGCTGGCTCTTCAGGCCTATGCTAGGATATAACAACATTTCTGCCCATTTCATGACTAAAGAAATACACATGAGGAAGCCTGGTATCAGTGAGGTCAGGAAAGTATAACTCGTCTTAGAAGTAAATAACATATTTTAGGGAATGACATGATCTCCCAATTTGCTTTTCAAAACTGTGGTCTATAAACTAATCAATCAACATCCTCTGCAAGCTGGTACAAAATACATCTTCTCAGAACTTGCTTGAAACTCAAGAACCAGATTCTGCATTTAAACAAGATTTCTAGTTGATTTGTAAGTCATTAGGGTTTCAGAAGCACTGGTTTACCACACTACTCAAATATTACTATTAAATACTCCCAAATTATGGCACATTATGCTTTGTCCATTTCATACCCTACTTTCCTTTACAATATTTACCATGAATTGATTGGAAGATGATGAGATACAGAGATGCTACCCAGCCTTACCTATAAAGCTATCTTGGGCCTTGGATTTCAAGTTTAGGATAAATTAGAAATGTTTCTTGTCTTAGTTAACAACCAAAAGATAAAGGGTCCAAAGCATCTGTGTGTCTGTAGTACAGTGATTTACTTGATATGACTCTTCTAACCATAGTCTTCATAACTCCTATCAAGCAACTGGGAGGAACCATGCAGACTGGATATGTCTTCTCTTTTCCTGATGAATCTTGGTAAAGAAAGTGGGGAAATTTTGTGGTATGTTTATATGATTCAATTGTGAGTGATTTCTAACAAAGCTAATTGTGAGTTACACTTGGAACTCTAACATGGATATTGGTCAATTTTACCATCTTGCTGGGTTTTAAATAAACCATCTCAAAAGCAGGAAGGAGGATCTCACTGCCATCAAGAAAAAAGAGCAATGCACATCCTTAGGACCCCGAGATCCCTGTGCACTGAACTGCCTTAGTCCAGGATACAGAGAGCTGTGATATCAGAGAAGTGACAAAGAAATGGCAGCAGCAGAACCAAGAACCAGAGCACTGGGCAGAGAAGTGGGTTTCCAGGCCCGTGGTGACAGTAAAGCTGAGTGCCTTTGGGCAGGAGTCTTGCTTGTGGAGTTGGGTACCTCCAGACACATAATCAGAGGACCTAGATTTGCTGACTCACAGAGCTAGAGTGATGTGCCTTTTGGTGGAGGCTTACTTAAGATGGAGTGGCTTGTTCTTTGGATATTTATCAGCAATGCTAAAAGTGTTTTGTAACATTATCTGAGCAGGGCAGAGGCCAAGGGGCCCATTGCTGAGAAGTCAAGGACAAGAGAGAGTCATGCCTGCTGGCATGGTTGAGAAAATGTGCTCCAGATTGAAAGACTGTATTCTGAGCATATCTGATTTGATCATATCTATTAAAACTTTTAAAATAAATTCCATAATTGTGAGTATTGTCTGTGAGTTCTGTATTGCTATTGTAATCGAACCCAACATAGAAGTAGAGAGTGCCTTGAGGTGGGGGTGATAGTTACTGTCAAAAGCTAAAAGGGTAGAGGCATGTCAGACTTCAACTACATAGGACTTGGCCTTGGGCTGATGTTGAGTTTGATTCTCCTTCCCCTATGAGTGTGACCTCAGAGGAAATCAAATGTGGCCCCCAGGCCATTTTTATGTTATCCATATTTGTCTTCTGTAAGCACAAAATAAATGTTCAGAGTGATGTTTATTAGAGAATTTTTACTGAATCTCTGTATATAAATAAAAATGTGCAGACTCCAAAATGCTACTCTAACACTGGTATTATAGATGAAAAAATAAATAAAAGCACATTCTTCATTACTGACCTCAAGTTATCTGTTCTTGTGTTACTCCTAAACCATTGGTAAAGCAGCCAGACTTTCAGCTTTTTAGAAATTTCTGAAAAAATATATATGCTATTGGCAGGGATTATTTAATAAAAAGAGCATATTTTGTTAGCCAAGGAGATTGGAGAAGGGAAGAAATTATTGTAAACACTTATTTAATATTTTATTCCTCTTATAGGGAGTCCTATTGTGACATTGTAGGGTAAGCACTGGACCTCAAGGTTGGTCTGAACCACAGGGTCAGTAGTTCAAACTTACAAGCTGCTCCTTGGAAATACTATATAGGATAGCTATGAGTCAGAACTGACTCAAGGGCTCTTAACTACAACAGAAGACCAATAGTAAACTGGGCACTTAGGAGACCCATCTCCCTTCATTTTACCTCAGTTGGTGATGGAGAAGCTCCAAATTTTAAAGAAAAAGTATTGCTTTGGTGTCATGAAAAGGAGAGTTCTAGCCTTGACTTTGTCCTTGACTAACTATGTAAACTTTGAAACTCAACTCACCTTTCTGTATCCACAACTTTATCAAACTAGATGTCACAAAAGATTATTTGACTTGTATAAGTCCCTAATTTTCAATTTGAAGAATTTACTTTCTGCTTAAGAGTTCCTTTGAACAATGTGGTCTACAGCTGTATAAAGACAAAATCTCTAAGTTTCCTTCTTACTTGGAAAGTCTAAGAATTCATGATTTCTTGTCAGCATGAAAAGTATCACAGTGACAGTAAGATAATGAGACTTTCATTTGCTACTCTTTGGGAGAAAATGTAAGTCAGCTTCACAATCAAAGGTGCTATTTATTTCAGGTAAGATATGAAGCCCAGCTTCCAGGGCAAGATGGCAAAATAGGCAGATGCACTGAGTCGACCCTTCACAACAAAAAAATGGGAGAACAAGTAAAACAGGTACAGGTAGTAATCTTGCAATCCTGAGTTTCAGAAGATAGGAAATAGAAGTGGATTGAACATCAACTGCAAGAGGAAGTAGAATAGAAAAAGTAAGAGAGAAGAAAAACAAGCAGATTGTAAGCTGGTATGGAGTGTCAAGGCCATCCTGAATTTTTGCTAGTGGTTGTTGATACAGTGGACTGCAGACACATGGTTGGAGGTTGGTGGCAAGGGGATAGAGTTCTCCCTTGTTCACTCTCCTGATGTAGCCAGTTGCTACTCTCACCAACAGAACTACCAGTTGTATTCCTTCCCGTACTGTCTCTGCTGTATCTGGGGTCAGGTGCCAGGGATATCACCCCTACTTCTGGAGGTGTGTGAACCCATCTTGAACTATGCTATATGAACAATAAATGAACATCATGTTCACACTTCCACTCTCTACCTCCTCCACCAGGATACAGGTGGTGAGTGAGTGCCTAAGGGCATCACCAATGTGCAATGATCAACTAATTAGAATTACAACACTATATGTCTCAAAGAAAGCAGAAAATTTCAGTTACATGAAGAAACAAGATAGAGTACATCAAATAAGTAACAAAAATATGAAGTCAGAAAATATAATACCAGATATAGTAATGGAACTACTTGAAAAACAATTCAAAAGAATACTATTTAAGTAACTTCAACTGGTTGAGAGAATAATCAAGAATCAAGGAAAGGAAACAAAAACAAAGAAGAATTCAGGAAACAAACTGATAAAACAAATGAAAAAAACAAAAAAAAAACAAAACACAAAACATGCAACCATACAAAAAGATCAATTAGAAAGTCAGAATAATAACACTAAGATTTCAGAAACAGATAATATACTGAAAGAGCAAAGAAACAGAGTTGAATCTATAGAAGACCAATTACTGACTTGAAGAAAAATCTCCCAAAATTAATCTGATAGGGGAACAATCATAAAAAAGAACAACAACAACAAAAAGAAAGTCTAAGATTTATGTGGGGCACTATCAAGAGGAATCACTTGATTGAAATTTGCAAACAAGAAGAGACAAAAAAACAATAAAATAGAATATTGTCCAAGGGTTTTTGGAATAAAACTTCCCTAGCGTCATGAAAGATGATAAGACAGTCATGCAAAAAGTTGAATAAACTCCAAGCAGGGTAGACCCTAAGAGAAACACACAAAGACACTTTATAACCAAAGTTTTCAAAACCAAAGACAAGGAAAGAATCCTGAGAGCGGCTCAGAAAAAAAAAGTTACCTACAAAAGAGAACTAATAAAACTAAGCTTTGATTTCTCAGCAGAAATCATGCAGGCAAGAAGACAATGGAAGGACACATACAAAATTCTGAAAGAAAAATATTGCCAACCAAGAATCATCTTCCCAGCAAAATTACCCATCAAATATTATGGCAAAATTAGATCATTTTCAGATCAACAGAAATTAAATGAATTTGTAAATATCAGGCCAACCTTACAAAAAGTATTAAATGGAATTCTTTGGACACAGAACCAACAACAGTAGACAATAACCTGAGACTAAATTTCATGACATGACAATAAATATCACCTAGCACTCAATCTGATATAAAGTATTCCAAGTAAAACAAATGTGTGTGTGTAAGTACCATTGAGTCAGTTCTGACTCATAGCAACCTGTATAGGGTTTCCAAAAAGCAACTGGTGAGTTTGATCCAGCAACCTTGCAGTTCATACTAACCTCATGGTCCAATGCTTTATCCCACAGGGCCACATCAGGACTCCACAAAACAGATGTACAGTACTGAAAATAGAGAACAAGAGACAGTAGTAACAACAACAACAAAAGGTAAAAAAAAAAAAAGGAATAATACAGCTATAGAACTTATAATGAAGAAGAAATCAAGTAGATTTCAGGAAAAAGAAATAAATAGGATAAAAATAAATCTAACTGTAACCCTAAAAACTAGGCCAAACCTTACTCTGAGTACTAAACCAATCCTTACTGCTAATACTCACTAACCCTAGCCGTAACCTTAACACTAAATGAAGTCTTAGGCCTAGCCTAGACTCAGCCATAGTCCTAACCCTAATCCTCAGTCTTTACTCCTACTTCCTCTTCCAAAAAAATTGTATGAGGACCTACTTTTTCAGCTACTGAATTTCTACATACAGTAAGAATGACAGCTGTACTTGGAGCTTCCTACATAGATTAATCATGCTCTGGTCGAGATAAACAAACAATACCAGCTATTTTAACAGAAAGCATTTAACTTAGGAAATTGGTTAAACAGAAAAAGATAAAACAGGAAAATGAACGTGAAAGTAACTGTAGAAAGAAAGAGTACTCATCCGTAGGTCTTGAAGGATAAAAAGAGGAGAACTGGGGTTATATAAATATAGAAACTTACAGTAAGTTTCTACAGAGCTGAAACTCAGACCTCTGAGATGAGAGTGCTTCCTAGTGAATTCTGATACCACAGAAATCCAAACAAGTCATGCTGTAGATTTAGTACTCAGAACTGTGACAGATGGTGCTCGTACCTGCAAGACTGCAGTGAACTGGTCCTGGAAGGGCAAGACAAATGAAAACTTGAACCCACTGACACCCTTGGACAACAATGCCTGGGCTGTGCTCCAGGTTTGTTGACTCAAAAGTTTTAGGATGGACAACCAAAGCCTGTGAATTTTCAACAATCTTTTCAAGAAACTACTGGTTTGCATTGGTAGCATAGGTGGGTTTACATACCCTTAGTCTTTTTCCCAAAGCTCACTCTAAACTAATTTAATATGCTTCTGAATTGCCTTTACATTTCCTCACCTTTCCAACAACTAGTGACATATATGCACTGCCACCTGCTTCAACAGATATCCTCAACAGATATCAGATAGTCATTTGTAAGATCTGTTTGAGTCATCTTGTCTACATTTTGTTATTTTCCATGCTGAAATAAACCTGGTGAATTTGCTATGGGATAACTATTAATTAATTCACTGAGTGCTTATAGCATGCTAAAAAGTATGGTGTGAGAGAACACGCAACTTAAACAAAACACAACATAGTCTTGACTCTCGCATAGCTTGCATCTACTTGCACAGTTGTTGTTGTTAAGTGCCATAAAGTCGGTTCTGACCCATAGCAACCCTGTAAAGGGTTTCCAAGGAGTGGCTGGTGAGCCTGAACCACCGACCTTGTGGTTCAAACCAACTTTGCAGCCTAGAGCACAGCTAAAAATTAACAAATAGACACATTCATCAATATATATTGGTAAATCTTATAGAGAAGAAAAAGAACAGTATTAAAAGAGTATTAAGGTAAATTACAAAAAAAGGCTATCATTATTCCTCTCAATGATTCTATACAACTTGCAACACGACTTTGAATCACTTTCCAATAAGAATTGAAGTACATATTCCCACACTTTGAATCTGCACTAGACTCTGTGAGTTACATTAGCTAATAGAATGCTGCAGAGTTGCATTATATTCATTCCATGTCTCAGTTTCATTCCATTGGACACCTGCCATTGCTATATGGATAAGGTTAGGTCATCCTGCTGGAGAATGATTGGCCATGTGAGCTGGGATGGTTCTTGATATGTATTAAAGATCATGTGGAGCAGAGATGGGCTATCCCAGCTAAAACTATCCCAGAAGAGCCAGGTCACAAGCTGACCAAGAAGTGTACCACAAATGCATAAATGAGCTCCATCAAGATGAAAAGAACTGACCTGTTGAGCTAGCCCAAATAACCAATCTACTGAATCACAGGTTAAATGAATGTTTATTATTTTAAGCCATTAGATTTTAGATACTTTGTTTGACACTGAAAGTAATTGATAAATGCAGTCAAAGTAGGAAAAATTTGTGCTTTAATGGAAAAGTTGTTGTTGTTAAGTGCTGTTGAGTTAATTCTGACCCATAGCGACCCTGTTTCCAAGGAGCAGCTGGTGAGCTTGAACCGCCAACCTTGCAGTTCAAATGGCATTGCAGTCTGGCGCATTAACCCACAGTGCCACACTATTAAAACACATCCTTCTGAATTCTGATTTTCTAAGTGCTCTGTGTCTTTCACTTATTTGATCCATTTTCAATTCTGTCTAAGGTAACACAGTAGGATAAGCACTGGACTGAAAACCACAAACCCAGCAGTCACTACTTGGAAACCCCATATGGGGTTGCTATAAGTTGGAACCGAATCAATGGTACTTTACAACAACAGTAACAACAAGTTGTATATGGTCCTGATGTTAAAGTACTCATCTGGTAACCATAAATGTAAGTGGTTTAACTTTGTGACAGTCTGATTCCATAAAGATTTACATCCTTGAAAACTCTATGTATGAGTCAGTTGGACTCAATCCTACAGGGTCCCTGTGAGTTGGAATTCAATTCAATAACAAGTTTCTATTTTCCTTGCCTCCCCCACTCCCTCCACCGGAAGTGTTCACCGCAATCTTGCTGGCACCAGCACCATCTATCTTAATTCTGTGTGACATCGTAGTTAGCAGTCTAACCCCACAGCACCACCAAGGTTCCTTATCCTAAACATTATTGAACTTAAGTGAATTCATGTTGGTCATTCAGAATTGGATCATTATATGGACTATTATAAGGAGCTCTGGGAGCATAGTGGTTATGAATCAGGTTGCGAACCACAAGGTCAGCAATTCGAAACTACCAGCTGTTCCATAGGAGAAAGATGAGACTTTCTGCTCCTGTAAAGATTGACAGCCTTGGAAACCTTGTACAGGGTCGCTATGAGTCAGAACCGACTACACAGCACATAACAACAACAACAACATGGACTATTATGATAATAATAACTGAAGACAAATATTATAGCATTCATCATCAAAAGAACATTTCAAAATTGTCCTGAAGTCAAATGCTGTCAGTGATTTAAGCCTACAAGGAAGACCAGTTAATTTGACTACTTTTCAAATTTTAAGTAAAGATGAACAAATTGAAGATTTTTATAAATGTCTACAGTATGAAACTGATCAAAAATGAAATCAAGATTTATTGATAATTATTAGTGATTGAAATGTGACAGTTGGAAATAAAGAATAAGGATAGGTAGCTGGAAAACATGGCCTTGGTGACAGAAATGTCACTAGAGATTACATGATAGACTTTTTTCTTTTTTTTCTAGTAAAAAATTTTCATTTGAACATCTCAAAGACCTTTATAGACAGAAGAGGTGACAGTGAATACCATTCATTATCACTGAAATCTAATTTGCATAAAAACTTATTTGTGAATAGAAAGTTTGGAACTAGAATGTTCAAAACAATATAACATTTTGAAAAGTTTTTGCATCCCGTTGATCATAATATGTGCATCCCAAAATACCACTTTTCCTCAATCTTACTCTTTGGTACCTATTTCATAATTAAGGGTATTATGATGGTTAAGGTTTGTGTCAATTTAACTGGGCCAGTATTCCTATGAGCTAGCATTGAAATGTGGTTATCCCATAGTGAGATCTAATATAGTGTACATAACTCTATGATGATTAACTCTGAGCAGTCAATCAATTGAAAGGATATTTCCTTAGGGGTATGGCCTGTTTCCAGTACAATGGGCACTCAGGCAAAGCTTGCTTGCTTTCCACTGGATCTGAATCTTGCATGTGGCTCATTCTCCAACCTCCTGTTCTCTGGACTTAAGTCAGTGGCCCACTCTTCCTGCCTGCTGATCTTGGTTCTTTTGACCAGACATGGGGACTCTCCCACCTCTAAAATTATAAGCCATTTCCTTGATATAAACTCTTTATGTATATATACATAAACAAGTTTCTCTGTTTTTGTTTCTTTATAGAAACCAGCCTAAAATAGTTATTGATTACCTAGTCAATATTAGTCCCATATTGATTGTCCTACTTCTTTTCACTTGATCTCTCCCCTATGTTGTTGTTAAGTGCCATCGAGTTGGTTCCAATCAATAGCCACCCGGTATAGGGTTTCTGAGGAGCAGCTGGTGAGCTTGAACTGCCAACCTTGCAGTTCAAATGGCTTTGCAGTCTGGCGCATTAACCCACAGTGCCACACCAGGACTCACCCATGTTGTTGTTGTTGTTAGGTGCCATCGAGTCGGTACCGACCCATAGTGACCTTATGCATAGCTCTACAAAAAACTGCCCGATCCTGGGCCAACCTCATAATTGTTGCCACGCTTGAGTCCATCAATGCTGCCACTTGGCCAATCCATCTCGTTGGGTGTCTTCCTCTTTTTTTCTGACCCTCCACCTTGCCAAACATGATATCCTTCTCCAGCGACTGGTCCCTCCTGACAATATGTCCAAAGTACAAGAGACCAAGTTTGGCCATCCTGGCTTCCAAGGAGCACTCTGGCTGCACTTCTTCCAAAACAGATCTATTGGTTCTTTTGGCAGCCTATGGCACTTCCAATATTCTCCTCCAACACCATAACTCAAAGGCATCAATTCTTCTACAGTCTTCATTATTCACTGTCCAGCTTTCACATGCATATGAGGTTATTGAAAATACCATGGCTTGGGTCAGGTGCACCTTAGTCCTCAAGCTGACATCTTTGCTCTTCAATGCTTTAAAAAGTTCTTATGCAGTAAATTTGCCTAATGCAATACGTTGTTTGATTTCTTGACTGCTGCTTCCATGAGTGTTGATGGTTGATCCAAGAAGAATGAAATCCTTGACAACTTCAATCTTTTCTCCATGGATAAGAATGTTGTTGATTGGTCCAGTGGTGAGGATTTTTGTTTTCTTGATATTGAGATGTAATCCATACTGAAGGCTGTGCTCTTTGATCTTCATCAGTTAATGTTTTAAATCCTCTTCACTTTCAGCAAGCAAGGTTGCATCATCTGCATATGGCAGGTTGTTTACTGAGTCTTCCTCCAATCCTGATGACACATTTTTCTTCATAGAACCCAGCTTCTTGGATAATTTGTTCAGCATACAGGTTGAATAAGTCTGGTGAAAGAATACAACCTTTTGCACACCTTTCTTAATTTTAAAACACTCAGTGTTCCCATATTCAGTTTGAACAACTGCCTCTTGGTCCAGGTACAGATTCCTGTACTCACCCATACATAGATATTAATCCATGGAACACTTAACTACAATGAAGAGTTCAGAGACATTTTGTAGGAGTCTTTTGGTTTACTTGTCTACCAACCTTCTATATGTCAGTGCTCTGTGGTCTCAAGTGAAACTACGGAAAGAAGTCAGTGACTACCCTTCTGACATTTTGTGAAATTACCAAAATCAAAACAGAAATCAGGATTGATCCAATTCAAGGTAATTAATTAAAAGAATTTGTGACTCTTTTAGTGTCAGTAGTAAGTACAACCTTGCTTTCCAGTAAATAAATTATTTTAAGCATTGGACATAAATGAAGGAGTGGTAAGAAAAAGGGACTATTGAGATAATTAGTGCTTACTTGGTTTAAACTTCAGAGTCACACTGTTGATGCAAAATCTCTGACCAGTAGGCCCGAGTCCATCAGGAAACACATGGCCAACATGAGCTTCACTTGAGGTGATCCTAATGAGGGATCCAGACTTCTCAGGATCCCTGTGTTACTTTCATCAGATCCATATGTAACATGAGCCTCAGAAAAAGAAGGCCACCCAGTACCAGAGCAGAACTTCCTTTCAGAACTGAAGAAGGCACACACAGTGATACATTCCTGGCTCCTTGTTATTCAGATAAATTCCACTGAAAGGCAGTTCTGTTCCTTTTACTCTTATGACATAGAATCGCTCTGCGTCTGTTTCTTTTGCCATTCACTCTTGGCAAGATATGGTTAGCACTTCATCAGAGACCCTGTGTTTCAGTGTTTGGATCTTGCACCATGACCAGTGCTGGTCTCATGACCCCCACAAGGCCCATGGAGACACCTCGTGGAGAGCCAGTCTAAGGAATGTTTATAGGAGGCGCACCATGATACTGACGCTGCCCAGCCAGCCTGGGCCCCAACACTACATGATAGACTTCTGTAAGAGTAACACAACAATTTATTCATTGCAAATAACTTTTTTCTTTGTTTACTTTCTATTATGAATTGGGCAAATGTTTATAGAGTGCATCAGTTTTCCATAAACAATGCATACACATTTTATTTCATTTAATTGATTGCAATCTTTACAATGTAACATGACTTTTACCTACTTTCTCCCTATACTTTCTGTTTCTATACCTCCTTTTGTAATTCTTTGGAACTTTGTCCTTGGTAAAATGCTATTCTTTTGATATGGCATTGGTTAATTATTATAAGATATGTGTACTTCCCTAATGTTGTTGTTGTTAGGTGCTGTCCCATAGCAACCCTGAGTAGGTTTCTGAGGAGCTGCTGTTGAGTTTGAATTGCCGACCTTACAGTTCAAACTAAAACTGTAGTTCAAACAGCCCTTGAGGTCTGGTACAGTGCATTAGCACACAGTATCTTTTAATCTGGCATGTTTGACTGTTGTGAGATGTGTGTACCTCCCTTGTGTTATGGTTCCCCTTATAGACCTGTCTATTTTCTAAATGAAAATCAAGCCATGGGGGTAAGCTCATTTCCAGAACTGAAGGATAGCTAGTGGTCTTGCATGACTACAGGGGACAAATACCCTTTTTCAACAATAGAAATGACAACTATTTGTGTGGGCTCACCACATGAAATATACAGAAATCAAACTGACTACATCTGTGGAAGGAAACCATTGAGAAGCTCAATATCATCAGTCAGAGTAAGGCCAGTTATTGACTCTGGAATACATCATCAGCTGCTCATATACACATTCAAGTTAAAGCTAAAGGAATTTAAAACAAATCCATTAGAGTCAAAGTAGAGTTTTGAGTATATCCTTCCTGGAGAAGGATGTCATGCTGGGTAAGATGGAGGGTCAGAGAAAAAGAGGAAGACCCCCAACAAGATGGATCAGCCAGGTGGCATCATTGATGGGGTCAAGTGTGGCAGTGATAGTGAGGTTGGCCCACGATCGGACTTTGTTTCGTTCTGCTGTGCATGGGGTCGCTATGAGTCAGTTCCGACTTGATGGCACCTGACAACAACAACAAATTAGACTCAAAGTAGAGTTTTGAGTATATCCCACCTGCATTTACAGACCATTCAAGAAAAGAGTTAACACACTAGAAACTAATGACCAAAGACCAGACAAGTTTTGCAAAGATACCAAGAACACCATACATAAAAAGAAAAAAGAAGGTCATTAAAAAGAGAGGAAAAAAAGAAAAGACCAAAAGAGATGTGCAGATTCGAAAAAAAGATGATCCATAGAACATGGAATTTACAGAACAGTCAGTTTGAGGACTAAGGTGTACTTGACCCAAGTTATGGTATTTTCAATCACTTCATATGAATGTGAAAGCTGTACAATGAATAAGAAATACCATAGAAGAATTGATGTATTTGAATAATGGTATTCTAGAAGAACTGGTGTTCTAGAAGAACTACGCTCTGGTAGCACAGTGGTTATGAATCGGGCTGCGAACCTTAAGGTCAGCAGTTCGAAACTACCAGCTGTTCCCTGGCAGAAAAGTGAGGCTTTCTGCTCCTGTAAAGATATACAGCCTCGGAAACCCTGTACAGGGTTGCTATGAGTCAGAAGTGACTCCATGCACATAACCACCACCACCAGAAGAATATTAAAAGTTCAAAGGACACCCAGAAGAACAAATAATCTGTCTTAGAAGAAGTACAATCAGAATGCTCCTTAGAAGTGAGGATGGTGAGACTTTGTTTCTCATATTTTGGACATGCTGTCAGGAGGGATTAGTCCCTGGAGAAAGCCATCATGATTGATAAAATTAAGGTCAATAAAAAAAAAGAACCCTGAACAAGATGGATTGACCCTATTGCTGCAGCATGGACTCAAATATAACAATAGTTGTGACGATTACGCAAACCAGGCAGTGTTTCATTCTGTTGTGCACAAGGTCACTTTGAATTAAACCAACTCAAGGACACTTATCAACAGCAGCAATAGAACATACATTACTGTGGTAACTGGAGGTATGACTTTTGGAGAAAGTGCCAAACTGTCATCCAGTGTGCCTGCCGAATTTTACCTTCACAATTGGATTATGTGAGGCATGTAGTTTTCCTCATCCATGCTTACATTGACTATTGTCCTTCCTTTTTATTACAGCCTTTCTGATGTTTATGAAATGCTATCTTATTGTGATTTTGATTTACATTTCAATAATAATTGATGGAGTCCTGATGTGGCATTGTAGGATAAATAGTGCACTGCTACCCATAAGGTCGGCAGTTCAATCCTACAAGCTATTCCTGGAAACTCTATACAGGGTTGCTCAGTGTTGGAATCAACTTGATGGCACACAACAATAATGACTGAAGATTTTGAACATCCTGTAATGGTTTTGTTGTCTATTTATCTATCTTCTTTGAATGTCTATTCAAACTGTTTGTACATTTTCAATTGAATTGTCTTTTATTACATCTATTCATTACTTTTCATCTATCTCATTACCCAACACTTCATATTTATGACAATAGTAAAAAACTATCTAAAAATCTAAGTTATCCTGGTAGTGTAGTGGGTTACACATTGGGCTGCTAACCATTAGAACAGCAGTTGAAATCCACAGGCCCCTCTGTGGGAGAAAGATGAGGCTTTCTGCTTTCATAAAGTTATACAGACTTGGAAACCCTACACAGGATCACTATCAGTTGTAATCGACTCAACGACACACAGCAGAAGCAGCATCTGACAATTTTGCTCATTAACTACGTACTTTTGGCAATAACAAATGTCAAGGTGTAAGGCAGGAGTAACAATGACTGTGATGGCTAATGTTAAGTATCAATGTAGCTGAGCTGTCATTAACAGTGGCTTGGCAGTTAGGTAATGATGTCTTTTAGTAGTTATGTAATTTTCACGTAACACTTACTTCCCATGTGACCTAATCTTTGTAACTTAATCATGTTAATAAATGAAGAGTGGATGTATAAAGTTGTAATCAAACTCAAAAAATCAAACTCACTGCCATCAAGTTGATTTAGACTCAGTGACCCTGTTTAGGGTTTCCAAGCTTCTAATCATTATGTATGGAGAAAGCCTCATCTTTCTTCCTTGAAGCAGCTGTTGTTGTTGTTGTTATGTGCCGTGGAGTCAGTTATGACTCATAGAGACCCTGTACAGGGTTTTCAAGGCTGTAAATCTTTACAGGAGCAGAAAGCCTCTTCTTTCTCCCACAGAACAGCTGGTAGTTTTGAACTGCTGACCATGAGATTGGCAGCCCGATTTGTAACCACTACACTACTAGGTTTGAAAGGCTGACCTGTGGTTAACAGTCCAATGCTTATCCTACAGCACCACACCAGGAACCTTTCAGTTGTATTGTTGTTGTTGTTAAGTACCATCGAGAGAATTTCAACTCAAAGTAAAATTGTATAGGGTTTTCCAGGCTGTAAATCCTACAGAAGCAGAAAGTCTCATCATTGTCCTGCAGAGTGACTGGTGGGCTCAAACCATCAACATTGTAGTTAGTAGTACAATGCTTATCCTACTGAGTCACAATGCTTCTTTTAGTTGTAATGATTCTATGTATATTCTGGATACAAATCCCTAAACAATATATGATTTCTCAAGTATGTTCTCTCTGGCTGTGGGTTGGTTTTTCATTTTCTTCATAATGTAGGCTGAAGCACAAAAGCTTTTAATTTTGATAAACTCTGAATAATCCAATTTTTTTTTCCTTTTGTTGATTGTACTTTTGTTGTTGCGTCTAAGAAACCACTGTCTAACTCAAAATCATCAAGATTTTGAACTATGTTTTTAAATAGTTTTATAACATTAGCTATTGCATAAGGTTCTATAATCTACTTTTTGAGTTATTTTTGCATGTGGAATGAAGAAGATTCCAAACTCATTATTTTGCATATAGATATCCAGTTGTCTTAGCACTATTTGTTGTAAAAACTATCCTTTCCTCCAATGAATTATCTTGTCCATTCTGTCAGAAATCAGTTGCCCATAAATGTTAATTACTGAAATCTCAAGTATATTCTATATTCAATCTTTATGCTTATACAATGCTGTCTTTATTACTGTACTTTTGTAGTGAAATTTAAATTTGGCAAGTATATGTTCTTCAATGTTCTTATTCTATTTAAGAGCTGATTTGGCCATTCTGGGTCCTTTGCAATTTTATATGAATTTTAGAATCAACTTGTGTATGTCTTAAGAAAGAAAGAAAAAAAAAGAAACAAACCAAGAAAAAGAAACCAGCTGGGCTTTTGATAGGGATTGTGTGGCATTTGTAGAGCAATTGTGGGAGTATACATATGCATTCTCATTTGAAGCAGTTGTGGCATCTGCCTGGATGCATCATTAATAATGAGCTAAGTAAAGTATTTAACATGCTTATTTTGTATATTTGTGAATATTAGGCTTTTATACTCTCTTAAAAAGCATTTTTTAAATGACAGACATTAAATTTTTGTGTATTACACATTTAATCTGGAATCCTTAGTAATCCTAACTCTATATTCTTTTCCTAAATTTTATTCACATTACAATTTCAATTAGTCTCTGCTGTTGTTGTTAAGTGTTGCTTTGACTCATAGTGACCCTGTACATCTTTCTCCCGTGGAACAGCTGGTAGTTTCAAACTGCTGACCTTGCAGTCCACAGCCCGATTCGTAACCACTACGCTACCAGAACTCCTTTTATATATATATACATTAATGAAGGATCTCTGGTAGTGGAAATGTTAAGCACTTAGCTACTAACCAAGAAGTTGGTGATTCAAACTCACCAGAGGTTATGTGTGAGAAAAGACCTGGTGATCATTCCTGTAAAGATTTACAGTCTAAATAACACTATGAAAGAGTTTTACCCTCCCATATAGGGTTGCTATGAGTTGGAATTGATTCAATAGCAACACACATTAATGAGTAGCAGAATTTTGCTCTATATAAAACTTATTTTCCATGCTTCGGCATACTCTTCATTCCACCTATATATTCAACATTTCCACAAACAAATCTCAATGTATATCCACATCAACATGATTGAGCACGAGTTCCTAGATCTTATTCTACTGCAAATGCTATTCACAGGCAAGTAAAATTTTGCTGAAGATAATTTAAAATGGTTGCAGCAGTATATCAACAAAAAGCTATCATAAATTTAAGCCAGATGCAGATGAAGATGCTGATCTTTTGGTTCAAACCGACCTTGTAGTCCACTGCACTATCCTGCTTTATGATGCTACCCCAGGTCTCTTGCCTAGATCACTGCAATATTCTTCTAATTGGATTTCTCTCATCCACTGTGATACCTCTATTTTGTGTTTCTTACTGTGTGCAGATATCAAAAATCAAGTTTGATCATGTCGGCATGTTTAAAAACCTATGTTGTTGTTGTTAAGTACTATCAAGTCTGTTCTGATTCTTAGCAGCCTTGGATAGAGTTTTTAAGGTACAGCAGGTAGATTTGAACTGCTGATCTTGTGGTTCTCAGTCCAGGGCTGATCCTAGAGCACCACACCAGGAATCCTTAAAGACCTTTGTTGTTGCTAAGTACCTTGGAGTTGGTTCCAACTCATAGTGACCCTGCACAGGGTTTCCGAGGCTACAAATCTTTGCAAGAGCAGAAAGCCTCATCTTTCTGCCATGGAATAGCTGGTAATTTCAAACTGCCGACCTTGAGGTTAGCAGCCCAATTCATAACCACTACGCACCTTTAGTGACTTCTTATCTCTTAAGTTGGAGTACTGGTGTGGCGCTATAGGATAATGCTCTGAGCTGCAAAATCAGTTTGAACCAAAAGGTCAGCAGTTCAAACACACCAATCACTCCTTGGAAACCGTATACAGGGTCACTATAAGTCAGGACTGACTCAAAAACACTTAACAGTTTCTTAAGATACAGAGCCAACTCATTACGCCTACAA
>NW_006408598.1:5371748-5373780 GCF_000296735.1 Chrysochloris asiatica
AAGATAGTAAAATGGTTGCAGCAGTACATCAGCAGGTTGCTGCCAGAGTTCAAGTCCGGATTCAAAAGAGGACCTAGAACTAGAGATACCATTGCTGAAATCAGATGGGTCTTGATTGAAAGCCGAGAATACCAGAAAGATGTTTACTTGCACATTATTGACTATGCAAAGGCATTCAACTGTGTGGAATCATAACAAACTATGTACAGCATTATGAAGAATGGGTATTCCAGAACACTTAGTTACACTCAAAAGGAATCAGTACATAGACCAAGAGATAATTTTTTCAAACAGAACAAGGGGATACCGATTGGTTTGACATCAGGAAAGGTGTGCACCAGAGTTTTATTCTTTCATCATACTTATTCAATCATTATGCTGAGCAAATAATCTAAAAAACTGGATTATATGAAAAAGAATGTGGCATCAGGACTGGAGGAAGACTCATTAACAACCTGTGATATGCAGATAATACAAACTTCCTTGCTGGAAGCCAAGAGGACTTGAAATACTTAGTGATGAAGATCAAAGATTACAACTTTCAGGATGGATTATACCTCAGTGTAAATATAGAGAAATAAAAATCTTCACAACTGGACCATTATATAACATCATGATTAATGGGGAAAAGATTGAAGTTGTTAAAGACTTCATTTTGCTTTGATCCACAATCAACAATCAAGGAAGCAGATTAGGCAAATCTGTTCCTAAATACTTCTTTAAAGTATTAAAGAGCATAATATGTCCGTTTGAGGACTGAGGTGTATCTGACGTAAGCCATGGTATTTTCAATTGCCTCATATACATGTGAGAATTGATACCATATAAGAATTGATGCTTTCTGCAGTCCAGGAGCAGAGATTCCTGGAACCATCAAGGGAGAAAAGTGAAGTGCAACACCCTGTCTGGAGAGGCAGTGACAGTAAGGATACAGGCAGAGGCGATGACATGGACAGAAGGAGCACCTGGGGACTCTGCATTCAGGGAGGGAGAGGGGATGTGTGCTGGCAGCTGGGGGGCAAGCATGTGGGGTATACACTTTGGGTGTTTAATGATGTATGAAGGTGATTGTGATCATTGCAATGAAACAAAATATGATAGGATAAATGTAAAGATAATGTTCACCCATGTAAACTAACACATAATTCACAATAAAAACTTAAAAAAAAAACAACCACACACACACAAAGAATTGATACTTTTGAATTGTGCTGTTAGAGGAGAATATTGAAAGTACTGTGGGCTGCCAGATGAATAAACAAATCTGTCTTGGGAGAAGTACAGCCAGAAGACTCCTTAAAAGCCAGAATAGTGAGACTTTACCTCTTGTTCTTTGGACACGTTATCTGGAGGGACCAGTCCCTGGAGAAGGATATGGTGCTTGGCAAAGTAGAGGGTCAGTGAAAAAGCGGAAGACCCCCAACGGGACGGAGTGACACAGTGGCAACAATGGGCTCAACATAACACTTGTGAAGATGGTGTTTTGTTCTGTTGTACATAGGATCCCTATGATTCAGAACCAGCTAGACAGCACCAAACAACAACACGTCATTTTTATTCTTTACCAATCTTCGTCAAATCCCTGTTAAATCATTTATTTAACTTAAGTAATTCAGTAGTACAGATGACTGAGATATCATTATTAGCATGATAACTATAAGTAATTAATATTTATACATAGCTGTATAGAAGATGAAGCATTTTGCTCGTATATACATATGACATATAGTAAAAAGTCAATCAATAATAAACATACAACACCAACTAATAACAAATTTTTTAAGATTAACATTTTCTGTTATTTGTAGTCAAAAGCATTTCTATTTTGCACACTGTCTTAGGCTGGGTTCTCTGGAGAAGCAAAACCAGTGATATATATATATATATATATGTTGTTGTTATGTGCCGTGGAGTCGGTTTTTCCGACTCATAGCCACCTTGTACAGGGCTTCCGAGGCTGTAAATCTTTACGGGAGCAGAAAGCCTCATCTTTCTCCTGCAGAACAGCTGGTAGTTTCGAACTGCTGACCTT
>NW_006408598.1:5373880-5379507 GCF_000296735.1 Chrysochloris asiatica
CTTGGAAACCGTATACAGGGTCACTATAAGTCAGGACTGACTCAAAAACACTTAACAGTTTCTTAAGATACAGAGCCAACTCATTACGCCTACAAAGTCATATACAACTTGGCTCTTGCCTACCTTTCCTACTCTTTCTTATACTCCTGTGCCCTTGCACAAGCTACCTTAGCCTTCTGTCATTAGCTGTGCAATGTTTGCTTTCATTCACAAGGATTATTCATTTTCTATTCCTCTTTCTGAACCACATTTATGTAAACCTCCATCTATTTAAATTCTGAGTTTCTTACAAATACCTGGGTTTTTTTTATAGAAAAGCATTTTCTGTTTCTCCAGTCATGCCCCAGTTTTATGCATTTATAGAACAATATATTTTCTTTAGGTCACATATTCATCTTATACTATTATTCTCAGTAAATATTTGATTATTGTGCTTTTGTAATTAGATGCTATTGAGTTGGTTCCCACTCATAACCACAACAGAATGAAATACTGACCAATCCTGAGCCATCCTCACAATTGTTATATTTGAGTACATTGTTGCTGCCACCATGTCAATCCAGCTGATTGAGGCTCTTTCACTTTTGCACAGAACCTCCTCTACCAAGGATGATGTCCCTCTCCAGGGATTGGTCCTCCTCCCCCTGACAACATGTCCAAAGTACTAGAGATTGTCATCCTTGCTTCCAATGAATGTTCTGGCTGTACTTCTCACATGACAGATATATTTGTTCCAGCAGTTCATGATACTTTCATTACTCTTCCCCAACACCATTATTCAAATTCATCAATTCCTCTACAGTCTTCCTTATTCATTATCTAAATTTCACATACATATGAAAGAACTGAAAAGACCATGATTTATGTCAGGCACTCCTTAGTCCTCAAAATTATGTCTTTTTTCTTGAATACTTTGAAGAGGTCTTTAAAGTCATTTGATTTCTTGATTGCTGCTTCCAGGAATGTTGATGACGGATCCAAGCAGAATGAAGTCTTTGACAACTTCAATCTTTTCTCCATTTACATGGATGTTGTTTATTGGTCCAGAGGCAAGGATTTTTGTGTTTTTACATTAAGTTGAAATCCATACAGAAGGCTGTGGTCTTTGATCTTCATCTGTCAGTATTGTAAGTCCCCTTTGCTTGCATCAGTGCATATCATGGGTTGTTAATGAGTCTTCTTTCAATCCTGTTGCCATGTTTTTCTTCATATAATCCAGTTCTCAGATTATTTGCTCAGCATACAGGTTGAAATATAGTAACTATTTAGTGCATAGCAAAATGCCTGGCATGTAATTTCTGCTCAATAAATATGAGCCCTCTGGACTAATAAATAACATTAATGATAATTGAAGAAAAGATTGAAGTTGTCAAATACTTTATTTTGCTTGGATTCATAATGAATACTTATGGAAGCAGCAATTAAAAAAATCAAATGATGTTTTGAATTAGGTAAATCTCCTGCAAAAGACCTATTTAAACTATTAAAGTTACCACAAACCAAATTTGTCACTTTGAGGACTAAGGTGCATCTCACCCAAGCCTTGGTATTTTCAGTGATCTAATATGTATGCATATTAGGAGCTCTGGTAGCTTAGTGGTTACGAGTCGGGCTGCCAATCTCAAGGTCAGCAGTTTGAAACTACCAGCAGTTCAGTGGGAGAAGGATGAGGCTTTCTGCTCCTGTAAATATTACAGCCTTGGAAACCCTGTGCAGGGTCACTATGAGTCAGAACTGACTCCATGGTACTGAACAACAACAACAATATGCATACAAAAGTTAGACAATGAATAAGAAAGACTGAAGAAGAATTGATGCTGTTGAATTTTGGTATTGGTAAAGAATATTGGAAGTACTCGATGAACTGCCAAGAGAACAAACAAATCTGTTTTGGAAGAAGTATAGCTAGAATGCTCCTTAAAAGCAAGGATGGTGAGACTGGTTCTCTCATACTTTGGACATATTGTCACCAGTCCCTGGTGAGGGACATCATGCTTGGTAAAGTGGAGGGTCAGGGCAAAAGAGGAAGACCTTCAATGAGATGGATTGATGCAGGGGCTGTGGGGCCAAATACAATGATTATGAGGATGGTACAGTACTGGCCAGTGTTTCATTCTGTTGTAGATCAGTCAGAACTAACTTGATAGCACCTTACAACACAAGTGAAGAAAGTAAAATCAGACATGATTGATTTCAAGAAAGCAGGTAATGAAGCAAAAGAAGACTGTAGATCAGCTTGATTGCATGAATAAACTCAGCCTTGAGTCCAATTCCCATCATTTTCTGCCTGGACAACCATACACAAGTTATTTAAATGCCTTGAGTTTCAGTTTTGTTATTTCTTTCACCTGTTGATTTGTAATAATAATCCCTAACACCCAGGGATCTTGTAAAACAAATGTACTGACAAATACAAAGTGGCTGACACAGAACAAGCTCACACATTTTTTTATTCCTTCCTGCTCATTTTTGCTTCCAATAATTGTCACTGGCTATATGTCAATATTTCCCTCTTCACTCTTTGAAGTTGAGGCTAACTGCAGTTGCCTGTATTTTGGAGCACTATTTTTCCAATTACTTGTATATTGAAATCTGATAATCTGCCAATTATGTAATTATGAGAGAGAAAGGAGAAAGAGGGTTGACTTTCTTTCTTTTTTTTTAATGAGGATGGTATGAGTCAGGATGGGCTGACAGGTATACTACATGCCCTCCTTTCTACACCACCCAGTGGAATCTTGAGCCTATAATATCCTTTCTATTCAATTCACACCTGGTTCTCAGGGAGCTGTAGCTCAGAGTTAGCACAATGAACTTGGCTGTATTGTTCTATGTTATTTCCTGCAGCCCTTGCCTGAAACCGCATTTCAATCAATTGCTAATGTCAGCGTGGGAGTCATAATCCTGGTTTAGCATTGCTGCAAGTTACCACATCTCTGTGGGTCAGGGAAAGGAGTTTGACAGTCTAAGGGAGTAAACAGAAAGCCAGACAAAGCTTTCTGTTTTCTCTGTGGCAATGAGCTATACAGCAAGATTCAACCTGATCCATCTGATAAAATATTTTCCCTTTTCCAGGGGAGGAGTTAACTGTAGCTAGAATCTCTTCCAGATTATGAAGGTCTATGGAAATTAGTGTACCCCCAGTTCTATGTAACCTTTCTTCGCAGACCATAGGGATCAAGCATAGCATTCACAGTATATAACAGGGTTCTGCCTAAAATTATAAATGGCATTTGTAGTGTGTGTTTTAATAGTATAACAAGCATCAATGGTGTATCCCTATGGCCTGTTAGCAAACATATCACCATAAAAAATCAGTGATATCATAAGAAACTGGAAGAGAGTAACAACAACAATATTTATAGACAAATGAGTGAAGTTCTGATTGCCAAGTGACAAAGTGACATGGCATTGACATCTGTTAATTCATGAGCCTATTTAGCTGAGTTGTTTACTTCACGGCATGCTGAGGCTTGTTAAACTCCCATCACCCAAAAAAATGTCTTCTGTAGCCAAACTCAAATTTATACACATTCAATTATTTTTAAAATATCCCAAATAAACAAACATTTAACCACTTAGATACTGTCTGCCATTCATACTCCATGAAACTGTGACCAAAATTTGCTGCTGTTGTTGTAAGTGCCATCAAGTCAGCAACCCATAATGACCCTGAATAGGGTTTCCAAGGAGCAACTGGTGAGTTTGAACTGCCAAACTTGTGGTGCACAGTCCAGGACTGATCCTACACCAGGAGTTCACTTGCTAGTCCTAGATAAAATAAATCTCTGTAGATATGAGGACCCCGGTACTGCATAGGCCATTTGGAGTACTCTGAACCAAAGACCCCCTATCCTGCTGCAAGAGGACATTGGGAAGGCACACATAAGCTCCTTTACTTCCTTCCCTACCACCCTCCCTGTAGAGTTTCTTTGTCCTTTATCCCTTCTGGTGGCTCGGGAAGAGTTTTTCCTATGGGTACTACTCCCATGCATCGGGCTGTCAATGTGTCAACCTCAGAATATAACTTGTTGTGCAATGCTATTTCTTTGTCCCTGAACAGCCTTGGATTTTCCTCAAAGTCAGTATATACTATCTCTATAAAATGTGCCAAAGTGCATAACCTTAATCAGTATGATATTACATGCATGTCAGTGAATTTTAACTTTAACTCTACTTACAGGCAATTTTCCTAATAGAGAAAGCACAGCCCAGAGGTTAACAGCCAGCATAGCTAGAGTGCCATACTTCAGTGCCATCTTCTGTCTTCCCTATCACTATCAAAACTTTTCAAATTTGCATATATGTGAAAATCAATGATGAAAACAAACATGATCAATGCCAGAATGCATTGTATTGGGAAAACGGAAACCTAAAATGTTTTAAGGTATTCTCCATCAGGTATAAATAGGGAATTCAAAATCAATGAGTGTAAATGCCTTGTAATCATGGTACACATGATTCAGTTACTAAATGATCCCATGTGTAGCCATTGTTTATAGGAGAGTTTACTATCTGATGCCAATTACAAAAGTAATAAAAACTCTGGAATATCCTTTCCATCTTGAGTGAACTATCAGACAAGGATTAGTCTGGGCACCTTCAAGGACAGAGAACTAGAGTGTCATCACACTGATAGGTAAAAGATAGGGACAGTTTTGCTAAGTTAACGTCCATATATGTGGGCAAATTGGTTTACAACTTTATTTCACTATAATCTGGTAGTAATGTTTTGGTAGACTAACTAACACAAACTTACTTCAGACTCCTTTTAGTGGCTGCCAAGATCTATGCAAGAGGATCTAAAGGTGGACAAAATTAAGTTAGCTCAATCAATAACACTTGGCTTTAAAGAAACCATAAGTAATATCATACATGAAGAAAGAAAAAGACCATTAAAAAGACAGGAAAGAAAGACCAGAATAGTTGTCATAAAAGACTCTGAAACTTCCTATTGATTATAGAGAAGCTAAAATAACTAAAGAAATAAAGTAAAATAGCTAAACAAAAAATTTCAAAGGACAGCTCAAGAAGGAAAAGTATTATAATGAAACTTGAAAAGATCTGTAGTTAGAAAACCAAAAGGGAAGCACACACTCAGCATTACTCAAATGGAAGAAAAAAACAAAACAAAACAAAAAACAGAAAAAAAATTTTTTTTCAAGACTTAGCTTGCAATATTGAAGGATTCTGGTAGCGTAGCAGATTAGGAGTGGCTCTGCTAACCATAAGGTAGGTAATTCAAATCTACCAGATGCTCCACAGGAGAAAGAGGAGACTTTCAGCTACCTTAAAGACTTACAACCTCAGAAACTCTATACAGGGCTGCTATGAGTCAGCACCAACTTGATGGCACACAGCCACCAACTACAATGGGCAAAATGGAATCTTGGTGAGACACTTTAGAATAAGTACTGGACTGCTAACTGCAAGGTTGGTAGTTCAAACCCATTACCCACTCCTCAAAAACCCTGTACAGTATTCCTGTGAGTTAGATCTGACTCAATGTCACTTAACAACAACATGGACAAAATATTGAATAACACAGAAAATATCAATAAAAGATGGAAGAAATATACAGAGTCATTGAGTCAAAAAGAATTGGTAGTATTTTTTTATTTTTTTTT
>NW_006408598.1:5385436-5392930 GCF_000296735.1 Chrysochloris asiatica
GAGTCAGTTCCAACTCATAGCAACCCTGTATAGGGTTTCTGAGGAGCATGTAGTGAGTTTGAAACTCCTGCCTTGCAGTTCAAACCAAATTTTTAGTACAGCACATTAACCCACCCATGCCACACCAGGATGTATATATATTCCTGATGTGATGCTGTAGCATCAGTAGTGGACTGTGAACTACAAAGTCAGCAGTTCAAACCCACCAGCTGCTCCTCAGAAACCCTATATTTATATAAAGAGAAGTTTGTTTATATCAAGGATATGGCTCACAATTGTAGAGGTGGGAGAGTGCCGAGTCCAGGTCAGATGAAATAAGATCAGTAGGCATGCATGCAGGCTGCTGATGGCCTCTAGAATCAGCAAGTTATACAGCAGGACTCTGATTCAAGTCCAAAGAACTGAAGGTTGAATGACAAGCCACATGAAAGCGTTCTGTTCCAGACCCAACAGAAAGCAAACAAACTTTGCCTGAATGTCTAATATATTGGAAGCAGGCCACACTCTCATGAAAATAGCCTTTCAATTGATTTTCTGTTCATAGCCAATCATCATACAGTTAACTACACTATATTAGATCACACCATGGAGAGAACCACATATCAACTGCCATTCCACTGGGAATCCTGGCCTAGTGAAGTTGACACAAAACCTTAATTATCATAGGCACTTAAAAACACTTTTGTAAGGGTATTTCAGTCTCCTTTTAGACCTGGAAATAATAATTCACATGCAAAAGCAGAGGCATGGATGCCTGGTTAGAACATCTGACCTTTAAAACCTAAAGTACATGAGTAGCAGAAGAGAGATTAGCATTTAACACAAAATACTAGCACTGAAAAGTTCACAGAACATATAACTGGCAGTGGGAACCACCAAAGTTCGCATATGCTGGCTTTACCTAGACCTGCTGCATACACCCAAAGTCTGGCTCAATTATCTATAGCCACAGATAAAGAAAAATTTAAAGCCATGGTTTTATTATATATACTTAAACTTTTTGTTGTACTTTCTTCTTATGCACTTTGGACATGTTATCAGGAAGGATCAGTCCCTGAAAAATAACAACATGGTTGGTAAAGTAGATGGTCAGTGGAAACAAGGAAGCCCCTTACAGAGGTGTATTGACAGAGGGACTGTAACAATGAACTCAAACATAACAATTGTGAAGATGGCACAGGTTGTGGCATAGAGTCTTTATGAGTTGGAATTTACTCGAATCACCTAAGAACAATTGTTATTTGACTGAAGCTGCATGGAGCAAAATGGTTTTCCATTCAACAGTTCATATACATTTTAGTTGATGACGTAACTTTCAATATCCACTTCCTTCCTGTCTCTACTTCTATTAGTTTTTCTTCCTTATCCTTTCCTCCCTTCTGAGGTGTATCCCAGGGAAAATGCTGCTCTTCTGATTTTATATGGTTGATTTCTGGAAGGAGTGTATACCTGCCTAGTGTTAGTGTGTACTTTATAGGCCTGTCTATTGTTTTGTTGAAAGTTAAGCTGTGGGTGCAGAATCAGTTCTAAGGGGTTCCACCAGTCTCCATTAACCAGTAGGCTGGTCTCATTTTATCCAGGACCCTCTATTGTGATTAATTTCAGAGTGGTCAGCAGCCGTAACTGGTGAGCATTTATTTAGTTATTTCAGGGTGGTAAAAGTCAAGGGTTGCATGATCTATTAGTCTTTTAAACAAATTATTTCCATGTCTTTAATATTATTCATTCTTCTTTGCTCTGAATGGAAAGAGACCAATAGAAGCATCTTAGGTAACCTATCACAAGCTTTTAAGACCATAGTTGCTACTTTAAGTAAAATGTTGGGCATGTTCTTTGTGAATTGATTTTTATATTCTCTGTCACTATGGTCCCAAGCCTCCGAGCCCAATGAGCATTCCCTCTTGGCATTTGGTTATGTATGGCTAATAACAGCCATTTGTATAGTTCAAAAAATTTAGGTTGAATGGTTCTTTTGATCTCAGTTAGGGGTTAACCATTCAGACTGTTGAAAGTTGGCATTCTTTTTTGTATCTCTCAAATCTCTTTTACAAGCCAGCTTGGATATCTATCTATCTGATGGTGGCAGGGCAGCAAGACTGTGTAAGGCAATACCTTTTCAAGTCCCTGCTGATTTCGCATTTGCTAACATTTCATTGGCTAAAACAAGTTACATAGTTACAAAACAATACGGTTATAAGACAGTAACAGCCTGGGTCTTGAATAGTCACAGGTAGGAGAGACACCCGAAAGAGCTGTCTAAACAGCATCAGAAAGAATTAGCCTAGGTAGTATGTCTTTGAAAGTTCATTTTGTTAATTTTTGTTTATTTGTTTGTAACCCCAGCTTAGCCAGGCCTATGGTGACAAATGCAGAAATCATGACATGTCTCTTTTAAATTTCTCTTGTAGATTGTGACAGAGCTTCCTGGTATATTTGCTGGTTTGTAATGTGTGTTTGTTTAGTGTCTCATCTTGTTTAGTAAATGCCTTTCTTGCAGTAGAAGAATTGCAAGACTCTCAGTTGAATATATGAGTCTTAGGTCTGCTACTTAATAAGCTACGCGGTGTTTGAAATTTACTTAGCCTAAGCAATTTCTTCTACAAAGTTGAGGCATTAACACCTACCTCACATGGTTACTATAAACCATGCCAAACACATGTGAACATAACTACGATTTTTTTTCTCTTGTACTCTAAAGCTCCTTGCAAAATTTACTTGATATTAAATGTACTTGGGGCTTAAAAAATCATATGAGAAATTAAACAAAGCATTTTTATAATTCTGGAAACACATTCCTGATTTGTGAACAATTCTATCTTACTAGACTTGACCAACAATTTTGTTTCCAGTATTCCTGGTTCAGAGGCATAGACATAGCAGAAATTCTTGCATTAGCCATTCATTCCCTGCAGGCAGAGTCCAACGGCCTCCTTCATGTGGTTTACATGTCTTTTCATATGGAAGCTACTTTTCTAAGTTTTCCTCTGTTGACATCACCCATTTCTCTAGGAGACTGCCATAGGAAACCTCCCCAGGGGTCACAGATCTGGGTGCCTCTACAGACCTTCACCCAGAATCTTTCCTCTTCCTTGCCAGGCCACCTGCACCTACCCCATACCAACAAGGCAAACTGGCCACACCATGAAAGCCTAGCTTCTGACCTGAGTTTTTGGGTACTCCTCTGTAGCTACTCCTCCCTCCCTTCCTCCCGGCAAAGTTAGTCACTCTCTTGCTGGGTTGGTACATTCTTTTTCTAATACTTCATATATTTTGTTTACATACCTACCTACCCAACAAGATGCTGAGCTCTTAGAAACGAGGCTGTTTCTTCACCTAACTTGTAACTAGCCTGTAACTGGAATGCTCACAAAGGCAAATGGGTACCCAGAGAAATTTCTTTGATTTTTTCCCCCTGTACTCAGAGAATTCATAGATTGAATTTACTGAAAATGAATCTCTATTTCTTAAGGAAATTTGAGGAGCATTTGAAATTATAATAGAACTATAATATAAGGAAAATGCACTTTCCCCAAACATGGCCCTTACCCTAAATTTTTCTGTAATGAGATCCACTTGATGTCTTTCCATTTATATAGGAGGTGAATTGGACATATTGGCTCTTAAATTCCATGGTTATTTAAATGACCTCAGTAAGTTTAGTAAAAATGCAGCCCCCAGATTCCCATTTGAAGATAAAGGTAAATCTTTGTGGAATAAACTCAGGAATCTTTATTTCCACAAAATCCCCCAAGCAATTCTGGTGCACATCAAAATTTGAGAATTAGTGCATTAGGCCAAACTAACTTATAAATTGCTGATTCCAGAACTGACTCAACCTCACTTAAGTATTGCTAAAGTCAATTAGGGGCTCCTGGTGTAGCATTGAAGGATAAGCACTGTACTGCAAACTGTTGTCAAAAGGAGCAGAAACAAAAGTGCTCATTCAGGGAGTTAGATGTCCTCTCTCCACCTGGCCACAGGTGTCTGGACTCTCCCTGGAGAGTTACTGTCGCCTCCCTTGGCTCTCAGCAGCTTTTGATCAGAAGCATCTTCATTCTGGTTCTTTCTTCACTTCAAAGCTGGGAAATCTGATCAGCTTTTCTCTCTTCCCTCACCCAGGGCTCAGATGGCCCCACAGGTGGGCTGGTCACTTTGGAAATCTGTGTGGACAGGCTTCAACATTCTGCTACTGGCTAAAGAAAATTCTATCGTGTGGCCCTACTGTCTGATTCTCCCCAAACACAATCTGTGACAATGACAAACTAGGAAAGGAAACATGAGCTTGTTCTAAGCCCACCACTAGCATGGAATGCCCACAATTAAGGTGCAAGTTTAGGAATGTTTTGTACCCTTTCATCTTTTAATCCCAAACAGCAGAGGTTTTTTTTGTTGTTGTAAAATTTATTGTCGTTGTTATTAAGTGGTTGACTTATAGTGACCCAATATAGAGTTTCTAAGGAGTAGCTGGGGGGTTTGAACAGCTGACGTTGTAGTTTGCAGTCCAGTGCATATCCTACAGCACCACACTAGGACTCCAGATCTTCGCAAATAAATCTCTTTTTACCTAGTAGTTGTTGTTGTTAAGTGCTGTTAAGTCAATTCTGACTCACAGCGATCCTGTATAAGGTTTCCAAGGAGCAGCTGGTGGGTTCGAATTACAGTTCTGACTCATAATGACTCTGTATAGGGCTTCTAAGTAGTGGATGGTAGGTTTGAACTGCCAACCTTGTGGTTAGCAATTCAGTTCTGATCCTATAGTGCTACATGAGGACTTTTTATCTAAATAATTTAAAAATTAGCTCCCAAGTGAAACTTTATAAAAGAGAAGACGATAGATGACTTGTTTTGTGAATATGAGAATGTTAATTCCATTTTAAATACAGGTTATTATTTCACAATTCCCACATTTCCCATCCATCATATATCTAAGGAATGACCTAAAACTTCTTCTTGGTACAAATAAATTATAAGAACATTTTTATAGCACTTTAATTGAGATATCATAAAATTCATACATTTAAAGTATACAGGTATACTTCTGAGATATTGCGGGCTCAACTCCAGAACACTGCAATGAAGCAAATTTTGCAAAAATATGTGTCACATGAATTCTTTCATCTTCCCAGTGTTTATAATAAAAGTTATGCTTACATTATATTATAATCTACTGAGTGTGCAATAGCATTATGAAAAACTTTGAAATACTGTGAAAATGACCAAAATGTGACTCAGACACATGAAGTGAACACAAGCTGTTGTAAAATCAGCGCCGATAGATTTGCTTAATACATGGTTGTCACAAACTTTCAGTTGTTAGAAATGCAGTATCTATGAAGAACCATAGAAGACGCTCCATAAAATGAGTTATACCTACACATATCTATTGTTTTTTTAGTATATTCACAAAGGTATGTATGTAACAACCACTGTAACCTAAGTTCAGAACATTTCAGCAGCCACTCACACAAAACCCTACATACTCATTAGCAGTTACACCTCATATTTCTCCTCCTAGTCTCTAGACAACTTCAATCTACTTTCTGATTCTATGGATACACCAATTCTGGTTATTTCATATAAATTTGCAATATGAGATCTTTTGTTGGCTTATTTCACATAACCTAATGTTTTCAAGTCTCTTCCATGTTGTAACATGCATTATTGCTTCACCCCTTTTAATTAGTGGCACATAATCCTGACCACTACTCGTTTGTCATTTGGTCATACTGTGGTGCCTTCTGTGTGGCTATGATGCTGTAAGTTATGCCACTGATATACCAGAAGGATCACCCATGAAAGACAGGTTTTGGTGAAGATTCCAACCTAAGACAGACTAGGAAGAGGAGAGGCATACCATTTCTAAATGATTAGCCACTGAAAAAATTATAAATGACAGTGAAATATTACCTGATATAGTGCCAGAAAATGAGCCACTCAGGTTGGAAGGCACTCACAACATGACTGGAGAAGAGCTACATCCTCAAAGAGTTGTCCTTAATGATATGGATGGAGTAACACTTTGCAGAACTTCATTCGCTGCTGGAGCATAACTCAAAGTGAGAAGAAACGGTTACAAATACCCAGTAATAATCAGAACCTGGGAAATACAAAGTATAAATCTAGGAAATTTGGAAGTCATCAAAAATGAAATGGAATGCATACAGATCAATATCCTATGCATTTATGAGATGAAATGGACAGGTATTGGCCATTTTGAAACTGGCAAATATCTGGTTTACTAGGCCTGGAATGGTAGCGTAGTGGTTACGAATCGGGCTGCAAACCATAAGGTCAGCGGTTCGAAACTACCAGCTGCTCCGCGGGAGAAAGATGAGGCTTTCTACTCCCGTAAGGATTTACACCCTCGGAAACCCTGTACAGGGTCGCTATGGGTCGGAACCGACTCGAAGGCACTTAACAACAACAACAACAGGCCTGGAATGACCATCTGAAAAGGAACTGCATAACATTCACAATTCAAAAGAACATCACAGATTTATCTTGAAGTCCAATGCCGTCAATGATAGGATACTATTTATATGGCTACAAAGAAGAGCAGTCAATACCACTATTATCCAAATTTATATCCAGACATCAAACCCAATAATGTTGAAACTGAAGACTTCTACCAACTTCTTCAATCAGAAACTAATCAAGCAAGCAATCAAGATGCATTGATAATTACTGTTGATTGGAATACTAATGGTGGAAACAAAGAGGCAGTAGTTGGAAATTATGACCTTGGGGATAGAAACGATACTTGGGATCACATGACAGCATTTTGGAAGACAATGACTTACTTATTGCAAATAACTTTTTTTTTTCAGTAACTATACATGTGGGGAATCAAAATGATTACATGTGAGGGAAGAGATGATGGAGAAAGTCAATATCGTTAGCCAAACAATGCAAGAAACCAATTGTGGAACAGATTATCATTTGCTCATATGAAAGTGCAGGCTAAACCTGAAAATAATTTAAACAAGTCCACAATAGCCAAAATATGACCTCCAGGTTTTCTCTCCTGGATTTAGAGACCATTTAAAGAACAGATTTGGTGCATTAAATACTAATGATAAAAAACAAACCAAAAATCAGAAGAGTGTGGAATGACATCAAGAACAACATACAGGAAGAAAGTCAAGCAATTAAAAAGACAAGGAAAAAAAGCAAAAAACAAAGTGGATATCAAAAGAGACTCTGAAACTTGCTCTTGATCATAGAGCAATTAAAGAAAGCAACTGGAAGAAATGATGAAGTAAGAGAAATGAATAGAAAATTTCAAGGGGCAGCTCAGAAAGGCAAGGGAAAGTATTATAGTGAAATGTAAAAAGTCCTGGAGTAAGAAAAACAAATGGGAAGAACAGACTCAGCATTTCTCAAGCTGAAAGAATGGAAGAAAAAATTCAAGACTCTACTTTCAATACTAAAGGATTCTAAGGTCAGCAGTTCAAAACTACCGGCTGTTCCACAGGAGAAAGATGAGGCTTTCTG
>NW_006408598.1:5393910-5395052 GCF_000296735.1 Chrysochloris asiatica
ATTTGATCAGTCAAAACAAGGCCAGGGGCAGACTGTGGAATAGCTGATCAATTTCTCATATGCAAGTTCAGGCTGAAACTGAAGAAAAGTAAAACAATCCATAAGAGCCAATTTATAACCTTGAAGATATCCCACCTGAATTTAGAGATCATCTTAAGAACAGCTTTGAGGCACTAGGTACTAAAAACCAAAGACCAGAAGATGACATCAAGAACATCATACAGGAAGAAAGCAAAAGGTTATTAAGAAGAGAAGAAAGAAAGTAAAGACCAAAATGGATGTCAGAAGAGACTCTGAAATTTGCTGTCCAGCATATAGATGCTACAGTGAATGAAAAAAAATGCGAAGGTAAAAGAACTGAACAGGAAAATTTTAAAGGCAGTTTGAGAAGACAAAGTCAAATATTATAATGACATGTGCAAAGACTGGGAGTTAGAAAACCAAAGGAGAAGAACATGCTCAGCATTCCTCAAACTGAGGGAACTGAAGAAAAAAATCAAGCGTTGACTTACAATATTGAGTTTCTATGGACAACCACCATGGGCAAAATATTGAATGATGCAGAAAGCATCAAAAGAAGATGGAAGTAACACACAGGGTCACTGTATCAAAAAGAGATGGCCGATGCTCAACCATTTCAAGAGGTAGCATATGATCAAGCGTCAATGATACTGAAGGAAGAAGTCCAAGTTACATTCAAGATGTTGCTAAGGAATAAGGTTCCAGGAATATAATGGATGCAGCAGCACTGTAAAAAAATGGAAATTCCACAACACTTACTTGTGCTCATGAGCACCTGTCCATAGACCAAGAGGCAATCTTTCAGACAGAACAATGGGATATTGAATAATTTTAAATCAGGAAAAACGCACATCAGGGTTGTATTCTTTTTCCATAGGTAGTCAATCTGTATAGTGAGCAAATAATCTAAGAACTGGGCTGGCTATATGAAGAACATGTCATCAGGATTGAAGGAGAACTCATAAACAACCTGTGATATGCTTATGAAAGAACCTTACTTGCTAAAAGTGAAAGGCTTTGAAATACTAATAAAAGATCAAAGACTACAGCCTTCATTTCAGTATGGATTATGTTGTTGTTGTTGTTGTTAAGTACTGTTGAGTCAGTTCTGACTCATAGCA
>NW_006408598.1:5395861-5397680 GCF_000296735.1 Chrysochloris asiatica
AAAAAAAAAATCAAGAAAACAATACATTTTACATTAGTCCTCAAATCAGTCAAATATCTAGGAATTGACCTATCCAAAGACATAAAATACTTACACAGTGAAACTTACAAAACATGAGTATAAGTATCTAAAAAAGACTTACAAAACTGGAAAGTCATCTTAAGCTCATCATGCATTGGAAGACTTACTATAGTGAAAATGTCAATTCTACCTAAAGTGATCTACAGATTTATTGTAATCTCAATATAAAACAGTCTTTACTAATATGGAAAAAATAATAACCAACTTCATGTGGAAAGGAAAGGAACCAAAAAATTTTTGAAACAATATTGAATAAAATGAAAATAGCAGGACATCTTTACAAGTCGGGCTGCTAACCTCAAGCTCAGCAGTTCAAAACTACCAACCGTTCCACGGGAGAAAGACGAGGCTTTCTGCTCCCATAAAGATTTACAGCCTTGGAAACCCTACACAGGGTCTCTATGAATCCGGACCAATTCCACAACTAATCACCACCACCACCACCATACAGCCACTGTAAGTAATAAAAACAACCAGGCACTGGTTCAAAGATAGACATATTTGCTAGTGCAATAGCATTGAGAATCTATAATTAAACATAGACATCCATGAAAAATGATTTTCCACAAGGGGTCAAAATCCACTTGGTGGGGCAAAAACATTATCTTTAATAAATGGTGCTGGCAAAAACTGAATAGTCACCTGCAGAAAAATGAAATAGGACCTCCATACCACACATTATACACAAACACTAATGCAAAATGGATCAAAGACCTAAGTGTTAAATCTAAAACCATAAAATTTATTAAAGACAACGTGGGAAGAAAGCCATGGGGCTTAATCTTTCATAAAAATAGGATAACAAGCATCAAACAAATGAATAGAAGGACACAAAATAGATAAATTGGACCTCTTAAAAATTGAAAACATATTTTAGCCAAATGACTATCAAAAGAGTAAATGCACAACATACATGCTGGGAAAAAGATCTTTAAAAATGATTTATCCAATAAAAGTCCAATCTCTAAAATCTACAGAAAACTGTTACAATCCAACATGAATAGAACCATCACCAAAGAAGACACTTAAGTAGCCAGCAAACATGAAAAACTGTTCATGATCCTTAGTGATTACAGAGAAACAAATTGAAACTAAAGTGTCATCTTACTCTGACTAAATAGCACTGACTAAAAAAAAAAAAGCTGATAACAATAAATGTTGTCAGAGATGTGAGGAAATAGAAACACTTATGATCCAGCAACCCCACTCCTAGATACATAACCTGTTGTAAAGTGCCATCAAGTTGGTTCCGATTCATAGCGACCCTGCATAGAGCTTCCAAGGAGCAGCTGATGGGTTTGAATTGTTAAATTTGTGGTTCACAATCCAAGACTGATCCTACAGTGCCACACCAGGAAGCCAGGTGTATACTCTTGAGACCTAAAACTAATACATGAAAAGACATATGTACACCTCTGTACATATGCTTTATTCATAGTAGCAAATAATAAATGCTTTATTCATAGTAGCAAATAAATGGAAGCTACTAAAAGATGAATGGATAAGCAAACTGTGTTACGTACATGTAATAAAATACCATGCAATTATAAAGAACAATGATGAGTGAATGAAACATTATAAGATGGACGGACCTGGAGGGCATAATGCTAAGTGAAATCAATCAAGAATATAAGAAAAAATAGTATACGATCCCTCTTTTATAAGACAATAATAGTAAATATAAAGAGATCAATGTTCTTTGGTTATTAAAAGGAAAGGGAGAGGGGTGGGGAAAGTA
>NW_006408598.1:5403810-5405209 GCF_000296735.1 Chrysochloris asiatica
AAACTGTCTCTTTAAATTTTGAGGAGATCTGTGTGCATGCATAGTAGAACCCTCTGAGGGTGGGGCTGGGGTGCCCACTAGCTCAGGCACCCATATAGTCACCAGAATGGAGGTACGCAGGCAGCAAGGGACCAATGAGAAGATACTGAAAAAAAAAAGACTGTCCACATCTCTATCTCCACAGCTCTGTTTGGCGACTGTGGCCTCTCCGCTCCTTCCCCCACTTGGCCCCAAATAAGATGACAGCTCCTGAGCAGCTGAGCATCCTGAACCAGAAAGCAATGGATTTCTTGATTCTGCCACAAACTCCCCCAACTGTAAGTCTTCCAACCTTTTAAATATTCCTTTATATGTGGTTCAGAGTTCTGGGACCATCCCCTTAGCCTGCTTGGTCCTGTATTCTGTGTTGTTGTTGGCAGAGCTCCTCACTGCACTTCCACCTGATCCACCGTCTTGTTTGTTCTCAGTCCATGTATGATGTTCTTGTTCTCATTTCACAACTCTTCTGGTCTTTAGTCATTAGTATTAAATGCATAAAATCTGTTTTTGAGATGTCTCTAAATTCAGGTGGGGTATACTCATTGTCATATTTTGACACTCATGAACTTGATTAATTTTCTTCAGCTTCAGCCTGATCTGGCATATGAGCAATTGCTGGTCTGTTCCACAGTCATCCCTGGCCTTGTTTTGGCTGGTGATATTGAGAATCTCCATCATGTCTTTTCCCACAAATGTAGTCAGTCTGAATCATATGTATTCCATCTGGTGAGGTCCACATGTATAGTTGTCTTTTATGTTATTGAAAAAAAAACGTACTTGTAATGAATAAATCATTGGTATTATAAATAAAATTCTATCATGTGATCCCCAGCACTGTTTCTGTCACTAAAGCCATATTTTCCAATTAGTAATCCTTCCTCTTTTCTTCCAACTTTTCTATTCCAATCAGCAGTGATTATCAATGCATTTTGATTGAATATTTTATCAGTTTCTGACTACAGAAGTTAGTAGAATTCTTCAGTGGCAACATCATTGGCTTCAGTGGTTGCTTCATAAATTAGAAGTCTGTGGAAAAAATCATTATCTTTTGATTCCACTTTTCCATGAACTTTTGAAGCCCTTTCATATGTTACTTTACACAATTTACAATTATAAGAATATTTAACATAAGAACAACAGTTAACATATGTATAAACTTAACCTAGTAAATCTATACCAGATATGCTCCTCCTCTCAATTTCTGATAGTGTGTTTCAATTAATCGTTTGATACATTTACTTTGTGCTTCTTTCTTTTCTTAAAATGTTTTTTTGTTAATTGAATGAAAGTTTACAGGGCAGATCATCAGTTTTACATTCAACAAACCATATACTTTGCTTTATTACAATGATTATAATCC
>NW_006408598.1:5405779-5410367 GCF_000296735.1 Chrysochloris asiatica
TCATAATAATCTTATCCCCATCTCTTTTTACCCGAACCATCTTGACAAGATGAAAACTATTCAGTGGGAACTCTAGCTTCCCACACACATAAACTAAACTCCCTCTTGACACCTTGTAAATCAATCACTTTGTGCCTTTATTGCCCCCTCATTTTAGGTAGCCAATTTCTAAGTTATATATCCCTTGTTGTTGTTAGGGGCTATCGAGTCAGTACTGACTCATAGAGACCTTATGCACAGCAGAACAAAACACTGTCCGATCCTGGGCCAACCTCACTATTGTTGCCACACTTGAACCCATTGATGCTGCCACTTTGTCAATCCATCTCGCTGGGGGTCTTCTTCTTTTTTTCTGGCCCTCCATCCTACCAAACATGATATTCTTCTCCAGCAACTGGTCCCTCCTGAAAATAGGTCTGAAGTATGAGATACGAAGTTTGTGCTTCAAGGAGCACTCTGGATGTACTTCTTCCAATACGGATACGTTGGTTCTTTAGGCAGCCCATGGCACTTTCAATAGTCTCCTCCAACACCATAACTCAAAAGCATCAATTCCTCTACTGTCTTTCTTATTCACTGTCCAGCTTTCCAATGCATATGAGGTTATTGAAAATATCATGGCTTGAGTCAGGTGCACTTTAACCCTCAAGCTGACATCTTTGCTCTTCAACATTTTAAAAATGTCTTATGCAGCAGTTTTGTCATTTTTAGCATACCAGTTTTACATTACTTTTTTCAAAATGTTATTCCTAAATCTCTTATTTTTCATGCTACTGTATAATGGAATTAGATTTGTAATTTTACTGGTAGATTTTTAATTGGTATTTTAGAGAAATACAATTGATTATTTTTTATACTAATCTTATATCCTGAAAGTATTTTGCTCATTTATTAGTTCTTATTGTTTTAATTTGTCTTGTGGATTCCCTAGCATTTTCCATAAACATGATCTTGTCACCAGAAGGTTGGTTTTACTTCCTTTCCAATCAGAATGTTCTTTTAATTCTTTTTATTTCCTAATGTCCCTGGTTGGTTATTCAGCAAAATGTTTAATTCAAGTGGTGAAAGCAGACATTCTTGTCTTGTTTGCATGATCCCACAAAATAACTGAGTTTTAGTTGGATATTGCCATGAGTCTATAATATTTTCTCTAAAGGAAGTATTAAAGGGGATTGAAAATACTCATCCACTTTTATTAGCACTTCACAGTGGCTCAGGCCTCTCATAGACAATGACTTCATTGGGGAGCCCCATTGCTGTGTAAGCCTAACCAGCATGAGTAAATTTCACTAAGACAATTGTGAAATTTATCTTTCTCAAAGAAAACAGATTCTAGGAGAATAATATCTGAACATTGTGCAGAATTTAATTTTCTATGGAAGGCTCTGACTTTTAAGTTCTGTAACTTTCTAATTACCTACAAATGATCTTATCTAACAAGGGGAAGAACTCATAATTCTGTATGTCCTTGCATAGCAAGATTCCAGAGAAGATACAGTCAAGGGTAATCAGTGTTCTATTCACAAATAGATGGTTATAAAAGATGTAGCCTTGTTGATTAAGGTACATCTAATCCAAGCCATAGTCTTCTCAATTGCCTCATATGCATTTCAATGTTGAATTATAAAAATTAAAGACAGAAGAAGTAATACATTCAAACAGTTATGTTGGTTAAGGGTATTGAACATATTGGTAAAAGAATGAGTAAATAAGCCCTAGAAAAAATACAACAGGATTGTTCCTTAAAGTGAATGGGAAAATTTTGACTCACTTTAGATATGTCATCAAAAAAACTAATGGCTAGAAAAGTATATTAAGTTTGGTCATCAGATGATCAACAAAAACAAGGAAAAACCTCAGTGAGATGTACTGACACAACAGTCACAACAATGAATTCAAATAATGCCAACTATCAAGAAGATGGCACAGGACTGAGCAACATTGTCTTCTAGTGAACGTAAAAGTCATCACAAAGGACATCCAACTCTACAGTTACTAACAATAACAACAGCTAGACCAAAGAAGTAGGAGTCCTGGTCTGGTATTGTTGGATAAGTACTAGACTTCAGGTTGGTTTGAATCACAAGTTGGTTCGAACTTATCAGCTGCTCCATGGAAACCTTATACAGGGTCACTATGAGTTGGAACTGATGCAACAGGACTTACATACAATAAAACAACAACATACCAAAGAAGTGGAGTCCTGGTGTGTTGCTGTGGGTTAATGTGCCGGAGTAAAAAGTCATTTGAACTGCAAGGTCAGTGGTTGAAAGTCACCAGCTACTCCTTGGAAATCCCCTACAGGGTTGCTGTGGCTTGGAACTAACTCAACAGCACTTAACAACAGCAACAATCAAAGAAGTAAATTATTCAGCATGGTTTCTTAAGACTACAGAGTTAAGACAACAGTTGGAAGAAATAAAAATATGAATGGGATGCTATGGGAGAAATGTACAAAAGAGGGAAATTTTAATCAACATGAGAATCAGAAGTAGAGACATGCACTAAATTTTGAAGAATGAGAAGAATTTCACAAAAAGAAGATAATGATATTTCTGAGACTGGCATCTATGATGACAGGAAAACAGGACATTACACGTCACAGTATGAACGTTATTTTTATTCCCCTTGTTGGACAAGACCACTGAATCTTTCTCATATGAATAAGTAGAAAGTTACAGAACTTAAAGTCAGAGTCTTCCAAGTGGATTCTCACTCATAGAGCCCTTGTATAGGGTTTCCTAGAAGCAGGTGCTGGGTTTGAACAGTGTTGATCCTACAGTGTCACACCAGGAGTCCAGGACAGAGAGTTGTTGTTGTCAAGAAACCCTATATAGGGTTTCTGAGGAGTAGCTGGTGAATTTGAACTGCCAACAACTGCAGTTCAAGACGGCCTTGTGGTCAAGTGCTTATTCTGTAGTGTCACACCAGGACTCCAGGACAGAGAGTTTTTGTTGTTGTGAAGTGCCATTGAGTCAGTTTTGACCCATGTTGTTGTTAGGTGCCATCGAGTTGGTACCGACACATAGTGACCCTATTTAGGGTTTCCAAGGAGCAGCTGGTGAGTTTGAACAGGCGACCTTGCAGTTCCAATGGCTTTGCAGTCTGGTGCATTAACCCACAGCGCCATACCAGGACAGAGAGTAGAACTGTCCAATGGGGTTTTCAAGGCTGTAGAAATGCAGCTGGTGAGTTCAAACCACTGATCTTTTGATTAGCAGCTGAGTGCTTAACTACTGTAGCAACAGGGCAAGTAGAAGGGAGGAAGAGGCAGACTCTTCAGGACCTTTTGTGTTGAGCTAGAATTTAAACTAGAATGTTTACATAAAACCACTGAAGGATGTTAGAAAAAGGAATAATGTAGTTAGGTTTTTATTTTTACTCACTCAAGTATCAGTGAAGAGGGTAAACAAGTGAGACGACAAATTGACCAGGGAGGCCAGGTGTGTATAGAACCCAATGAGGAGAATAATAAAGAAATCCAAATAGGAGGAAAGGAGGTCCTGAATCCAAGACCTCATGAAGGGAATGGGTCCAGAGACATTAATAAGGCAGAATCTGTAAGACTTGAAGACAGATTAGATGACAGGATGAGTGAGAAAGGGAATGTTGAGAGAGAGTGAGGGAGGGAGAGAATAGAGAGGAAGAAGGAAAGAGGTGTGGGAAGAAAAACGAAAGCATATAAACAATCTCAAATGTTAAGCAGATATTTCACTGTTCAAGTCTTCAAAATCCAGTGTGTACTTTGCAATTACAGCACATTTGAATTCAGACATTAAATTTTTACCACAACTATTTGATCTGTATTTAGGTTTCATAAATTTTATGACTGAAAAATTTATGAAATTAAATCCCATGAACTCTAAAAAAGACTAAAGAAGCAAAGGAAAGTACACATTTCTAGAACAGTTTCTGCAGTTTTGAGGGACTGGATCTTATTAATAATTCAGTCATACTAGAATTAAGGACTGTTGGACACTACTCTAGGACAGCACTATCCAATAGCAATATACAGTGAGCCACAAAGGCAATTTAAGTTTTGCTAGTAGCCGTATTAAAAGAATACGAAGAAACTGATAAACTTGCATTGTTGTTGTTGTTGTTAAGTGCCATCGAGTCGGTTCCGACCCATAGCGACCCTGCACAGGGTTTCCGAGGGTGTAAATCCTTACGGGAGTAGAAAGCCTCATCTTTAACTTGCATTAGTGGCTGCTATATTGGATAGCAGTTTTATTAATATACTACTGAAAGTATTGTCTGAACACCATGACATTAACATCCTCTAAGAGCTTGATAGAAATTCAGAATCATAGATCTCATGCCCAGATTTACTGAATTAACTTTAATAATATATTTTTAACTTCGTGTATTTAAAGTATTATCATTTTAAAATTTAAAAATTTAATTCACTGTTTTTCTACTAAGTCTTCAAAATCCATGGTGCACTTCACAATTACAGCACATCTCAGTTCAGACATTAAACTTTTACCATAATTATTATTATTATATTTTAATGTTTTATTGTGAATTATGTGATAGTTTACATGGGAGAACATTAGCTTTACGTTCATCCTATTGTATATTGTTT
>NW_006408598.1:5411517-5427617 GCF_000296735.1 Chrysochloris asiatica
TACAGGGTCGCTATGGGTCGGAACCGACTCTACGGCACTTAACAACAACATACTAGAAGACCTTCGTTGCTTTAGATGCAGTGTAATAAAATAATATTTAGCTTTATAAATAAGCATATTGGGTCCCGGTGTGGTGCTGTAAGATAAGCACTGAACTGTTAATTCCAAGGTTCATAGTTCAAACCCACCAATCACTCCTTGGAAACCCTATACATGATCTCTATGAGTCTGTCTCAACAGCACTTAACAGCATTATAGATTGTAAAGAGTACAAGCAACAAACCAATAGAAAATGAAATATCATAGAGATAAATATTATATTGACAGAACTTTTGTGTTTAAAACATTCTCATCCCAGGTTAATGGAATGCAGATTATCCTGGGATGATTATTTGGAGATTTTTTTAGAAACTGGGGGATAGTGTTTTATCCAACACCTCTCAATGATGGAAATATCAGGGCATACCAGAGAATCCAGATTTGCTGTTTGCTTCCTATCTGACCACCCAGATAGTACTGACTGATCTGCCCCAACTCATTTTTCGTCTTTGCCTTTACACTCATACATCCAACATCAGGCTAGAAAATTGAGTTGGGGGAGGGAGAAGGGGAGATGGGGATGGGAAAGGGTCTCTATTTAATGAAAACCACAATTGGTTCAGTAGGGGGTAGGGCCAAAGATTATGATGGGGTCTTTAACCCAAGGAAGACTTAATTACTCTTGTGATGACTCTGGTTGAATTTACCCTGGTCTTCTGTCTTCTAATTGGTAGTCAGAACAAAGAGGCATCTTTTCCAGCATGAGGAGAGAGAAAACAGGCTGGACATTGATGGCAGGTGGCTTTTGTGTTGAGCTTACTTGTGCCTGTGAACCTGTGCTGAATGACAGGTATAATTTAGTACTGAAAACTGGGATGAATGCTTCAAGCTCAGTAATCTGTCTAAGTGTTTATAATTTAAACAGAACTTTAACTACTTAATTTTATTATGGGAGGTTATAAAGTCGCAAAACTAAACATGGACACATTTTTAAATAGCTCAAATATATCTACGAAATTATTTTAAAATAGTTCAACGTAGTTCTCAATTTCATCCTTAATATTAATGTAATATATTTCTAATGTATTAATATAAACAGTAAAATATCTCAAAATTTGGAATTTCAGAGAGGACTAAACAAAAAGTTTAGTCCATAGTGGTCTCATCATCAGGTTAGGTTTTTACCATATAGACTATCAGAATGACATTTGTCCAGTGAATGCAAACACTAAAGAATATTTCTGATATATATTTACTTTTAGATGACCAGAAGTGTCCAAACTTAAAATAAATATGTTTCCAAACTTGCCTTATTGCATGTTAGCTATGGTAATACACCCAGATTAAAAACCATTATAGATGGTCACAAAATCATAGATCACAGTGGGATTGCAAAATGTGGTTTAGGTGGTGTTAAATGATTAAAGTGGTCAAAGTGGAATTATTGATTGAATTGCTGAAAAATTAAACTGAATATTGCTTCATATGAGTTCTGATGTGACCCAGTTCTAGGTTCTGATCTTAGAGACTTCCAGACATTGACTGGTAGGGAATAATAAGAGTTCAGTTAAGCTAAATTCCAGCTAAGAATACTTTGGTGAAGACGCCATTACACCTCTCTTCTTTCTGAAATCAACATCAAAGTCACCATCATCAATAACAACATCATAATCATCATGGTAGAAAAGAAAACTACTTTGTCAAAGGAATCAGAAGGCAGTAAAATCCAAGACCACAAGATATGAAAAAGGGTTACAAAATGTAGGGAAAATGAAACTTAGTCAAAGGGGAAAAGACAAGAGTTCACAGTGCTTTCAGCAAACACAGTGATTTAAAGGCAATTTGTACAAACATAGAATTCATACCAACATTATTTACTATGTTGTTGTTAAGTGTTGTTGAATCAGTTCTGACCCATAGCGACCCTGCATAGGGTTTCCAAGGAGTGGCTGATGAGCTTGAACCACCAGCTTTGTAGTTCAAATTTGACTTTGTGGTCCAGTTCATTAACCCACATCAGGATTCCACTTTTTACTATAAGTCTTAGTAAAATTTGGGTACATTCCAAATCACATGTATCAGTGACAAAGAAATGCACAACAAATATGAAAAGCAATTAAGCATCACCCACAACGACAAACAGACATTTGTATGGTAAGGTGGAAGAATAAAAGTGGGTAACCAAGAGCTGTGAAAGTGCAGGTGAAAGTGCAGCCTAGGATCTCTCTCTATACAAGTCCAAAATAAAATCATCTTCCCAGGACACAGTGTTTCTGATAAAATAGTCAGAGACAACTGACAAATATTTAAACTGGTCTTTACTTTGTTGATTTCTGCCCCTTTCCTGAACCACAAATAGCTGGTCAGCACAAAGGAAAAGGGAAAAAAAACAAACAAAGCACCACTAAACAACCCCTGCAAAATAAAAGGAGGAAAAAACATGATGACTAAAAAGATGATGAAAAATACCCAATATAAAGGATGCTTGTTTTTCAGCAAAGCAAAGCAACACAAACAGCTGGACTACAGGTCATGAAATATCACAAAAGAAGCAAATCCAAAATCCAGTAGGGCAGGACATAACTCACAAGGATGTAATATCTAAAATATGTAGAAACTGTCTACAATTTATAAACAAAAGTATGAGTAATTCAATCTAAAAAATAGGCAATGAACAGACACTTTACCAAAGAAGATATTCAAAAGGCATGAAAATATCTTCAACATCACTAGCCATTGGTAGTGGTAGTGGTTATGTGCTGTGGAGTTGATTCTGACTCATTGTGTCTCTGTATAGGGTTTCTGACACTGTAAATCTTTACAGGAGCAGAAAGCCTTATCTTTCTCCCACGGAATGGTTGATAGGTTCTCCCACGGAATGCTGACCTTGAGGTTAGCAGCCTGACTTGTAACCACTACCCTATCAGGTCTCCTCTTACAACTCTTAGTGACACTGTATAGGGTTCCTGAGGCTTAGGGTTCACAGGAACAGAACGCTCACCTCATTAATGGTTACAAATAATGGGGGTGATTTGGGGAAGCAGGTAACACTTGGCATAAATGAGTGAGCCCCTCCAGTGCTGCATAAGTTTGTTGAAACATTTCAGTTTTTATTAAGTTCTGGAGTATTATTTTTCATCAATAGAAAGTGCTATAATAGAAAGGGGGGAAATGGGAAACAGAATCTCAGATTCCTAAAATAGAATAAAACTGATTTACTATACCTGTTGAGACCAGAGGACTCCCCAAGACTATTGCCCTGACATACTCTTTCAACACCGAGCCCCAACTATGGCTGCCTATCTAGTCAAACTCTTCATGTCCTTTCCAAAGGTCACCTTTTAACTGATTGACTCACAGATTGACTCACAAAATAAAGCGTTGTGTCCCATCAGAAAATGGAGGTCCTGAAAACTTTATGTCATTAATGTCATCATGATCAGCTCTTCCCCAGTCATAGTTTGAGTGCATTCCAACCTGAAGGACTCATCTTTGGGCACTATATCTGACAATATTATGGTGCTAATCATAATGTTTCAATATTCAATATTCTGGTGCTATCACATGGTGTTCCACTGTTATTCATATGGTTTTCAGTGGCTAACCATTCAGAGGTGGTCTGCCTCTCCTTCTTCATCATCTCTCTTAGTCTGGAAGCTCAGTGGACACCTGTCTACCATGGGTGACCCTGCTGGTATTAATAATACTGGTAGTATAGCTTCCTGTATCACAGAAACACGCAAGAAACCACAGTAGAAGAAACTGAGGTCCTTTCCTTTAGTTGAGGGCAATAGGTATTCGCAATCAAGAAACTTCATCAACTTTTTGTTGCTTGTAGAGTAGGAAAACTATAACAAAAATAAAACTGCCTTCAATTCATCCTATCTGTATTTTCTTCAGTCTAACACAGCATTTATGTTGAGATGCTTTATTGAATCAATGTCTAATCTCTTTAGCAAATGATTTTTTAGCCACACATGTTATTCCCTCCCCACAGAATACCTTCTTAATATTCACAATAAAATTTTCTGAATCTTCAAGTTCTGATTTTTTTTTTGCATAGTTCAATTCTCAATGTATTCCTTTCCTCTAGAATTTCATTATAAGTGAAACCATACCTCAGCTTCAAGAGTTAGTTTAGCAATCTTTTCAACATCCAAGCTCATCATTTTCATTTTCTACTTTCTAGAAAATACTTGAAAATAATTCAATAAATTTCATTAGTACTTTATAACAGGATAGTCTTTCCTCCAGTGTCAAATAACAAGACCATCATTACTTTTTGAGCCCTAGCAGAAACACAATGGACATCATACTTTCAGAACCATTCATTTTATAACAATAGAAGTTTCTGTTCTTAACTCTCCTCATGTCTTTTTTAGTCCTCACTGGAATTTTCCTGTTAAGTCTATAATTCTATCATTGTCTCTTCAAGTCAATATAAGATTTTGCTTCCAAATACTTCAAACCTTCCCAGCCTTACCTATGCCCCAATTCCAAAGGCACACCCACATTTTAGTTACTTGTTAGAGCAACATGTCACTTTCTGGTACCAAACTCAGTTTTGTTTTCTAGGGCCACCAGAATAAAATTCCACAAAGTCCGTGTTTTTAAGAATAGAAATGTCTTGCAGTTCTGGAGGCCAGAAGAGCAAATTTAGGGCCTTGGCAGAAACATAACCGTCTCTTCCTATTAGAAGTGAAAATCCTTCTTTTTCTCCTCCATTTTCGTTAACCTCATGACTTTCTTGTCTTTCCTTAGTCTGTGGATATATCTTTCATGGATTTTTTTTTTTTTTTTTTTTTTACTCCTGTGTGATTCACATTCGGCATCTGTTCTGTCTTTATATAAGATATTAGTCAGAAGACATTGGACTCACTCTACACCAGTATGGCCTTGCTAACTAGTGATATCTGCAAAGAAAATCCCTATTTCTTTAAAGAAGGTTATGTTCATAGTTCAGGGGTTAGGACTTCAACATATCATTTTATTGGACACATTCATTAAATAACAGAAACAAACATAAAAATATTGAAAAGCTATATTCATACAATTTAGTACAGCCAGATATAACTAAAGCTCACAGGCACAGATAGGAATACAAATAAGTTTAAATATTAAGAAATTTATTGGTATGTTGTTGTTTGCTATTAAATGTCGTGGAGTCAGTTACAACTCATAATGACCCTGTATAGAGTTTCCTAGGCTTGAAATCTTTTCAGTAGCTGTAAACCTCATTTTTCTCCTGCAGCACGACTGGTGGGTTTGAATTGCTGACCTGTGGTGTACAGTCCAATACACTGGTGTGGCACTGTAGGCTAATGCGCTGGACTGCAAGGTCATTTTGAACTGCAAAGTCAGAGGTTCAAGCTCACTAACTGCTCCTCAGAAACCCTGAACAGTGTCATTATGAGTCAGAACTGATTGTCGGCACTTAATAAAAACACTAGTATAGCTTTAAGTGCTCTATCAGCCACTCCTGGGAAACTTTATATAGAGTGGGTATGCATTGAACCTGACTTGATGGCACTAAACAAGTTAACAACACATTTCTTTTTATCAATTTAAGAAGAATTCTTTACTTCTAATCATTTAATAATATTATAAACTATATTAGTAGAGGGAGTGTGGTGGCTCCATAGGATAAGCACTGGGTTGTGAACCACAAGAACTGTGGTTCAAGCCCACCAGTCACTTCATGAAGAAAGATGAGACTTTCTGCTCTCGAAAAGATTTGAAGCCTCAGAAACTCTATACAGAGTTGCTGTGAGTCAGAACCAACTCAACAGCACTTAACAACAACAACAACCATAACTTGTGGCAATAAGTATTATCAATAAATGTTGATTTCAATTTTTAATTTTATAAAGGTAGCAAACTAGAAAGTAGAATATAACTCTTCAACCTGATTAAAAATTATTTGTTGTTATTAAGAGCTGTCTAATTAGTTCTGACTCATAGTGACCCTGTATAGGGTTTCCAAGGAGCAGCTGATGGGTTTGAACTTCCAACCTTATGGTTTGCAGTCTAGTACTGGTCCTACAAGGCCACACCAGGAGTCACTAAATCCAAATTATAGAGCCAGCTAAGTACTTAACAATGAAATAGCAGACTCATGCTCATTAAAATCAGAACAACAGCTTTTCGTACCACTGTTGTCCAGTACTCTGTTATTAATGTTCTGGGAGCCCTGATGTTGCTGCAGGATAAGCTCTGAATTGCTAAATATAAGGTTGGCAGTTCAAATCCACCATCTTCTCCACAGAAGAATGGATCTTTATGTTCCTGTCAAGATTTACAGCCTCAGAAACTCTGTAGAGGATCACTATGAGTCAGAAGTAACTCAATGTCAGTGGCTTGGTGTGGGGTTAGTGTTCCAGGCATCTGTTGGTCAAATTCTCCTATTTAGACCTGAAAACCCCTGTAGCTCAATATATATTTGTTCATCTTTTTATTCTCAACTTTTGATACTTGTGCAACTCAAATTTTGTTCTATTAAATGTGATTCTCAAGTAAGATAAACCAAGATGCTTGTGTACTTTACCAGAAAAATACCGATAGCTTTAAAATCAAAATGTATTGTTTAAAAGCTCTTATGAGAAAGTTTGTTCCAAAAATCATGTCATAAAATGTAATGTTGCTATTAAAAGAGAAAGGTGGGGAAACATGAGAAGAGGAAAAGGGAAAGAGAAAAGAGAAGAAAGGGAGGTGAAGTGAGAAAGAGGGCTATGGATACCAACAGAGAATAAAATTTGTATATCAAGTTCAAGCTTAGTATCTGGTTTGCCCTAGATAAACGCTTACAAGTTAGTCTGTTACAGTTTCACAGATGCTGATAGAAGATGAATGAGTCCTGGATCAGGATGAAGAACAGTTCCGTACCTACTCATAGCAATAGTAGCAGCCAGAGTATCAGTATTTTTGTACTGGATATCTGAACTCCAATTCCTACCAAATCCACCAAACCCCTGCTGTCCATGAAATTGTGATTCATAGCCACTCTACAGGACACAGTCGAACTTCCCACAGGGTTTCCAAGATGGTGATCTTTACAGAAGCAAACCACCACATCTTTCTCCTCTGGAGAAGCTGGTGGGTTCAAACTATGGACCTCTTGCCTGTTGTTGTTAAGTGCTGTTGAGTTGATTCCGACCCATAGCGACCCTGTAGAGGGTTTCTAGGCTGTAAATATTTATGGGAGCAGAAAGCCTCATCATTTTCCCGCAGAACAGCTGGTAGACTCGAACTGCTGACCTTAAGGTTTGCAGCCCAATTCGTAACCACTATGCTACCAGACCTCTGGCCTAGCACCCAAGATTTTAATCACTTTTCCACCAGGGTCTTCTTCCACTTCACAGTGAGATGCAATAAAGACCAGATGACACTTTCACAGGCAACAGTTGCATTCTAGGAGAGGACATTTTAGTTTAGGGAATTAGAATGAGCAGTAAGTGTCATGGATTGAATTGTGTTCCCACAAAAGTGTTGGAATTCTAAACTCTGTATGTGTGGATCTATTCCCATTTGGGAAAAGGTTTTTCTTTTCTATGTAATGAAACCCTATCAGTGTAATGTGTGCCCTAACCCTAATCACTACTGAGTTATAAGGAGCATCATAAACACAGAGATAAACAATTATATATGAGGGAGAAAGATGGTATCTGTTGATGATGGAGACAGATAATCTGCAAACCCAGGAACTCTAAGGAATTGCAAGCCACTAGAAACCGACATGGACTAAGAAAGGAACGGTCCCCGTGGAGCTACACATTGAATTCAGACATGTAGCCTCCTAAATTGTCAGAAAATTAGTTTTTCTTCTTTAAAGCCACCTAGCATAGTGGTTACAAATTGGGCTGCTAACCTCAAGGTTGGCAGTTCGAAACTACCAGCAGTTCTGTGGAAGAAAGATGAGACTTTCTGCTCTGGTAAAGATTTGCAGCTTCCAAAACCCTGTACAGGGTCACTATGAGTTGGAACCGACTCAACGGTACTTAACAACAACAACAACAACTGGTGTTACGTACTTCTGTTACAACACTAAGAAACTAAGTCAATTTGCTCATCCTTTGCTTCAGTTTGTTCAACAAACCTTGAAAAGATAATCCATGACTTCCAGCAAAATGGCAGACTAGATAGATGCACTACATGGACGCTCTAAAACAAAGATGTAGTTTTATGTGCCATGGAGTCGGTTCCGACTCATAGTGACCCTGTACAGGGTTTCCTGGCTGTAAATCTTTACAGGAGCAGAACGCCTCATCTTTTTCCTACAGAACAGCTGGTAGTTTCGAACTGCTGACCCTGAGGTTCGCAGCCCAATTCGTAATCACTACGTTACCAGATTGGCCCAGGATCAGGCAGTGTTTTGTTCTGTTGTGCATAAGGTTGCTATGGGTCGGTACTGACTCGATGGCACCTAACAACAACAACAACAATGCTAACAGATATGAGAGACCAAATGAAACAGAAATAGATGAAAATCCTGGAACTCTGAACTTTGAAGGAAAGTTTAGAAAAGTGGACTGAAGTGCTTACTGGAAGGAAAAGTTGATGAGGAGATGAGGCGAAAGGGAGACAGATTGGTGAATAGCTGGCCAGACACTGTATGACAATCTTGTGAGCTGCTTTGGTATCAGAAGGTGTCTCGGCAGAACAGATTCACACACATATGACAGAAAAGGAGTGATTCTTTCTTGTCCCCCATGCTCCCCTGGTGCTCTGAGGTTTGGCCAGCTTCCACCCTCATTAATGCCTAGCACAGACCCTGTTTTCTAGGAGTTCAAAACCATGTGGTTAGGAGTCATGCCAGTGTGAGGCAGGGGAAGTCTGTGGCACTTATGTGCACAAACCACCACCACCATCGTGGACAATTTCTGTGTGTTCACTACTGCATGAATGAATGACTCATACCAATAAATGGCTAAAATTTTACTGTGAGTCAACAAAGTTTATAACAAATTAAAATTGTAACCACTTTAAGTATGTCAATCCTTTCCATATGCACATATGAGTGTACATATATATGCATGTGTGTATTTAAAAGAATTCAAAATAAATCACCAAGCTTCTCTGTAAATTACATCCAAAGTAAGAAGTGCCAAATGATTTGGTGACAATATATGTAAACTGAAAATTCAGTCTCAATTAAAGGCACAAGTCTAGTAAATGCCAAAATAATTTTAATAGTAACGTCAGATAGAGTTTTAGAACCAATATGCTATGTTTGACTCAAAGCAACATTTAAAATATGAAGCTAGAGCAACTCTTACACAATCTATACTAGAAATATTGCCAAGCTGTCCTTGATATTTGTCCCTAGAAAAGGCAATTATATTACATTTATACCAGTCCCTCTTTTGCCAGTTGAAAACATTAATTAACAGCATCTCTCTTTCCTGCCAAATCCAGATGTACCTTTGGAATTTTCTGAACACTGTGCTTCATGGTAATCAAAATTGATTGGAGATGGAGTGCAAATTGAATGATAGCATTTGCTATCATGGTCAAAACATCTCTTTGATTTTCATACAAATGAGGTCCTAGTGCTAATGTCATGTCCAAAGTAATATTATTCGGATTAGTAAGTGAATACTTAACATTTATAGTAGTCTTGGTAGACTATAAAAGTTCAACACATTTTACATATTTTACTAGTAATCAGTGAACTAATATTTAATACTCCAAATAACATTAACAATAGGAAGTTTATTATTTCCATTCCCAGAAACTGAGCCACCATGAAGTTAATTTGTTTCTCAGAGACCACACAGCTAGAAAATAAAACAAAATTCTAACCCAGAAGCATGGTTCCAGAGTCACACTCTTCATAATTAACCCAACAATAACCCACTGCCACTGAGTCAATTCCGACTCATAACAACCCTCTAGGGCAAATTAGAACTTCTCCGTAGGTTTTCAAGACTAGAAATCTTTACATGAGCAGACGATCTCATCTTTATCCTGCTGAGCAACTAGTGGGTTTGAACCACCTTTGAATTAATAGCCCAATGTTTAACCTACGACACCACGAGGGCTCCTTCTTCATCATTAAGAATGTAAAAATTAGTGATACGATGCTAAAATTATTTTCAAATTTACCAAGTTGTTAGTTACCAAACCTATTATGTGGCAACCCACATTAATTGTAGCATTTTACAAAATGAATATCGTAGTATCAGGTGACAGAAGTAGATTCCAAGAGTCCTTGACCTATTCATTGGGTTGCTAGACAACTGGTGGTTAGGATGACCTATATTCAAGTTTTCCCAGAATTGAGGAGTTTCCAGAAATGTGAAGTGTTCAGTGCTAAAAGCAGGACCCATCCACTCAAACCCAGTTCCATGGAGTCACTTCTGACTAATAATGACCATGTGGGACAGAGCAGAACTTCTCCTTAGGGTTTCCAAGGCTACATTTTAACAGGAGTATCTTTGCATGGGACTGCAAACCCAGGGAGTAGCTTGTGGGTTTACAGTTCAATACTTAACCCATGGCACCACCAGGGCGCCTTAAAATCAGGACCCATCTACTTCTATCAAGTCAATTTCAATTCACGGTGACTGTGTATTGGGCTTCCCAGGCTGTGTATCCTACAGTGCTACCAAGGTGCTTTCTAAAACTAGGCTGGTAGTGGTAGTGGTGATGTGCCACTAAGTCATTTCTGACTGATAGCAACCCTGTGTAGGGTTTCTGAGGCTGTAAATCTTTTCAGGAGCAGAAAGTCTCATTTTTCTCCTGTGGAGCAACAAGTAGATTCCAACTACTGAATTTGGGATTAGCAACACTACTTATAATCCACTACACTACCAACGCTTCTATAAACCAGGAGGTGTGGTGCTATAGGTGGTAGGGATTTGAGTGATGGTTTTATGTGCCATGGAGTCAGATACAACTCATAATGATCCTGAAAAGGGTTTCTGAGGCTGTAAATCTTTACACGAGAGAAAGCCTTAGCTTTCTACCATGAAGGGACAGGTAGATTCGAACTACTGATCTTAAAATTAGCAGCCCTGCTTGTAATCCATTATGCTACCAAGACTTCTTTAAACCATGGTGGCGGTGTGCTGTCCAGTCGGTTCCAAGTCATAGTGACCCTGTATAGGGTTTCTGAGGCTGTACATCTTTACGGGAGCAGAAAGCCTCATCCTTCTCCTGTGGAACAGCTGGTAGTTTCAAACTGCTGACCTTTAGGTTAGCAACCCGACTCATAACCACTGTGCTTTAATTAATGACATTCATTCAACCTGTCCCATTCTATTCCTAATCCTATAGCAATGTCTTTTTTGATGAATGTAGGAAGCACTTTTTTTCCCCTCATCTAAGATGAATAAAATGGAAACTTTCATAGTTTTTAGGGTTATTTCAATGCAGTTTACAGAATTTCAATTTTTCTGTGTAGAATTGCTCACTGAGAGTAAGCAGCTTCCTTTAATGTTTTAATGAGTATTACAGAGTATCAAACTGACACTGGCAATGCAGAAGATTCTCAGCGATTTTCTGTATTACCTAGTGTACTTAGGTTAAAATTTCTGTAAAGGTAGACAGACCACACTCACTACCATCAAGCTGATTCCAACTCATAGTGACCCTGTATAAGGTTTCCAACACTAGAATTTACAGAAGCAGAAAGCCTCATCCCTCATCTTTCTTCTGCAGAGTGGATGGTGAGTTTCAACTGGTAACCTGGCAATTAGCAGTCCAGTGCCTATTCTGCAGTGCCACTAGAGTTCCTATGCCAGATGTCTAGAGTCTACTATCAAGAGGGTAGTACTTCATTCCTTACGAACCAAGTGGCTTATACATGGGAAAGATACAGTTTCCAATGAATGAATTGAAAAACCATTGGGGTGATTGCGTAAAAATTTACATTTTTTGGTGATTTGCCATCATTTTTTGAAATTTTATATTTATCTTTCCGGATAATTGAATGAGGAAAATCTTTACTCTCAGCAACTGAGAAATCTTTATTTGCTATGCTCTTATGTCCTCTAGCCCTGGGGATGCCATTTGCAACACCACTGCTTAAAGATAGACAGATCCAGTCCACTCATGGCCAATTACTTTTCCTTCATTTCAACTCCCTTTGCATTTTTAACATCTTTATTATCACTTTCTGCTTTATGCCTTATAAATTAATAGACAAAAAGAACAATGATAATGGTAATGATAACTTATGTATGCCAAAGAGTATTTAAAGGAACAGAAATAGACCCCAAGCACACATGGGATTGAAAATATGATACAGTAGGGTGAAAAATAACTTTTTTATAAATGGTGCTGAGAAAAGTGGCAAGCCATTAGAAAAAAGAAAAATTTGATCCATGCCTTATGTCATAACCTGCAATATATTGCATCAGTTTTAAGACTTGAACTATAAGTCTAAGACTTGAATATAGCATAGAATCCTTTCTAATGTAATAGTGGGGAAAATCTTCCTATATTCAAAATCCAGAAACTATATAGAAAATATGCTAAATTTGACTACATGATAAAATAACTAATGTATGACAAAAAAGGATGAAAAGTAAAATGATAAATGGCAAATTGGAAAAAAATAGATAATTTATCTTATGACAAAGATCTATTATCTTCAATATGGAAAGATCTTTGTATATTGAAAATTCAGGTTTAGAAGTGATGGCAAATAGCAATATGCACACATAGTGTCCAGACTGTAGTCTCTAAATAGCATTCTCCACTGAAAGAACCCAGGGATCTTTAGAGAAATCACTGATTCCAGGAATCATATGGGAAATACAGAAGAAAATCTTGGCTCAGTGCTTTTTTCAGGACTCAAAGTACATTAAGATATATCAAAAGGACACATATATCAAACAGAAGAGGCCCCATTGACCAGAAATTGGACACTTTGAATGTCAAAATAATATTTAATGTGATGTCACTGTTATTATTATTTTAAATGTAAATATTAATTTTTGTAAGCTCAAAAAAGAGTAAAAGAGGGCTGTCCCCTGAAAGGAACTTATTGAACATAATTATACATAATTAAATCATTAATTATTTACTTAGAAAAGAACAATTCAAAAAGCATTTACTCTGATTTTCTTGTTTACACTAAATTCCATGGTAGCCAAGCATCCATAGTTGATAATAATCTTCATGAGAATTTCATCTAATGAAATGCTAAAAGAAAGATGTTGTTGTTAAGTGCTGTTGATTTGGTTCCAAGGAGCTCTGGTAGCGTAGTGGTTACGAATCGGGCTGTGAACCGCAAGGTCAGCAGTTCAAAACTACCAGCGGTTCTGCGGGAGAAAGAGGAGGCATTCTGCTCCCGTAAAGATTTACAGCCTCGGAAACCCTGTGCAGGGTCGCTATGAGTCGGAACCGACTCCACGGCACTTAATAACAACAACAACAATAGCGACACTGTAAAGGGTTTCTGAGGAGTATCTGGTAGGTTTGAACTGCTGAACTTATGATAAGTAGACCAGTGAAGATCCTATAGCACCATACGAGGAGTCCAAAAGAAAGAATTAGAAAAATCACTATTGAAACAATTGATCAGGAAATGATCATTGCTGTTGTATGAAATATTGAGTGGGGTATTTGCAGTAATCACCAGAACTTGATGGCTATACTAAGCATCGCCAAAAATGTGCCTCCAGATGTGCTTCAAATTCATGACACCAACACTTAGAAAGAAGTACCATTTAGAAAAATATAATTTATACTAAAAAACATTTTAGCCTCTCAAAGAGAGAGCATAGAGTTATGTAGTCATAAAAACTACAGGAAATATTGTTGTTGTTGTTGTTAAGTGCCTTCGAGTCGGTTCCGACCCATAGCGACCCTGTACAGGGTTTCCGAGGGTGTAAATCCTTACGGGAGTAGAAAGCCGCATCTTTCTCCCACGGAGCGGCTGGTAGTTTCGAACCGCTGAACCTTAACGTTCGCAGCCCGATTCGTAACCACTACGCTACCAGAACTCCGTACAGGAAATATAGAGACAATTTATAGAGACAATTTATATAATCCATAAATCAGCAAACAAACCCTTCCAGACTATGCGGAAAAAAAAAAAAAAAAATTATAGGGCAGTGAGATAACGTATGCAAATCAATGATTTTTAATAACTTGAGGGCAAAATAGTAGGCACTCTTCCAAATTAAGAGAGAAAAAAACCACTCAAATATATGGAGCTGGCTGGATACTTACTTAATCAAACAGACTGTAAAATGACATTTTTGAGACTATCATAAAATGTGATTATGACAGTCTCAAGAATCATTGGTAGTTTTACTGAGTTTAATGATTGTAAAGTGGTTACGGTAAAAAAAAAAAGAGAGGTCCATAATTACTAACCACCACTCGTCTGTCAGTTTGTCATACTGTTGTGGCTTGTGAGTTGCTATGATTCTGTAAAATATGCCACAGGTGTTTTAAATACCAGCAGGGTCACCCATGGTGGACAGGTTTCAGATGAGCTTCCAGATGAAGACAGATTAGGAAAAAGAAGTGACTAACTACTTCTGAAAGTTTAGTCACTGAAAACCTTATGAATAGCAGAGAAACACTTTCAGATACAGTGCCAGAAAATGAGCCTCTCAGGTTGGAAGGCACTCAAAATGCAACTCGGGAAGAGCTTCCTCCTCAAAGTAGAATTGACCATGATGGTGGGAATGGAGAAAACACCTCTTAATTGGCTGATTGGGCACAACTCAAAATGAAGAGGAAGAGCTAGCTGTTATCCATTAATAATTAGAACATGGAAAGTAGGAAGTATGAATCTAGAAAAATTAGAAATTGTCAAAAATGAAATGAAACACATAAATATCTATATCTTAGGCATTAGTGAGCTGAAATGCACTAATATTGGCCATTTTGAATCTGACAACCACATGGTTTACTATGCTGGGAATGACAAATTGAAGAGGAATAATGTTGCATTCATTGTCAAAAACAGCATATCCAGATCAGTCATGAGATACAATGCTGTCTGTGGTAGGATGATATCCATGCACCTACGGGGAAGCCCAGTTAATACCACTATTATTCAAATTTACGCACCAACCGCTAAAGCCAGTGAGAATGAAATAGAAGAATTCTATCATCTTCTTCAATCTGAAATTGATCAAACATGCAATCAAGATGTATCGATCATTACTGAAGATTGAAATGCAAAGGTTGGGAACAAAGGAGAAGGATCAGTAGTATGAAAATATGGCCTTGGTGATAGAAATGATGCTGGAAATAACATGATAGAATTCTGCAAAATCAGTGATTTGCTCATTTCAAATGCCTTCTTTAGACAGAATAAGAGACGATTATATACATAGACCTCACCAGATGGAAAACATAGAAATCAAATTGACTATATCTGAAGAAATAGATGATGGAAACATTCTGTATCATCAGTCAAAACAAGGCCAGGGGCAGACTGTGGAAGAGAACATCAATTGTTCATATGCAACTGAAGATGAAGGATATGAAAACAAGTCCACAAGAGTCAAAATGAAACCTTGAATATATCCCACCTGAATTAAGAGATCATCTGAAGAACAAATTTGATACATTAAACACTAAAGACTGAAGACCAGAAGAGTTGTGGGATGACATCAATAACATCATACAGGAAGAAAGCAGCAAGTCATTAAGAAGACAATAAAGAATGAAAATATCAAAACAGATATCAGAAGAGACTGAAACTTACTCTCCAGCAAAGAAATGCTAGAGCAAATGGAGGAAATGAGGAGGTACAAGAGCTGAACAGAAAATTTCAAACATCAGCTCGAGAAGACAAAGTCAAATATTACAAAAAATGTGCAACGATCTGGAGTCAAAAAACCAAAAAGAAAGAACATGCTCACCATTTCTCAAGCTGGGGGAATGAAGAAAAAATTCAAGCCTCGACTTTCGTTATTGAAGGATTCTCTGGGCAAATTACTGAATGATGAGGAAGCATCAAAAGAAGATGGAAGGAATACAAAGAGTCACTATACCAAAAGGAAATGGTTGATGTTCAACCATTTCAAGAGGTACCATATTATCAAGAGCCAATGATATTAAAGGAAGAAGTCCAGGGTGCATTGAAAGAATTG
>NW_006408598.1:5429102-5496941 GCF_000296735.1 Chrysochloris asiatica
GGTATTAACAACAACATCAACAACAATTACTAAAGATGTGTAGTTTAAAATGTAGATGACAAATACACAAATAAATACTATTTAATTTTGCACTGGACTGCAAAGTTTGTTTGAACTGCAAAGTCAGCAATTCAAGCTCATCAGCTGCTCCTGGGAATCCCTATACTGGGTTGCTATCGGTCAGAACCATCTCAACTGGCCTTAAACAACAATGATTAGAGCTAAAGTAAATGTTCTTGATAGATTTTTAATCTGCATTTACTACTTGCTCTAATTTTGTTTATGTTTGAAATCTTTCAAAATAAAGCAAACAAAAAACAAACAAACAAACAAAAAACACCTGTTAAAATAAGCAAATAGCTCCAAGGCTAGTTACAATGATGGTTAAAAAGAGAAAGCAGGAGAATAGAAGATCAACTATTGAGGAGTCATAACACAATTGATTGAACTCTGCAATCTCCTTTATTGAGATGAACTGTTATCAAATCAAATGCAAGGTGGTCTGATGGTCTCTGTCCTGGCTGCTAAAGATTTGGCAGAGTACATACCTGCAGTCATGAGACTTTACTTTTAGTTAAATCTGGAGTCATTTGCATTAAATCATAAGGTGATGGCTTCATCATTCCTGAAGGGCAGATTTTGGTGGAAAAGAAATCAATGTTTTTGCACTTTGAGTCAGGCATTTTTTTTTCATGGTCAACATTTGGTTTTATGGGGAAGAAATAAATCTTAAAATCAAAGCAAGATGTTTGGCAAAGCAAACAACAATTTCTTATGAAATTACCTTCTACATCGATCAATTTAGAAGCCATTTTAGGTCACCTGTTCATTTATTGCCTCACTGTTTTCACACCTTGCATGTTGGAGGGAGAGCATGAGTTCTGCCTTCAGCAAAACTCCCTCATTTGTTTTAAGGTTGATAAGAGGGAACAAATGCTTACCAAGTACAATTATGTGGCAGTTGAGGGATGGTGACATCCTGTCACACTAGAGAAGTGTTCATCTGAGCTCAGGGGTCTCACAGAAGGAAGACAATGCATGTGACCTTCACTGGGTACCTAGGTCTGCTTAATGAGATTGTTGTTGTTAATGCCATCAAGTCAGCTCCAATTCATGTTGTTGTTGTCAGGTGCCATCGAGTCGGATCCGACTCATAGCGACCCCACGCACAGCAGAATGAAACAATGTTCGATCCTGAGCCAATCTCACTACCGCTGCCACACTCGAGTCCATCAATGATGCCACCTGGCTGATCCATCTCGTTGGGGGTCTTCCTCTTTTTCTCTGACCCTCCACCCTACCCAGCATGACATCCTTCTCCAACGATTGTTTCCTCCGGGCAATATGTCCAAAGTAGGAGAGACGAAGCTTAGCTATCCTGGCCTCCAAGGAGCACTCTGGCTGCACTTCTTCCAAAACAGATCTATTGGTTCTTTTGGCAGTCCATGGCACTTTCAGTATTCTCCTCCAACACCATAACTCAAAGGCATCAATTTTTCTATGATCCTCCTTATTCACTGTCCAGCTTTTGCATCCATATGAGGCTATAGCGACCTTGAATTGGGTTTCTGAGGAGCAGCTGGTGACTTTGAACTTACTGCCTTGCTGTTCAACCTTGTGGTCCAGTGCTTATTCTACAGGGCCAAATTATTAAAAAACAAAACTGAGGCTTGTCATTGGTTGACAGGTCAAGGCCACAAGTGGAGAGTAAATAATTACAACCGCAAAGAAATTCACCAACTATTTATTCCATAGTGTGATCTTTCATTACATTAATTAGATTTGGCTGTGAATAGATTTTGATTATTAGCAAACTAACAAATCTATCTTAGTTTCCATAATTAAAGACAATAAAGTACATGAACTAAATATCTTAACTATCCAAAGGCGTCCATAAATGTTTTATGATATTTGAAAGACCATTGGAAAAGTCCCTTAAAGTACAAAAAAATAAATGGGAAAACCATTATGTGCATATGTCTGTTATTATAAGTGTGTTAATGCAATGAATCCAATTATTGTGTAATTATAAATGACGTTAGAAATGCTCTCATGGTATTTGAATTAATACAAAAAAGCTTATTCTAAGAAGTTAGTTTTAAGGAAGTTGATAAAAATTATTTAAAATACTAGGTTAGGAATAACATAATTTGAATAAAATAATAGTTTATGTAAATGGATAAATAACACATTTCTATGAAATCCACCTTCTTTTTTCTTACACTCATATAGTAAGTATATGTTCCTGCAATTTGTGTAATATTTCAGCCATGTCTTCATGTTGTTGTTAAGTGCCCATACAATGTTTTCAGGGAGTGACTTGTGGGTTTGAACAACCTATCTTGCAGTTAAAAGCCCAGTGCTTATTCTATAAACACAACAGGGCTCTAATATCTTCATATAGAGCAACATTAAAGTATTGACTAGTCTACTTCACTGTTTCCTCTTGGTTCAGTTCAGTTCCTCATCAAAAAGAAGATCTAAATATTTGTTTGAACTGCAATATTGGTGATTCAAGCTTACCAGCTACTCCTTGGAAACCTTATATAGGGTAGGGTTTCTATGGGTCGGAATTGACTTGATGGCACTTAACAACAACAACAGGATTGTGAAAGGAGCTCTGGTAACGTAGTGGTTATGAGTTGGGCTGCTAATCTCACCATCAGCAGTTCAAAACTACCAGCGGTTCCATGAGAGAAGGTTGAGGCTTTCTGCGCCGGTAAAGATTTGCAGCCTCGGAAACCATAAACAGGGTCGCTATGAGTCAGAACCGACTCCAGGGCACACCACCACCACCACAGGGTAGTGGACTCCTGTTGTGGTGCTTTAGAATCAACACTGAACTGCGAATTACAAAGTTGGCAGTTTAAACCCACCAGCAGCTCCTTAGAAACTGAAACTGTATACAGGGTCACTATGAGTCAGAACTGACTCGACAGCACATAACAACACCAACAACAATGCAGGCTTAGTGGAGAAAACCTGGTGGTGTCCTCGGCTATGTGTTGGGCTGCTAACCACAAAGTCAGCGGTTCAAAATCACCAGCCGATCAAGGAGAGAAAGATGAGGTTTTCTGCTCCCATCAAGATTTACAGCCTCAGAAACCCTACACAGGACTGTTACAGACCAAACTCGAATGTGTACAATCACCGCCACTGCCACCAGCACAGGTATAGTAATACTGACCTTAAGGTAAGGTGCGCAGATTGATTTATAACCACTACGCTACCAGAGCTTCTTAAGCATCAGCAGTAGGCAACGTCTATTCCACAAAGCTCAATAACGTAGCTGTTGATCACATTGCTCTTTTCAGTTATTCAATATTAACATTTATTAAAAATTTATTTCATAGTCTCCAAATTAGCTTTGTCTCTTTATTTGTGCTTTTCCTTTATAGGAGGGATAGTTTTATTTCCTCAATTTTATTTGCCGGTAAGTATCCAGAGCACCATTCCAATGACGTTAAGGGTAACACTGTCAAACCAATCTTTAGTGTTTTTCTGCAGAAAGTAAAAAGCAAGTTTGTCTAAAGGATTAAGATTGAAGATGTTCAGTAAACCTTCTATCAATCCCATGAATGAACTGTTTGAGTACCATCAAATGCTTCCCACTGAGTAAGATGGCTTAGAAAGGTGTGATAACTGTGTGGGCAGTGCATAGGAAATCTATCAAAAAGCATGTTACCTCAAAGCAAAAAATATTTTAAAAAATACAATAAAGTAGGTCAAAGTAATGTCAATGAATGTCACATACCATACACAGGGTACAAAGTAGTCACTAAACCTTTAGCCTGATTTCATTTGTCTTCATTTTGAGGTGATTTCTTTCATCTTTTAAAAAGCAAAGCAATCCATAGGTTGATTTTAAAATGAGAAAATTGTCTGTGGGAGACACATCTGTAATTGTGGTGAATTGAACAGTTTTCTAATTTTAATGTCAACTTACAACTTTCTGTGTACTTCAAAAACGGAATCACCTCAGATGATAAGAAACCAAAGAGGAAACTACTTCTAAACCATTTATCATAGAGCTAAAGAATTTTAAGTATATTCTATTATTCATAAACATTTTTAAATTATTCCAATTATCTATCTTAGTTGATTCAACACAAAGTCTATAGTTCAAACCCACCAGCTGCTCCTTGGAAACCCTATACAGCGTCACTGTAAGTTAGAACCGATTTGATGGCACTTTATAACAACAAAAAGCTTAATTGTTAGACACATGTTCATTTTCTTCCTACTTAACTGTGTAGGGATATATTAAACAATAAAAAGACTTGTAACTGAATCATATAGGAGCTTTTTAAGATTTAAATAAACTACTTCCAGAAAACCTCATTAACTGGCAGCTATACCTTAATCTAGCTTTAGTTTTTCCTCTTCATAAGATGTTCTTAGAACTGCAGAACACCTTCCTCTAGAAATATTAGCTCAATGAAAAGAGGGCAGTCATGAGCAGGGAACCATTTATCTCTCACCCTTATGACCCTATGACAAAGCTCTAGCTTTTGAAATCTGACTAATTTATTCATGTAGTACATATGTTTTGGGACTCCATATCATCTCATCCTTTTTCATCTCACTCAACTTTCTTTCTTGGTTCTGCCAAATACAGTTCATCCAGGTGATTCTGATGGACTCAATGGAAGTATCTAGAAACTTTCCTTGGTTCTTCCTAAAGCCACTAAAAACATAAATCTTTTATTCAAATGAAAAGTCACAAAATGCATACCTTTTTCTATATAAGCTCAAATGTTAATGGAAGCACTCGAGGAAACAATGTGCATAGTTAACAACAGTGGCCTGGTTGCAGTCCTACCTTCTCCAGGTCTCCTAATAGGGAAAAATAGTATCAAGTAGTTGCAGTCCTGGTGTGGCTGTAAAGGGTAAGCACTGGATAGCTGGCCTCAAGGTTAGTGGTTCAAACCCACCAGTTGCTCCGTGGAAATTCCATGCAACATCACTGTGAGACTGAGCAGATTCAAGGGCATTTAACAACAATAAAATTTGAATAAAAGCTTCATCTTCCTTCTTGGAAAATCCTGCATTCATAGTTTAATGAGAAAACACGCCTCATTCTAAAGGAGCCCTGGTAGCATAGTGGTTATGAGTCAGGCTGTTAATCTCAAGGTCAGCAGTTCGAAACTACCAGTGGTTCCATGGGAGAAAGATGAGGCTTTCTGCTCCCGTAAAGATTTACAGCCTCGGAAACCCTGCACAGGGTCACTATGAATTGGAACCAATGCCATGTCACACTACCACCACCACTACCTCCACCATGCCTCATTCTACAGCATATACTATCATTCTGAAAGAGCAAGGTGTGTGTATTTGCCATTTTAAGGATGGTCATTAATGGAGGAGTGCTTGAAGTGACACAATTTGGGCAGGAGTTTTTTTGTTGATGTTTTCAATCTTATATTCTACTATAAACATTTGAAAGGGTTTTAAAATAGCACAGGTAACCTAAGATTGCTTATTTTTCTTCCTCGAATTGAGGGAACAGCAAATATTATAATGTGTTTAATTTTTTAAATAAAATTCTATTGGACATAGGTGTCCTGGTGTGGTGCTGAAGGAAAAGCACTGGACTGTTCATCACAAAGTTGGCAGTTCAAACCTACCATCCACTACTTGGAAAACCTGCACAGGGTCTCTATGAGTTAGAACCTACTTGACAGAACCTAATAACAACAACAAGGAGCTCTGGTAGCATAGTGGTTACAAGTTGAGCTGCCAACCTTAAGGTCAGCAGTTCGAAACTACCAGTGGTTCTGCGGGAGAAAGATGAGGTTTTCTGCTCCTGTAAAGATTTATAATCTCAGAAACCCTGTGCAGGGTCATTATGAGTCGGAATCGACTCCACGGTATTTAACAACAATAACAACAACAATGGAGATAGAAAATTATTAAGGAAAAATCGTCACATTTGGATAAAAATTCAACCAGAATGTCAAAAATGCCAATATCATATGGGATCCATGTTAAATAGTTTGACACATTACACACTAATGACCAAAGACAAGAAGAGCTGTGGGGTGACCTGAAGAACATCATATAAGGAAAAAGCAAAAAAAAATCATTAAAAAGACAGGAAAGAAAGAAAAGGCCATAACAGATGTCAGAAAAACTCTAAAACATATTCTTGAATGTAGAAGAGCTAAAGTAAATGCAAGAAATTAGGAAGTAAGAACTGTGCAGAAAATTTCAAAAAAAAAAAGTAGCTTGAGAAGACAAAGTCAAGCATTATAATAAAATATGCAAAGACCTGGAGTTAGAAAAGCAAAAAGAAAAAACACACTAAGCATTTCTCAAGCTGAAAGAACTGAAGAAAAACTTCAAGCCTAGTATTGCAATACTCAAAGATTCTATGGGCAAAATACTGCAAGAAGCATCAAAAGATGAAAAAGAATAGAGAAGAGTCACTGTACCAAAAAGGAATGGTAATTGTTCAACCATTTCAAGAGGTAGCATATGATCAAAAACCAATGGTATTGAAGGAAAAATTCCAAGTAGCACAGAAGGCGTTTGCAAAATACAATGCTCCACAAATTGACACATAAGTTTAAATCTTTCAGCAAACTAATACAGCAACATTCCCTAGACTCCCATTAACCTGGAGATGAGAAAGAGAAGAGGAAGGGCTGGGTGGTCCAAAGTGTGGTGAGACCTGGAAACTCTTGAGTCCATGGACAAGGACATAGCCATGGAAGGCTAGAGCTGAGAGTGAAGCATCCAACTGATATGAAGTGAGGAAAGATGCATAAGAATGTTCAAACTTGCAAATAGTACCCATTTGACCTAGCCTCAATGGCTTGATAATCAGAACTCGAGGAGAGGAAGATTAAAAAAAACAAAAACAAAAAAACCCCACAATTTTTGATAAAGAAAACAAATTTAAATTGTTATAATTTGGTGAACTTAACCTATATTTATGGATGTAGCATTTCAAAATGCCTACTGAGAAGGTAGGAGTCTTCACATCATGTATCAATCCTATCCAGGGTAGATAGGGACAGGCAACTTAGACATTGGCTACCTAAACTGAGGGGCGGTAAAGGCACGAAGTGACTGGCTTCCAAGTTTTCAAGACGGAGTTTCATTTAAGAGTGTGCATGGGAAGGTAGAGTACCCACTGAATAGTTTTCATCTTGTCTAGATGGGTCTGTTGAAAAAAGATGGCGATAAGATTCTTATGCCTCAATAGTGAGTAATTGTTATCATGACTAATTGCGACTGCCACAACTGTAAAGGTAGAAGTTTTGTAACAAAAATGGGGGAGTATTTAATCTTACAGTCTAGAAACAGAGGACCCTAGGGCTACCAGGGGAGAAAAGCATGAGTGGAATGTGGGACCCTATCCAGAGAAGAAGTGACAGCAGAGATGGAGGCAGAGATGGGGACATTGAGCGAGGGAGCAGCTGAGGACTGTAGACTCATAGAAAGAGAAAGTCTGGTGGCGAGGAGTCAATGTGCCCTTTGGTTGTTTAAGTGATTATATATTCCTGAGTGTTTTTGTGCAACTACCCTCCCCCCCCACACACACACACACAAAACCAAAAAAAAAAGAGGAAATAGAAGCAAATATTGTTGAATGATGATGCTGGCAGTCAGGAGGCAGACTTGCAGAATATGACTTTTGGTTGTTTAAATTATTATATATTCCTGAGTATTTTTGTGTACATCCCCTCACCCTCACCCTCACAGGACTTAAAAAAAAAAAAAAAAAAACCAAGGGAATAGCAAATACTGCTGAGCGATGATGCACAGAAGAGATTGTACTGATTGCAATAAAAAAATGGTTTAAAACCCATGTACTCTTGTGAAAATTATCACTCAATTTACAACATAAACATAAAAATGAAAAACTGATACAGCAACTGGAAGTGCTCATTCATCTATACCAAGAAATTTAGAAGACAGCTATCTGGCCAACCAATTGGAAGAGATCCATATTTGTGCCTATTACAAAGAGAGGTGACCCAACAGAATGTGGAAATCATCAAACAATATTATTATTTTCACATCCAAATAAAATTTTACTTAAGATAAAAAATGGTTGTAACAATATATCAACAGGCAACTGCTTGAAATTAAAGCCAGATTTAAAAGAGGACGTTGTTGTTGTTAAGTGTTGTTGAGTCAGATCCAACTCATAGCAACCCTAAATATGATCTCAGGGGAGCATCTGGTAAGTTTGAAATGCTGACCTTGTGATTCATAGTCCCGTGCTGATAGTACAGCTCCACACCACTCAGGATATATTGCTGACATCAGATGGATCTTAGTTGAAAGCAAAGACTATCAGAAATATGTTTATTTGTGCTTTATTGATGACTGTATGGACCATGACAAACTGGATAACATTTCCAAAAATGGATATTGCAGAATACTTAATTGTGCTCATGAAAAACCTGTACTTAGACCAAGAGATAGTTGTTCAAATAGAATAAGGGAATACTGAATGGTTTTAAATCAGGAAAGTTGTGTGCCAGGGTTGTATCCTTTCACCATACTTAGCAATCTTTATGCTGAGCAAGTAATCTAAGAAACTAGATTACATGAAGAAGAACATAGCATTAGGAAGACTCATTAACAACCTGCAATATGCAGACGATACAACCTTGCTTCCTGGAAGCAGGCAAGAGGATTGAAATACTTACTGATAAAGATCAAAGACCACAGCCTGCAGTATGGATTACACCTTAATATAAATAAAATAAAAATATCATGATAAATGGAGGAAAGATTAAAGTTGTCAAATACTTCATTTGGCATAGGTCCACAAATAACATTCATGGAAGCAACCGTCAGAAAATCAAATGACATTTGGCATTGTGAAAATCTGCAGCACAAGACCTCTTTAAAGTGTTCAAGAGTAAAGATATCAGTTTCCATATTTTCAATAGTCGCATATGCATGTGAAAGTTGGACAATAAATAAAGGAGATTTTAGAAGAATCAATGCATTTGAACTATAGTATCAGAGAAGAATGTTAAAATTGTTGTGGACTGCCAGAAGAACAAACAAATTCGTGTTGATAGAAGTACAGCCAAAATGCATCCTTAGAAACAAGAATGGTGAGACTTCACCACTTATACTTTAGACATATTAGGAGGGACTAGTCCTTGGAAAAGGACAGCATGCTTGGTAAAGTATACCATCAGTGAAAAAGAGGAAGACCTCCATGGAAATGGATTGACATATGGCAGCATCAATGGGCTCAAATGTAACAATTGTGAAGATGGTACAATTGGACTGGGTAGTGTTTACTTTTGATGTGCATAATGTCGCTGTGAGTTGGGACTGACTTGCTGGCTGCTAACAGCAACAACCATGTCTGCTCAAGGTCTTGGCTGCTCTATTTTGGGCTCAGTGTGGTTTTCCACCAACTTCAAGATTAATTGTGTTTACCAAAAGAACTAGATGATACCTGGTTACTACTACCAACTACTCTGAAAGGGATCACATAGTTTTTGTTAATTGCTGTCAAGTCATTTCTGACGCATAGTGATCCTGTATAATGTTTCTAAGGTGTAGCTGGTGGGTTTGAACCACCAACATTGAGATTCAAACTGACCTTATAGTCGAGTGCCTTATCCTGCAGTGCCACACCAGGACTTCAGGGATCGCATTGTTGTTGTCGTTGTTATTAAGTGCTGTCAAGTTGGTCTGATCCATAGACACCCTGTACAGGGTTTTTGAGGAGCCGCTGGTGAGCTTGAACCTCTGACCTCTCCGTTCAAACCAACTTTGTAAGGGGTCCCAACTAAAGTTAGCAGATAATGTGGAACAAAACTCAAAATTATTTTTTAAAAAACGGTCCTACTGGTCAGAAAGAGACTGGAGGAAACTGAGACTATGGCCCTCAACCACCCTTCAGGTCTAGAAAGGAACTCTCCCTCACAGCCCAATTTTCTTCCAAGGTATATAGGGAGGACAACAACACTAGTAAGGTGTGTTCTCCATGGAATGGTCCATCATTCAAAATCAAAATGGCAAGATGTTCCTAATGATACAGCTGAGAAGGGAGGAGAAGGTGTTGGGAATGGAAATAGGAAACACAGAGAGGAAGCAGGATAACTGCTATTGCATGAAGTAGATAGCAATCACAGATGAAACAAAGTGTATGATTGTTAAATGTGAAACTGATGATCTTGTCTGTAAACCTTCACCCAATTCACAATAAAAAGTAAGTAAGTAAGTAAGTAAATAAATAAATAAATAAATAAATTGCACTTGTGGGAAATTTTAAAGGTTGGTACCTGAAGCTCCATTGTTTGATAGAGCAATGTTGACCATTCAGCCTCTATAATACTACTCACATGAATTTTGCTGCACTTTTGCCATAGAGGCTTCCATGCTCCATATCAAAGCATCAGAAGTCACTCTGAGCCTCAGATTTCCAGGATTCAATGATGGGTTTGGGACCTAGCCTCACAATCTTTCTCACTTTCTTATTATAGAAATTTATAGTCTGTAATATAATTAGTTGTTTATTTATCTATCTTTTAACTAGATAATACATTTTGCAAGAGTGAGAACACAATCTCTTTCCACCTAAGAAGGAGTCCTGATGTAGTGCTGTAGAGTAAACACTAGAATATGAACTGCAAGATCAGTAGTTCAAAGTCACCAATCACTACTCAGAAATCCTATACAGGGTCGGTATTAGTCAGAATCAACTCAAAGACACGTAACAACAATAATAACAATTAATATTCTTAATTAAATGTTTGAAGAAACAAAGTGATGGTTTGAACCAAAATTTGAAGTTTTCAAAGCATTTAATAGTATATACCCTCATTTAAGGAGGAATGACAAACTACTTTCAAATATTTTGTCACTGAAATATCAGAGAAACACTGTCAGATATAGTGCTGGAAAATGAGCCCCTCGGGTTAGAAGGCGACTGGGAAAGAGCTGCCTCCTCAAAGCAGAGTTGACCATGATGATGTAAATGTAGTAAAGCCCACGGGACCTTCATTTGCTGATGGAGCACAACTCAAAATGAAGAGAAACAGCTGTAAACATTCATTAATAATAGGAACATGGAATGTATGAAGTATGAAACTAGGAAAATAAGAAATTGTCAAAAATGAAATGGAATATATAAACATTGATATCTCAGGCATTAGTGAGCTGAAACGGACTGGTATTGGCCATTTTGAATCTGACAACCAAATGGTTTACTATGCTGGGAATGACAAATTGCACTCATCATCAAAAAGAACATATCCAGATCAGTCATGAGATACAACGCTGTCTGTGATAACATAATATCCATGTGCCTATGGGGAAGCCCAGTTAATACAACTATTATTCAAATTTACACACCAACCACTAAAGCCAGTGAGGATGAAATAGAAGAATTCTACCAACTTCTTCAATTTGAAATTGATCAAACATGCAATCAAGATGTATTGATCATTACTGGCAATTGGAATGCAAAGGTTGGGAGCAAAGAAGAAGTATCAATAGTTGGAAAATATGGCCTTGGTGATAGAAACGATGCTGGAGATCACATGATAGAATTCTGCAAGATCAATTATTTGCTCATTTCAAATACCTTCTTTAGACAGCATAAGAGATGATTATACACATAGACCTCACCAGATGGAATACATAGAAATAAAATTGACTACATCTGTGGAAACACACGATGGAAAAACTTCACATCATCAGTCAAAACAAGGCCAAAGGCAGATTGTGGAACAGACCATCAATTGCTCATATACAAATTCAAACTTAAGTTGAAGCAAATGAAAACAAGTCCACAAGAGCCAAAATATGACCTTGAATGTATCCCACCTGAATTTAGAGATCATCTGAAGAAAAGATTTGATACATTAAACACTAAAGACTGAACACCAGAAGAGACGTGGGATGACACCAAGAACATCATACAGGAAGAAAGAAGACAAGAAAGAGGGAAAAGGTCAAAATGGATGTCAGTAAAGACATTGAAACTTGCTCCCAGCATAGAGATGCTAAAGAAAATGGAAGAAATGAGGAAGTACAAGAGCTGAACAGAAAATTTCAAACATCAGCTTGAGAAAATAAAGCCAAATATTACAACAAAATATGCAATAATCTGGAGTCAGAAAACCAAAAAAGAAGAACACGCTCAGCATTTCTCAAGCTGGGAGAACTGAAGAAAAAATCCAAGCCTTGACTTTCGTTATTGAAGGATTCTCTGGGGAAATTGTTGAATGATGCAGAAAGCATCAAAAGAAGATGGAAGGAAAACACAGAGTCAAAAAGAAATGGTTGATGTTCAACCATTTCAAGAAGTAGAATATGATCAAGAGCCAATGATACTTAAGGAAGAAGTCCAAGGTGCATTGAAGGAATTGGCAAAGAACAAGGCACCAGGAATTGACGGAATGAAGTAGATATATTACTGAGGAGTGGCTGGTGAGCTTGAACCACTTTCTTGAAAATTGAAATCTTTCGAGAAAGTGAAGCGGCACTGGAAGCACTCACTCATCTATGCCAAGAAATTTGGAAGACAACTATCTGGCCACTGTTTGGAAGAGATCCATATTTGTGTCCAAAGAGAGGTAACCCAACAGAATGTGGAAATCATTGGACAATATCTTTGATATCCCATGTGAGTAAAGTTTTACTAAAGGTAATATAGAAATGGCTGCAAGCATACATTGACAAAACGTCCAGAGGTTCAAGATGGATTCTATCATTGCTGATGTCCTCTGGATCTTGGCTGAAAGCAGAGAATAGTTCGTTTCCTTATCTTTCAAATGGGTAAATAAATAGTAATTTCCTCCTATTTTTGTTCTAAAGGTTAGGTAAGTTAGTATTATTAGGCACATTGTTGTTGTTAAGTGCCATCGAGTCAATTCTGACACATAGCAACCCTGTATAGGGTTTCCAAGGAGCAGCTGGTGGACTTGAACCACAGACCTTGCACACATTTCTATAAAGTTTTGGGTTGGGGGTTCACTGACTATAAAGCCAGGCCTTTCTTCACTAAAGTACATAGGTAATACTAACTACAACTTTCAACAGTGTTTCTAAAACTGTATTTTGAGTTTCAAACAACCAACCTAGAAAGAGCTATTAAAACAAGTATGGGCACAGACATTGACTAAAAATAATTAACTCAGTTACTTTGACCCACAAAGTAACGTATTCATTTTGCGGGTGCTGACAACCTTCCCATGCTCCCCAGAGAGGCTGACAGGTGAAACGACTGTAGAATAATGAACTAAAATAGAGATATGGAGTACATCCTTTGTAAAAATGAAATATTTCTTGTCCTGATGGGAACTTATATCCCAGAACAGATGAGAACAGCTGGTCTTCAGAGCTGATCTCCAATAGAGGACATCTCCTAGGATTCACATGGTTTTCACAAGTGTCGTCTTCTTTCCTTAAATAAGGCTGCTTGTGATTGGCTTTTTTTTTGCCAGTAAATCATGGTAGAAGAGATGCTACATGACTTCTGAGGTGCCATGCTGTGAAGAGAACCAAACAGCAAAGAGGTGTGGAAAGAGTAAGACACCCATAGGACTCCAACTACCTCGACACTGCAGTTTAGGTGTCAAACATATGAATGAAGCAGCTGCCTCAGACATGATAGTCTTAGAAGAAATTATGTGAAGAAGGAGAGAATAACCCAGTGGACAGTAAATTTGAGGCCCAAAATAGGAGCCCAAGAAAGCCATCCCAATAATCTACAGTTGTTCAAATCACCCTAACTCAGGCCTCAGTAATAATTAATTAATTAACTACCCAAAGATTCAAACCCACACACCTTCAGTTGATTCCTACTCATGGTGATGTTACATGTCTCAGAGTAGAACTGCAATTCAGTACATTTTCATTAGCTGTAATCTTACTGTATTTTATTGACTACGTAAAAGTGTTTGACTGTGTGCATCATAACAAACTATGAATAACATTGTGAAGAATGATGTGAATTTCAGAACACTTAAATGTGCTCATGCAGAATCTGTACATAGACCAAGAGGCAGTTGTTTGATAAAGAACTAGTGGATATTGCATTGTTTAAAATCAGGGAAGACGTCAGGGTTGTATCCTTTCACCATACTTATTCAATATGAACACATCATCTGAGAAGCTGGACGACATGAAGAAGAATGAAGCAGCACCAGGACTGGAGGAAGACTCATTTTCAACCTATGATATACAGATGAAACAACTTTCTTTGTTGAAAGAGAAGAGGATGTGAAGCACTTATTAATGAAGATCAAAGACCTTCCATAAGGATTAAACTTCAACAAAAAGAAGACAAAATTTCTCACAACTGGACCAATAAGCAGCATCATGATAAAAGGAGAAAATATTGAAGTGATCAAGGATTTCATTTACTTGGGGATTCACAATCAATGTTCATGGGCCAGCAGTAAAGAAATCAAATGATGCTTGCCATTCTGCTTCAAAAGATTACTTTAAAGCTTTAAAAAGCAAAGATATTACTTTGAGGCCAAAGGTGTATTTTTTGATTACTTCATGTTCATATGAAAGCTGTGCAATAAATTAAGAAGACAGAAGAAGCATTAGTGCTTTTGAAGAATTGTGTTGGTGAAGAATATTGAATATACCATGGACTATCAGAAGAATGAACAAATCTGTGTTAGAAGAAGTACAGCCAGAATGCTCCTTAAAAGCTAGGATAGTAAGACTTCATCTTACATTGGACATGTTATCAGGAGAAACCAGTCCTTGGAGAAGGACATCATACTTGATAAAGCAGAGAATCAATGATAATGAAGAAGACCCTCAGTGAGGTCGGTGACAACAATAGTTGCAAACACAACAATTGTGACAATGGAACTGGACATTTTGTTCTGTTGTACATGGGTTCATTATGAGTTGGAACCTACTCAGTGCCACCTAACAACAACAATTTTTACAGGAGTCTTACGAAGTAGATCCCTAGGTCCTTTTTCCAGTAGATTTGAACCACCAACCTTAGGTTGAGCTTAACCTGTGCCACCCAAGAACCTTGCTTAATTCATTAAAGTCCTGGTGTGGCACTGTGGATTAATGCGCTGACTACAAAGTTGGTTTGAACTGCAAGGTTGGAAGTTCAAGTTCACCAGCCACTCCTCGGAAACCTTATACAGGGTCACTTTGGGTCAGAACTGACTCAACAGCACTTAACAACAACAACAACAATGGGCTATAGGATAAGTACTGGATTACAAATCCAAAGGTTAGTTAATTAGTGAGAAATTAATTGGTATGCAAACAAATAGTTAGAAAAGCAGGGTGGAGGATCAGGGGTACTTTGGTTTGGATTGGAACAATTTGTAGGGCTAAATAGGGTCATCGGAACAAGCCTCATAGAGAAGAGATATTTTGACAAAGCTTCAGAGGTATAGAAGTTAACCAGATGTCATTTTTTTTAGAAAAGTGTCCTAGAAAGAAAGAAGAATCAGGGCAAATGCCCTGAGGTGGGAAAAAATTCTGACATATTAAGTGAATTTGAAAAATTCATGGAAATTTTTCATTATGTTTTCATTCTATTTATTCAGCAAACTTTTTGAAACTCTCTCACATTTGCAAAAGCACAAGGAGATCAAGGTGGCCGGAGCAGAGTAATCCATCCAAAGGAGAATGTATAGGAAGGGGTGTTAGAGAGGTGACCACCAGCCAGACCATGTGGGACTTCACAGGTCAATTGGTGTTTGCTTCCAGTAAATTGGGAACTGCTGCTTACTTTTAAAGAATAAAGTTATATAATTGAATTTAGTGCCTTAAATGGATGATTCTGCCTACTGGTCTACCATAATCCCAAGAGGAACAAGGGTAGAAGTAGAAAGATTTGTTAAAATCCTCTTTCAATAATCAGGTAAGATGAGGTTTGGTCTATGCATGCAGCACTAAAGGAAATGAGAAATGATGGCATACCGTATAGAATTTGAATAAGGTCAGTGGTTCAAATTCACAAGTCACTAGAGGAGCTCTGGTAGCGTGGTGGTTACGAATCGGGCTGTGAACCTCAAGGTCAGCAGTTCAAAACTACCAGCTGCTCCGCAGGAGAAAGATGAGGCGTTCTGCTCCCGTAAAGATTAACAGCCTTGGAAACCCTGTGCAGGGTCGCTATGAGTCGGAACCAACTCCACAGCACATAACAACAACAACAACAACAACAATGAGTCAGAACTAACTTGACTACACTTAACAACAACAACAAGTAGTTGTCTTAGGCAGATTGGGTATGATGTGGCAGGTAGCAAGAAAAGGAATTAGGGTATTCTTCTAGAATTTTGACCTGAAAAATTGCAAATTTGGAATCAATGACTGAGACAAGCAAGGAGAATTGAGGAGGATTGTGTAGGTTTGGCATAGAAATGATTAAGAGTCTGTTTTTGGAGATGTGATTGATGTTGGAAACATCTGTTTTACTTCTGAGTGGAGATGCGCAGATGAAAGCTGGGTAGTCTGGGTAGTCTGGGCTGTAAATGCACATGAGCATTTAATTCATGGGACTGGATAAGATGAGCCAAGGGGTGGGTGTGATTCGAGAAAATGGAGGTCCCAGACCTAACCCTAGGGAACTCAACATTAGAGGTGGAGATGGGGAAGGAGCAACCAGAGAAGTAGGCGAGATAAACATCAGTTTGGGAGGGTAGAGGAACACAGGAGAAGCCTAATTGGAGGAGGTGACATTTGAGCAGCTCTGGTGTCAACAACAGAAGTTTGAGAAAGGAACTTAGAGGAAAGAAGAGAGAAACTTTGAATAATGCTGCAAAGGAGTGAAAATAGATTGTCCCTTGGGGATAGCAAATAGTCTGATTTAACTCAAGGACAAGGTGGGCAGAAGAAAGGAAAATTGCTTGGGGGGACCTAGATAGTGGTCACATGATGCAAGATTTAAAATTTGTGAGTGACAAATCTTTAACAATTTTTGAGGCGGGAAACTACATCATCTAACTAATCTTAAAACAAAACAGGCATCCCTATTGCAGGACACATGTAAGGAGTGCAGTTATATTTAAAAAGTACTTGTAGTACATGAAAATGTACAAAATATGGACAAGCAGTCATTTCAGGTAGCGTAGACTATTACCACAGGAATGCAGCGGCTTTCTAGGATAAGCACTGGACTGTGAACCACAAGGTTAGTGTATGAGCCCACCCACCACTTCACAGGAGAAAGATGTTTACAGCCTCAGAAACCTATGCAGGGTTGCTATGAGTCAGAACTGACTCTATGGTACTTAACAACAACAGCAGGGTATTAACAAGCCAGTTACTATAACTGCCTATTTCAGTATTTGGAATTTCATGTTGCATGAACAATAGTCTGGAGGCCCAAACTGACCAATGAGATAACAAAGGGGAAAACAGTCCATGGAGGATGAGGAGGGGAGGTGGTAGCAGTGGGCAAAGCTTTTTCCAAGAAAAATGCTAAATTAATTTTTGAAAATTTGTTTGAAGTACAAGTAACACTTTGATTCTTCATAAACAAAATCAATAGTAAAACCCTAAGCCTCTGCTTGAGAGGACTCCTTGGCAAAAGCCCCCTCTTGCAGCCCTAAAGAACATCAGGATCCCTGATACTCTGCAGACCCAAAATCAAATCCAGGAGGAAAAAAAAAAATCAACTTCGAAGGGGTTTTCCCATGTTCTTCAGATAGTAGAATTAGATATTAAAAAAAAAAAAAAAACCTGGCAAAGTGGGTGTACATTCTGAACTTTAAAGGAAAGATAGTTGAAGACCAATCCAAATGAGAATCGGAACCTAAATTTAAGACACAGTGCACAGGAGAGTATAAAGCCAATAGAAACATGTTCTTGTATTACATGTTGGGTCATCTTTGAAAAAAACCTAAGACATATATTGGAGTCCTGGTGTGGTACTGCGAGTTAATGTGCTGAACTGTAAGGTTGATTTAAACCTCAAGGTTGGCAGTTTAAGCTCACCAACTGTTCCTTGGAAACCCTATACAGGGTCGCTATGAGTCAGAACTGACTCCACAGCACTTAACAACAACAAAGTTCTACTAAGACAAAATTCCTTGTCTTTGTTATCTAAAACAAATTGAAATTTTATATATATTCTATCATTTTGCTTACAGTCTTAAAATCATACAAAATAAATGCAAAAATATTTGATTATTGCCTAGCTCAATGTCATGTAGATTGAGGTTAACTTGAGGTTTGGCTAAATTTTTGGCTTCCCCATTTAACTTGTATATAGAGATTTTCTACATTTTAAAGGGAGTGCAGTAGGTCTGTAGGATAACCATTCAACTGTAAACTACATCAGTGGTTTGAGTGAACTAGCTGCTCTGTAGGAGAAAGAGGACACTTTCTGCTCCTGCAAAGATACAGCCTCGGAAACCCTTTATAGGGTCACTATGGGTCAGAAGCAACTCAAAGGCACTTAACACTACAGCAACAACAACAATTTTAAAGGTGAAATGATGGACAACACATTCTATTAATCATAGTCTCTATGATAGGCCTTCAAAAACTTCATGGAAAATTTCCATTGTTTTCTCATTACATTTTTCCATTAACTTTCAGAAGCACCCTTATACTTGGAACATGCCAACAGTCCTTCAGAGCCTTCCACACAATTGTGGAGACAGATTAAAAAACATATATATATATATATGTGTGTGTAAATTCTGTTGGTATGTTCATTTCAGGATGGTTTATCCTATATTATTGGTGTATCTCTTCTTATCATGTTATAGGAATATAGTTGGTGTAGAAACCAGTGTATCTGTTTTTCAATGGAAAACATCAAATACAAATCTGTAGGGACCAGAAAGCGCTCATTTTTGTGGAGCATCTTAGGGGAAGAAACATCTTTCAAGTTGGTTTTATTTTCTTTGTCACTAGATGTCACTGCATACACAAGTGTGCTGCTGTGACTGAGGGTAATTGGAGCCAAGAGCAGAAGAAAACATTCTGGAAGGCTTTATTTGATCCTACTGAGAAGATATCTGCACTTTAGATCTTTTTGAGGCATACTCACAATTGTATTTAATGAGGCTAATTCCCACTTGATACTTTGTCATTTAAAAGATTGTCTGAAATCTAATTTAAATTTGTACAAATCATTTGCCATTCAAAAGGACCTCTGGGGGAATCAAATGTAGCAAATGCATCTTTTTCAAAGTTGCCTTCAGACTTGGAATTATGGACAAGATGTAAATTAGCTGCTTATATGACACTTCAAATTCATGGTTATATCCTGTGAAAAAGTCAATTTGTTCACAATCAGAATGGAACACAATGAAATTCAACAGTGACTCCAAATATATGAAGTCCTGGTTTGGTGCTGTAGGATAAGTGGTGGACTGCAATCACAAAGTCAGTAATTCAAAACCACCTCAGAAACCCTATACAGGGTTGCTATGAATCAGAATGGACTCCCCATCACTTAACAACAAAAATTATTAGGAAGGGGGTAGTGGTAATTCATCTTCTATGCAAGATGGCACTTAATATGTGTTAATAGCATTATATATATATGCCTTAAGCCAAGAAACATTTAAATTAGATAGATGATAGATACATAGATAGATAGATAGATAGATAGATAGATAGATAGATAGATAGATAGATAGACAGACAGACAGATAGATGCCATCAAGTTTGTACCAACTGATGGCAACCCTGTGGACAACAGAACGAAACAATGCCCCATCCTGAGCTAACCTCACAGTCTTTGCTATGCTTGATTCCATTGCTGTTGCACTGTGCCAATCCACCTCATTGGGTGTCTTCCTCTTTTCAACTTACCCTCCACTTTATAAGCATGATACCCTTCTCCATTCCCTCCTGATAATATGTCTGAAATATGGTAGTTAGCTAGCTAAATAGATAGATACTGATAGATATAATAAACAGATGATAATGATTGATTAGGTAGATAGATAGATAGATAGATAGATAGATAGATAGATAGATAGACAGATAGATTTTATCCATCCAATGTAATGTCCTCTCAAATTCAAGTCATTTGTATTCATTGGGACAAGAGACATTCTCTGTTAGAAATAAGATTGTTTGTTGTCACAAGCTCTCTTTGCTACATTGTTATACTTGTCACATGTGCTTGAGAGATTGTTGTTGTTGTTGTTAGGTGCCATCGAGTTGGTACCGACTCAGTAAATTCTGTATAGTTATTGGAAGACAGTGATTTATATCATTTCTTCTTATTTCTCATTGCCATGGAATTTGTGATAATTTTGCTGGAAAGGTCCTGCTGGGTGGTCAGTAAGATTTTATCTTCATATTTATATTCACCAAGATTTCATAGGTAGCAAGAGTTTTATCCAAGGCAACTAGCATTTAGAATTCTTCTTGCCCTTTCTCTAGCTGCAGAGTCAAGTGTGAATAGATCTTATTGGACTGTGAACAAGTGGTTATTTAAGTTAAATTCCTAGACCTCTGCTGGTCTAATGGAATAAGGCCTACTGAAATAAGGACAAATAAGATATTAAAGATTCTGGATAATACTGATTCTTTTGTAGAAAGATATGGTTCTCAGTTTACTTAACTGTTGTTGTTGTTGTTATTAAGTGCCACCGAGTCAATTCCAACCCATAGTGCCCCTGTATGGGGTTTCCAGGGAGCAGCTGGTGAGCTTTAACTACTGACCTTGCAGTTCAAATGACTTTGCAGTCTGAAGCATTAGCCCACAGCACCAAACGAGAAAAGGGAGCTTTTTTGTTTTTAAATCTATCTCAAAATGCTGATAAGAAAATCAAACAAGATAATGTTGTTGTTACGTGACTTCCAGCAGGTTCCAACTCATTACCTTATATAATGTTTCCAAGGAGCATCTGGTGGGTTTGAACTACTGACCTTGTAGTCAGCAGTCCAGGGCTTATACTACAGAACTACACCAGGACTCCATAGAATTGAAAAATAGTCAAGTGTTAGATTTATAACACTGCTTTCTTCTCCCCATTAATTTAATTTTAATGCATATGTTTAAATAGAGTTGTGCAGGATGGATTCATGCCACTTTCCAAAGTTATCTATGGTTTCCTTCCTTTTTTTCTTTTTTTTTCAAAAGTTAATTTAATATTTTAGCAAACAACCAAACCTTCATGGCTTTGAGGCCATATACCCTCTTTCTTCCACTCAGGACAGCAGGCAATGTGCTTTTTGTTTATTTAAATTTAAATTTAAAACAGTTTACATTCAGAGGATAGACCATAGAGCATCTTTTAAAGGATAACTTGAGATGCCTGAAATGGGAATGGGAGCAGGAGACTGAAGTCCTCAGGGGGCAAAGAGAATTAACACAGTTAAAATCATGTCACAGAAGAGGTAAGCCTATTAGTTTAAGGCTCAAACATCACTTTTCATTTCTATGAAATATCTCCCAAATTTTGTTGGATGTGAAATAGTTCTTAGAAAAGAGCATTTTGATGATCCAACCTAAACAAATCAGATCCACACAGATTAAATTATCATTAAAATACACACGATTTTAAGATTTGAGGTTGTTGTTGCTAAGTGCCGTCAAGTCAGTTCTGACTCATAGCGACCCTGTTTGAACTGCCAACTGTGTGGTTCGAAATCCAAGTGCTGATCCTGAAGCGCACACCAGGAGGTTGTTGTTGTTAAGTGCCATCCAGTGGGTTCCAACACATTGCAAGCCTGTATAGGATTCCCAAGGAGCGGCTGGTGAGCTTGAATCACCAACCATGCAGTTCAAACAGACTTTGCAGTTCAGCGCTTCAGCCCACAGTGCCAAATCGGGGCTCCCACCAGGAGGTAATGGGGTAGGGAAAACAAAACAAAACTAAGCAAATGAAGGTGGTTTTAAATAAATTTTATATGTTGTCATTTTTGGCTCCAGGTCATCTCTTCATATAACCTTCTGACTTTCTTCTTGAAAAGTTTGGGTCCCACCAAATACAGTTGTGCTGATGACAGAACATTTGGTAAATGGTGAGTTACAGACCTCAGACAGTCCGTTTCTGCCTGAGTTCAGATTTCTATGGGCACCACAAGACTGAAAGGGATCCTCTAATTATGGGCGGGATTAGCGTTCAACAGCCTATGTGTTGTTCTTTGTGGCTTTCAGCCCTCGTGGTTTCTCAGCTCCTTATGGTCACTCTGGCCACCTAGAAATTCTTTTCAGTAGCATAATAAGCAGATCAGCTGCTGCAGGCTGGAGACCGGCTGGAACAAAGGGAAGTGGAGGGCGCTCCTGCTTGACATGTCCCAGCAGGCACCCTGGGTCACTTAGATAAAACCATAGTCCAGCCCATTTGATCGGGCCACATGCCATACAACCCTATTTATGGCCTGAGGGATACGTTCCAGTAGTGTACACTATTTGCCAACAGAAATACTAGCAGTGGAAAAAAAATACATATCTAGCCACTGGAACTAGCAGGAAGACTTGTTAACTTTTTCCCCTCATGGATTTCTCTATGGAAATCTTTAGAATTGGGGAGTTTCTCAGTCTTTCTTAATAGTATTTTTATAGGAGTCATTTTAGTAACCATTGTTGTTGTTGTTAAGTGCCGTCGAGTCGGTTCTGACCCATAGCGACCCTGTATAGGTTTCCAAGGACTAAAAGAGTTGTGAGCATATATTTTATTCTAAAAATGCATTCTTGAAGCTCTTGTCTCATCAGTTCTCTTGCTCCACACGCCCCTAGTGGTGGAGTGTGTGTGCAGGTTCTCCCTGAGCAGCATCTGGTCCCCCTTGGGGACTCCACAGGCATTTTGCCTGTTTCAGGTTTTCAATAGGGGCCTCTGCAGGGACCATCTGGTGAGGCATCAATGGGGCTGCCTGCTACCTGGTTGCATTCCCTTGCTCAAGCCTTCCTGGAGGGCTGGGGTGGTGGGCACATGAGATACAGTATTAATATCACTTTTTATCAACTTAAGGCTCTGGCTTATAGGCAGTGAAATTGAATTTTGATTTTAATCAGCTACTTCCCAGTTATGTAGCAGTGGGCAGCTTACCTCTCTGGAGTCAAGGCTGCTGCATTTGCAAAAGCAGGAAAAGATAACAATTGATTTTTCAGGCATTAATGAGATTACCCAGATACAACAGTATGTGGCTTATATGAGATCAGAATCAAAGGATACACTTTCTTGGGTTAGTTGACAATTTTTTTAATAAGGAGATATCTTACCAAGGTTTGAAGTTTTGAGAAGAGCAGGATGAGATTTTGGAATACCCCCCAGGGCTGGTGACTTCTCAGAGTTGTTAGCACATTAGGATTAGAGGGGTAAAGTGAGGGAGCAGTTAGTGGAAATGGGAGCGAGATGGATAGGGATTAGGACATCCTGGCCAAAATTGTGGTGTTTGTCTGAGGAATATCTGAGGGGTGCAACAGGAGGTGAGGGAGATGGCTTGAATTCCTAGAGAATCAATAACTTGGACCTCATGCACCGCCCACTCTCTATATTTCCTGTTGGTGCCCCATACTCAAACTACCGGTAGTCCTGCCTACATCCCCCTGGAATCTAAGAACACTGGAAACTGTCTTACTATGAACTCCTGAAACATTTGGCCTAAGGGTTTTTTTCTAAAAGTGGAGCTTGGACCATGTGTGTAGCTGATGTGCTAAAAAGCTGATGCATCAGAACAGCCCTAAACCAATGACTGGTGGAAGTTAGTGAATAAACATCCTCACTTACCCAGCTTTCAATGTATCCCAGAGCTCCCCAGTAGGATGAAACAATAACTTCCCACTATTTCTGCTTGATAACATACTCATTACTGAATTCATTCTCTTCCTTATCCCTTAGCAGTATCATTTCCTTAGTCCTTCTATTAGTGGATCTTAGGATAGCCTCCCAAAGAAAATATTTAAACTAGAACCCTTGCTTACCTCAGCGCCAGCTTCTAAGAAAACCTAGAACTAAAACAGAACCCATTGACCCATATAGATAAACCTGTATGCCTAGGAGGAGGGTGAAGAAAGGTGAAAATAGGATATGGGAGGCAATAGAAGATACTCATCACAAGCACATGTTTGGTAAACAGAGAAAAAGAGGAATACCCCAGCAAGATGAATTGGCAAAGTGGCAGCATCAATTGGTTCAAGTGTAGTAATGATTGTGTGGTTGGCCCATGACCATGCAGTGTTTCGTTCTGTTGTACATAGGGTCACTATGAGTCGGTACCAACTCAATGGCACCTAACAACAACAACAACATCACAAGCACTTCGTGCAGTTCCTGATCTCCCTAACAACATGGTGGCTAATAGCAACAATAATAACACTAGTAATTCCTCATTCCACAATACCCTACCATCAGTCACCCCTTTCCCTGGAGTTCTCTTCCTATATTTAAACTAACTAGCTTCTGCTGCTTGTTCCTAGATATTTCAAAAGCACTGCATGGTAGGAATTTTCATTCTCATGTCTCCACTGAAGGATCTGTTTATCCTGCATTCATTTGGTAAATATTTATTGACATTTACTCCATGAATGATGAAAGGGTAGCCTTTCACCACACTTATTCAACCTGTATACTGAGCAAATAATCTGAGAAGTGGGAATATATGAAGAAGAATACAGTATCAGAATTGGAGAAAATCTCATTAACAACCAGCAATTTGCAGATGACATTAACCTTGCTTGTTTAAAAATAAGATGAATTGAAGCACTTGCTGATGAAGATCAAAGATTATAGTCTTAAATATGGATTATTTTTACAAATTATGAAAACAAAATCCCTCACAACTGAAGCAAGAAGTAACATCATGATAAACAAAGAAAAGACTGAGATTGGTAAAGATGGCAATTTACTTGTATCCACCATCAATATCCATGGAAGCAGCAGTGAAGAATCAAGTGACACATTGCACTGGGCAAATCTGCTGCAAAAGATTTTTAAAAAGTGTTAAAAGGCAAAGATACCATTTTTAGAGCTAAGGTGTGCCTAATCTAAGTCATAGTATTTGCAATCATCTCATATGCAGGCAAAGCTGGGCAATGAGTAAGGAAGACCAAGACTAAAGAAAAATTAATGTCTTTGAATTATGATCTTGGTGAAGAATGTTGAGTACATCATGAACTGCCAGAAAAACAATCAAATGTGTCTTGAAGAAGTACATTCAGAAAGCTTTTTAGAAGCAAGAATGGCAAGACTTCATCTCACAGACTTTGGACATGTTACAATGAGGGAAAGTAGAGGGTCAGCAAAAAAGAGGAAGACCTTCCATGAGGTTGACTGACCTGACACAGTGATTAAAACAGTGGACCTAAACACTGTACTGTTATAAATACAGTGCTGGGCCAGGTAGCGTTTTCTTCTATTATATCTAAGTGCTGGAATCTAACAACAAATAACAAAAACTTCATGCTGTCCACTCTGCTAAATTTTATATTTAACTCAGGGAATTAAAGAAAGATTTTAAAAAATAAAGGGCATTGATATTAATTAACAAATAAATTTGAATCCAAATGGAGATATAAAATAAAGATTGGAATGTTAAATTAACATTCACAGTATGAAAGAAATCACAAGTTAATGTATGAGTAAGTTCCAGGGGGTGAAATTGACACTTATAGGAATATAAAAGATTGAAAGATGGAGCAATAAGTCAGACCTTTGTGGTGGTAGAGGCTTATAAGCTAAGCCTCAAAGTGAAGAGCAGTTAGAACAACTCCAAGACTAGAACAAAGTAGACCAAGTTGGGAGTATTAGTATAGACAAACATGTATAAGAAGAAGTGTGTTATATTGTGTAAGGATTGGCCAGGAGCCCAGCTTAAGTGAGATTTAGGGAAGGTAGAAAATAAGAGTTAGGGTTGTTATATGGTGAACCATTAATAAAATTGTATGGTATACCTAATAAAGATCACAGTCTTAAAACTGAACGAATATGCTTATATTTCATGTCATAAGTTAGTAATTACTAAAGGACTGAGAAGTTGAGGTCATCAGAAACAGGGAGCCTACCAAGTGTCCCTTAAATTGAAGTATGTAGACACTAAATCTACTATGAAGTGAAATATAACCATGTTTATTACAGCACATCTGAGTAGTTTTACATCCTAATGAAATCTCAACATAGTATATTGAAGGTAAAATTATTAGATTAAGGATAAAAAGGGTCTCAAATTAGTTAGTGACATAGAGTCAGTTCCGGCTCATAACAAGCCTGTTTAGGGTTTCCAAGGAGCAGCTGGTGAGTTTGAGCAGCTAACCTTGTAGTTCAAACCAACCTTGCAGTCCAGAGCTTTAACCCACAGCACCAAACCAAGACTCTGAGTCATGTGTTCACGTACTTTTAACTCTGGGGCCTAGACTGGTGATTGACAGGTGGTTGTTGTTAGGTGTTTTGTTAGGTGAATCAAGTCACTTGTGACTCAGAGACATCCTATGTACAATGGAACAAATTACTGACTCGTCCTGAACCATTCTAGTAACTACAATTATAGTTAGTAACATAGAGTTAGTGACATGTAGTTGTTGTTGTTGTTAGGTACCATCGAGTCGGTACCGACTCATAGCAACCTTATGTACATCAGAACGAAACACTGCCTGATTCTGGGCCACCCTCACTACATGTCACTACACAGTTAGTGATGTGTAGTTAGTGCTCAGTAAATATCATTTGAATACATGGATGGCTGGATTAATATATAGATGCATCCTGGTATGATGCTGTAGGATAAGCACTGGAGTACAAACCATAAAGTCAGTGGTTCAAACCCACCAGATGTTCCTTGGAAACCCTATACAGGGTCACTACAGGTTGGAACTGACTTGACAGCACTTAACAACAACAACATATAGTTAGTTGCATGTAGTTAGTATTCAGTAAATACTTTTTGAATACTTGGATGGCTGGATTAGTAGATAGATAGAAGGAGGAATGAATGATTGGGTGATTGAAGAATTAATATAATAGTATAAAACTACAGAATTAATAGACATCAAGACCTTAAGGTTCATCAACAGTCTTCTTTCCCCAAAATAGATTAAACTTTTTTTTCTGGTGTGTATGCATGTTTCGCTGTGCATAAGGTCGCTATGAGTTAGTACCAACTTGATGGCACCTAACAACAACAAATGTACGTATATATGTGTGTATGTATCTGTTTAATTAAAAAGCTATTCCAGTGATCAGAACAAGTCACATAGGCAGGCCCAGTGTCAATAAGGGAGGGTTACAAAAGCCACTGATACAAGGAAGCATGAATAAATTGTAGTCATTACTGCAATCAATCTACCACACCATTTCTCTTTCTTACGATAGAGAAGATACTCTCCCTCTCCTGTGTTCCAAATATATCTGTGGTCTGCAACTATCACCTCAGTGCTTTTCATCAATTGATTAATGCTGTTGTTAAGTGCTGTCAAGTCAGTTCCGACTTCACAGTGACCTTGTATAGGGTTTCCAAGGAGTGGCTGGTGAGCTTGAACTGCCGACCTTGCAGTTCAAACTGACCTTACACTCCAGTGTCTTAACTCACAGAAAACATCCTGATGGAAATTTGGATGGGTTCCTGCCACAATTCGTTAGAGTATTTAATAAATAAATTTCTGACAACCTTTCTAGGACACTTAAACAGAAACTTTTGTGACAAGACCCTAGAAATAAATAAGCATCTGCAGGTGAGGGAGTAGGTATGTATGCCTCACATGTTTTAATTTCAACCTAGAAATGATATCTAAAAATCTGTGGTTAATGGCAAGTGCTATGCTATCTATCTCATCACTAAGTTTTGTTAACTAATGTGAGGGTCTAACAGAAGACACTGTATTAGGCAAACCATTATGATCCCCATAGTTCTTCCTTATGGAAGGAAACATAGTGTTTGGGAGCTTTCCTTACTGTTATTTTATTTTGTATTTTGAAGTGGGGGAACTATTTGTTGTAAACAGATACAAGGATCACATTTCAATCATATCTATGACCTTTAGAGCATATTGCATAGTATGTGACAATAAATGTTTGTTGCTTTGAATTAAATTGAGTGCCTTTGATGAATTAAGAAATACAGTTATGTGTCATTTAACATCCATTCAGACAACATCTGATCACATATATGTTGGTAGGTAGTCTCATGAAACATTTTTGTTTTGTTTTGTTTTACAAAGAATGCAACTCTCCCTTTAAGACCCCAAACCCAAACTTATGCAGCACTAGACCACAGATGGGATAGAGGCAGTTGAGGTAGAGGCTATGGCTCTGGGCTCAGGATCTTGGGCTTTGTCCAATGGGAACTGGGCTGCTCCTGTTGCTCAGGCAGTTGGAACAGTGGAAGGGAAAGAAAGATACAACAAGTAGGACTGACTTGTTCTGCTTCTTACTCATTCACTTTGTCCAGCTCCCCTCCTGTCACTGCCTTGTCCTCTGCTTCCACAACAGTGGAGCAGTGGTCATGAGGACCGGAAGTGGGGTCCCATCAGGTTTTAATATGATGCTCACAGAATGTCCAAATCACATGACATCTTATCTCACAGAACATGTTTTGGAACTTACGTGTTACAAACCTGTATCTAAGTCCCTCAAGTCATCTGGAGTTTGGGACACTTCACTAAAAAAGCCAATATTTTATTTAATTGAGAGAGATTGAAAGACCCTCTACATCCCAGGAATGCATACTAATTCTAGAAAGCAAGCAGACATCACCTTTTTTAACATGGCCCCAGGCTCCCTTGAGATTCTTTTGGCAATTTCAGGGGTATGGTGAGAAAATGCTTAGTCAGCAGTTTTTTACTCTAGATATAACCTAGACTGAATTGCTGCTTATCATACAGGTTATTAAGGTATGTAAGTATAAGCAAAAAGAAAACATTGCAGTCTGACTGAGGAAGACAGTTTAATCTAATTGCTTCCTAGAAATAAAAAAAATTACCAAAAACCTCTCTTCTAATGATAAATTTTCATTCAATCCTTGTGATATGCCAAGGATAGCATCTTGTATGAAAATTGAAAAATACCCCTATTGTATCTAATATTCAAAATTTAGAAAATAATGATCATCTATTTATTGTTACTGCAGATGTATGAGTTTCCACTAGAAAATTATGTTAAACCACCAGTCACTTGGATTCTATTTTATGATGAAAATACATAATCTAGAAACTAATAGGGATTCATTAAGGATTCAGCATCAGCCATAATGTGCATCATAATACATAAATGCTTCTGGAATTAAAAATCCACAATAGCTAGGAATCTTACCTGTTTTTGATTACCATGCATCTAATGTTGTTCATGGAGTCCTGGTGTGGTGCTGTGGGTTAATGCACCAGACTGCAAAGTCATTTGAACTGCAAGGTCGGTGGTTGAAGCTCACCAGCTGCTCCTTGAAAACCCTATACAGGGTCGCTATGGGTTGGAACCGACTCAACAGCACTTAGCAACAAGAACAACAATGTTGTTCATAAGTGAGGGTTTTATTTTAACAGTCATGGCATGGTGCTGAAATCCAATTTCCAAAGGATTTATCATCTAAACGTGGACCACTTTCTCCTACTTTTCTTAAGGAAGAGAATTCCACAGAGCATAAAATTAGTCATTTAAAAATAAACAGCATAGTGGCATTTAGTACATATACAGTGTCATATACCCACCACTATGTAGTTCCTCAGTATTTTTATCACCCCAAAAGAAAACTCTGGGCCTATTAAGTGGCAGCATCAATGGGCTTAAGCGTGGCAACAATTCTAAAGTTGGTCCAGGATCGGGCAGTGTTTCGTTCTGTTGTGCTCAGGGTCACTATGAGTAGGTAATGGCTTGATGGCACCTAACAACAACAACAACATTAAGTAGTTGCTTCTCAGTCCCCACACATACTACAACCTTTGGCAATCACCTATGTCTCTATAGCTTTATTTATTCTAGGCATTTCATATTACTAAAACATACATTATATGGCCTTTTATGCCTACTTCTTTCACTTAGCATAATGTTCTCCCCTCTCATTCACACTGAAGAACGTATCAGTACTTTATATTTTTGTATGTGACTGAATACTATTCTAGTGAATGTTGTTGTTGTTGTTAAGTGCCGTCGAGTCGGTTCCGACCCATAGCGACCCTGCACAGGGTTTCCAAGGGTGTAAATCTTTACGGGAGTAGAAAGCCTCATCTGAATGTATATACCACAAATTGTTTATTAATTTACCCCTTGTCTATACTTTTTGGCTATTGTGAATAATGCTTCCATGAACTTGTATGCATATGTATTTGAGTACTTTCCCCACCTCAACCCCACCTTTTGGGGTTAATACAGGTAAATATGTTAAGAATAGAATTGCTGAGTCACAATTCTACATTTAACTTTTTGAAGAACCACCAAACAATCTTCCAGTGATAAAACCACTTTACATCGCCTCCAGTAATGCATAAAACCCCAAATCAAATTAATTACCACTGAGTCAATTCAGAATCTTAGCAACCCTTTAGGACAGAATAGAACTTCTCCATAGGGTTGCCAGGATGCAGAAATATAAAAGCAGACTGGCTAAGGAAAAACAGAGGGGTACGATGAAAACCAAGATCAGGCAGAATCACAGAGATGGAGGGAGAAACAGGCATCAAGATGGCCAAGTGCATATTGATTGCAGAGATTTGAGATTTAGTCTTCTTTGCATTCTAGGTCCTCAGTTATGGATTCTGCATAGGGATGCTTAGTTGATTCTCATAGCAGCTCTATGAGATAGGCATTATGCTTTCTGTTATTTAGATGCTGAACAAGGGATCCAAGCTGCTATCACTCCAGTGGTGGTGGATAAAGTGGAGAGAAGCATTTTTAACAAAGTTCAAACTCAAGAACCTAAAATATCTGATAGGAGCAAGATGCATAATAAGCTCTTGTTTAGTGACCCTGGACATTGAGGACCTATAGCAGATTACAGAGATGCCAGAGGAAACAGGGAAAGAATGAGAAGAAGGTTATATCTTTCTTTCCCTTCCACACTATAATTTCCAGTCATCTTCATTCACTGAATGACCCTACCCAAAATCCAGAAAGGTATGGAGTTTGAAAGGTGAGTTCTGCAATACATAATAGAGCAGACAAGGGCATTAGATAAATCCGAGTTGAGTAACATAAAGCATAGAGATGTGACACACATTACTTTTCCTCTTGATCAAAATACATGTCCCCATTTAGCAGCAAGTTTGAGGCTCTGTGCCCCAAAAGAACAAAGTATGGGAAACAGTGAGATGAGGGTTCTCTTCTACAAATACCTATGTTATAGTTTGAATTGTGTTCCCAAGAAAGTTATGTTGATCCATTACCCTTACACCTACAAACATGACCGTGTTTACAAGCAGGGTGTTTCTTTGTTACATTAATTCAGTCATATTGGAGTAGGCTGAGTCCTAAACCTAATCTTTTCTAAGTGGCATATTATAAAGAGAGTAAAATAGACACAAACACAAGGAGGGGGGAGATATCATGGAAAGATGGAGGCAGATGAGTCTACAAGCCCAGGAAGACCAAGAATTGCTGGTAGCCACTAGAAGCAGAAAGAGACAAAGGAGAACCATTCCTTGGAGTTAACAAGTGAATTTGGACTTCTTAGCGACTCAACTGTAAGAAAATATATTCCTGTGCTTTAAAGCCACCATTTGTGATATTTTTTTTGATATGGTTACACTACTTCATAACTGAAATAACTACATTATACAAAACACTATAGTAACCACAGTAAGAAATACAAAAAAGTGTATTAGATACAACTCTAGTTCACAAAGACAGTCAACAAAGCCATAAAATAGACTACAATAAGTGTGGAGTCCTGGTGTGGTACTGTCAGATAAGCACTGGAGTGCTAACAGCAAGGTTGGCAATTCAAACCTAAGAGCCACACCTCAGAAAACCTATACAGGGTCGCTATGAGTCAGAATCAACTCTCTATCACTTAACAACAACAACAACAACACAATAAGCGCAGTAGCAGAGGTGCACTGTGATACCAGAATACTCAGAAGAGATTAACTCTGACTGGAGGACTGAAAAAAGTACAATTGTATTGTTGTTGTTGTTGATGATGATGATGAGGTGACAGGATTTAATGGGGACTTGGACAAGCAATACTGTGGGAAAAGACATTCTAGACAAAGGAACAAGCTGAATGAGTGGCATGGAGATAGGGGTCCTATGTTTGTGTTGAGAAAGCTAAAAGTACACATGTTGTTGTTGTTGTTGTTATCAAGTTAGCACCTGACTCATGGTGACCGTGGCAATGCACCATCCCCATAATTGGTATCAGATTGAACCACTGTGACCCTCAGGGTTTTCACTGGTTGGTTTTCAGAAGTAGGTCGCCAGGCCTTGCTACCTAGTTCATCTTTCTGTGGAAGATATACTGAAACCTATTGCCTTAAGGTTGCCCGATGATGCTGTAATAGAATTATCACAGGTGGATGCCTTTAGCAAACAGAATTTTATTTTCTCACAGTTTAAGAGGTTAGAAGTCTGAATGCTTGATGCCAGCTCTAGGGGATGACTTTTTCTCTCTGTTGACTCTGGGCAAAGTTCTTATCTCTTCAGGCTGTTTTCTGGTTCTTTGGAGATCACTACGTGGCTTGACATCAATCTCTCTCCCCAGCCCCATCCCTGCTTCCTAGCTTGCTTTTTAAACTTACTTTATTTATCAAAAAAGATTCATTAACTCAAGGAATGTGATACACTATCCTGCTTCATTCACGTGGCAAAAATAACTCATTCTCAAGTGGGATTATAACCACAGGCAGGTCAGGATTTACAGCACAGATTTTTGAGAGACATGATTCAATCCATAACACCTGTTCAGCATCACAGTAACACAGTACCACTGATAGGCAGGTAGCGGCTGTGTATGAGAAGTATTCATGGGGAATTGAACCCAGGACTTACTCATGTGAAGCAAGAATTCTACCAGTAAACCACAACTGCCACCACTAAGATAGACAAGAGTGGCCAATATCTATGGTTTATGGTGGCATAAATAATAATCATAAAGAACACAGCCTGGGATGGTGTTGAATAATAGGATAATAGTGGAGTTGGTGGATGAGGGAAGAGGAAAATGAAATTTCATTCTATTCTCTGTATAATTCAAAACCACAGAAAGATTGTTGAGCAGGTAGTATTAGAATCAGGTTTTCATTTTCGGAATGTAACAATAGACAACACATAGGCAGGTCTGGCATTCACTTCATCTAGTTCTGAAAACACATATGTCCAAGGATTGAGACAATTCTTTCTCTTAATGAATTCATGTGGCATACTTTTAAATTCTAACTTTCTCCTAATTTGGAGTGCCTCTGAGCTACACACACTCTTGAGACATAAAAAGTAATCCGGATTTAGAAATAGGGTCTCCTTAAACACACATAACTTGAGTTACCTTAATTTAAGGATCTCACACCACATTGAGTTAAAAAGTTTTCTGTTGCCCACTAACAAATTACCACAGATGTTGGTGACTTGAAACTTTTTTTTTTTTGTCTCTTTCCTTACAAAGCTACAGATTAGCTGAGTATTTCTGCTAATTAAGATTGTTGTTGTGTGCTCTTGAGTCAGTTCCAACTTATAGTGACCCTATGTAGGTCTTCCGAGGGTAGCTGGTAAGTTTAAACTTTGAGTTTGGCTTTGTGGTTAACAGGCTAATACTTAACTCTCTATCACAACGCCAGGGCCCTGATTTGAACTGGTGGGCTTTGTTGATTTCAGGTGGGCTCATTTGCGTTTTCTATAGTCAGTTGGCAGGTTAGTTGTATTCAGGCTGATCTGTCTGGATGACTTGACTCTGTTACACATGGTTATTTTCCAGCAGGATTGTTGTCACAGAGAAGCAGAGGAGCAAAAGAGAGAGCAGAAACATACAGGACCTTTTAAGGCCAAGGCTTTGAACAAGCACAGCATCGTTTCTACAACATTCCATTGGCAAAATCAAATCACACGTCCAAACCTAGATCCCCAAAGCAAGTGAAGAAACCATATTTTCACATTGAAAGGGCAAAAATAGAAGGAGGAGTTAAAAAAAAAAAAAAAGCCACCATTTTCTCAGACCATCTGTCTTAAAGAGACGATTCTCAATGGTAGAAGTTTAAACCATAGTATCACTGAAGTACCTTAAAAGGGATCACTCAGCTGAATTCCCCATTGAATGCAGGAATTCCCCAAAATTAAGCACACTCACACACACACACAAACTTCAAAGAAGATTCCCACCCCTTGGCCATTTGACCTAACTTTTCTCACAAGGCAAAAAAAGGTGAAAAAAAAAAAATAATAATAAGGCAGCTCTCCCACCCCTCCCAAGCTGTATTCAGTTTATCTGGCCTGTTATGAGTCACAGTTGACTGGGGGGGTAGGGGTGGGTCATGAATCATGAGTCATGGTCTAAAACAAAGATAGAACTTGATGGGGGTGGACTAGAAGGCGGAACACAAAACATTGAAGTTTAAGTATTATCTCAGTATTTGGGATGATTTCTTCTTTCCTGCAGCTGGAAAGTTGGGCACAATGCCTCTTTCTGAAATCCAAAAGAGGACACCTCATTCTGGCCCTAGGCAGCTGGGTTTTAGGGGATTTACACCTTTGTGTCTCCAAGAGTAAGTAGAGTTGCTAAGTTCAAAAGCGTTCCTACCTCTGCCCTAAATACACTTAGGACAATTCCTCTCTCACCCTGTGTGCAAGATCACCAGACCATTTCATCCTGCTATTGTAGAGAACCTTGAGAGAGTTACCTGTTCAGTTTGAGAAGTTGATATTTAGAAAGACTAATGGTGGTAGATGGTTTACTGCAAGAAAAAAAAACAATAAACTAACATTATCTACTGGCATACTTCCACGTACATTTGCATTTGACAACTTAACAAAATCTTTTTTTCCATGACAGTTTAGCACAAGTACTATTTTAGGATATTTTTTTTCCGGTTATTACTTACTCTGTTTTATGTTTTTGGCTGTACCGTAACCTGCCTTGACTACACAAAAATTTGTACATCTACCTTGAAGCAGTCTATATGTTTCATACCCTCATGTAAAACTTCTGTTACTCCAAAATAAAGCTAGAAGCAAGACTCCTGAGGATTTGCCAAATAAGGTGCTGCCAGCCTTAAGATGCTGAACTTTGAAAAGACTGTCATAAAAACAAAGTCAGGGCATGGTTGGCTCCCATTCAAGCTTGTCAACAACATCCTTAATTACAGGACATGGCATCATTTTGATTCACAGCAGAATAAAATGAATCTATTTGTATATTTGGGAGTTTGAATGAGGATTTCCTGATGAAGTCATTTCTGCTTTCCAACAGCCTTGCTTGTGCCACTTGATTTGAAACTGGGTCAATATGGCTATGGAAGTGTATACACACACAAGCATACACATATATTTCACTGCAGAATTTAAGAAAATATTCATAAAACTCTTTCAGATTAATCCTGGTATTAAATTAGTATTTCAGCTCAGAAGGAAAAGACTTTGAACCATTCATCTGCATTGACAAATTTTGCATGGAAGAATCCATTTTGTTGCATCACATGGTACTTACAAGCTTTGAACCTACTACTTAATGTGGTTAGGATAAACACTGGACTGTTAGCCACAAGCTTGGTGCTTTAAACCCAGCACCTGCTCCTCAGAAACCCTATACAGGGTCACAATGAGTCAGAACCTACTTGATGGCACTTACCAACAACAACAATAATAAGAGAAAAACATTAACTGCTGATATTCAAAACCGAAGTCACTGGCAACATAAGCTTCTTCCCATAGAAATGGTCATAAACACAAAGCAGTCTGACTTAGAGTCATATAATGTTGTTTTCCTAAAATTAAGTTCCCCAAAGAATTTTTTAGGGTATTATCACTGACTTGGAGCTCATTGTAAGCTCTCACTGCTACTAAAGTCATCTGCAGAGACTATAAATTTCATCATTGGGTGTTCCACTGGTTTGGACATTGGGAAAAATGTACTCCCATCTAACAATCACAGTGGCTGTTCTGCGGGAGAAAGATGAGGCTTTCTGCTCCCGTAAGGATTTATAGCCTCGGAAACCCTGTACAGGGTCACTATGAGTCGGCACATAACAACAACAGGATTCTATTCTTATTTTATTTATCCATTCCTCAGTTGATGGAGTTTTGGGTTGTTTCCATTTTTGGCTATTATGAATAATGTTGCTATATATATCCATGTAAAAGTTTTTCTGTGGATATAGTTTAAATTTCTTTGGGGTATACTTTGGATCTTAAGGTCCAAGATCATAACATGGTCAACTGGCATAACTAAGTTCACAAAGACACTGTGACTATGCACCCACAGCACACAGCCCCTCTTCCTCTCTGGGGACTAATACCTTTTTGAAACATAAAAGGTGACCATGCAGTTCAAACCCACCAGCCTCTTTTGGGAAATCCTACACAGGTTTGCTGAGTCACAACTATGCCACTTAGCATTAATAAACCTGGACCTCACCTGAAAGAATACCCAGGAATCAAATTAGCTACATCTATGAGAAGAGAGAAGGAGCTCTCGTAGTGTAGGGTTACGAGTCGGGCTGCTAACCTCAAGTCAGCAGTTCAAAACTACCAGCCGTTCTGCTGGAGAAAGATGAGGCTTTCTGCTCAAGTAAAGAATTACAGCCTCAGAAACCCTATACAGGATGTCTATGAGTCGGAACCAACTCTATGGCATATTACTACTGCCACCATGGGAAGAGACAGTGGCAAAGCTCTATATCCTCAGCCAAAACAAGGCCAGGGGCAAACTGTGGAATAGTTAATCAATTGCTCATATGCAAGTTCAGGCTGAAGCAAAATAAAATTAAAACAATTCCATGAGAGCCAAAATATGCCCTGAATATATCCCACCTGAATTTAGAGATCATCTCAAGAGCAAAATATGGTGTATTAGACACCAACAACCAAAGACCAGAAAAATTGTGTGTTTACATCAAGAACATCTTACAGAAGAAAGCAAAAGATCATTAAAAAGACAAGAACGAAAGAAAAAGACCAAATTTATGTTGGCAGAGACTCTGAAACTTGCTCTTAAGCATAGAGATGTTAAAGTGAATGGGAGAAATAAGGAAGTAAAAGAGCTAAACAGAAAAATTTGAAAGGGCAGTTTGAGAAAGCATAGTCAAGTGTTATAATGAAATGTGCAAAGACCTGGAGTTAGAAAACCAAAAGGGAAGAACACACTTAGCATTTCTCAGGTGGAAATGTCAGAAGAAAAAATTTAAACCTCAGGTTGCAATATTGAAAGATTCTATGCCAAAATATTGAAAGATGCAGAAAGCATCAAAAGATTATGGAAGGTATACACAGAGTCACTGTTCCAAAAGCAAATGGCAAATGTTCAATCATTTCAACAGGTAGCATATTATCAAGAACTGATGGCACTAAAGGAAGAAGTCCAAGCTGCTCTGAAGGCATTTGAGAAAAACAAGACTTTAGAAATTGACAAAATACAAATTGAAATATATATTTTTTTAATTGCAGCACTGGAGGCACTCACTCATCTATGCCAAGAAATTTATAAGACAGCTACTAGGTCAACAAGTTGAAAGAGATCCATATTTGTGACCATTCCAAAGAAAGGTCACTCAATGGAATGCAGAATTCATCAAACAATATCATTAATATCGCATGCAAGTAAAATTTTGCTGAAGAGAATTCAACAGTATATTGACAGAGAACTGCCAGAAATGCCAGCTAAATTCTAATAAGATGTAGAAGCAAGGATATCATTGCTGATGTCAGATGGATCTTGGCTGAAAGCAGAGAAAACCTGAAAGATGTTTATCTGTGCTTTATCGATTATGCAAAAGCTTTTGACAATGAGGATCATGACAAAGTATGGATAACAATGCATAAAAACCAGCTTTTCAAAACATGTAATTGTGCTCATGGGGAACCTGTACATAAAAAAAGAGACAATCATTAGAATAGAACAAGGGGACACTGAATGGTTTAAAATTAAGAAACGTGTGTGCCAGGATTGTATTCTTTCATCATACTTATTTAATCTGTATACTGAGCACATACTATGAGAAGTTGGATTACAAGCAAGCACATGACATCAGATTTGCAGGAAGACTCATTAATAATCTGTGGTATGTAGACAATACATTCCTTGCTAGAAGCTAAGAGGACTTAAAATACTTATTAATGAAGATCAAAGACCATAGAGTTCAGTATGGATTGCAATGCAAAGAAAATGAATATTCTCACAAATGAACCAATAAAGAACATCATGATAAATGGAGATAGGATTGAAAGTGTCAAATACTTCATTTTACTTGGATCCACATTCTACAGTCATGGAAACAACAGCCAAGAAATCAAAGGACATATTTCTTTAAGCAAATCTGCTGCAAAGACCTACTTAAAGTATTCAAGAGCAAAGAAGTCAGTCTGAGGACTAAGGTGCACCTGACCCAAGTCATGATGTTTTCATATACATGTGAAAGTTGGACATTGCATTTGAGCTGATGCATTTGAGTTAAGGTGTTGGAAAAGAATATTAAAGTATCATGGACTACCTAACGAACAAATTTGTCTTTAAAGAAGTACAGCCAGAATACTTCTTAGAAGCGTGGATGATTAGACTTTGTCTCTCATACTTCAGACATGTTATTAGGAGAGACCAGTCCCTGGAAAAGGACATCATGCTTGGTATAGTGGAGGGTCAGCAAAAAAAAAAAAAAGGTAGAGCCTCCAAGGAGATAGAGTGGCATAATGGTCATACTGTTGTGCATAGGCTCACTGTGAGTCAGACCTGAGTGGATGACACCTATCAATAACAAGTTTCTGTTAGTAGTCGTAGTGTAAACAGTTTGTGTTACCTAATAAACAAAGTTATTGGTAAGGGATTACCAATATCGATAAGACTAAATGATAACAATCAATTCCTAAATTTGAATTGATGTAATTATTAACTATCTATAACCACAAGTTTAATAGTTTTTTTTAAGTGTCAAACAAATTATGTGTTGTTCAAAATTACAGTCATGTTGAAAAAAAATCACATAATTTTTTTTTAAAAATGAGTTAGAGCAAACAGAAAAAGAAAATAATAAAACATGTTACTTGACCACTGAAACTTTTGGTAGTGGCAGGGGAACAGGTGAGTGGGAGTGGTTCAAATCAGTTTACAGAAGAGAAGATCTCATTTGTGATGAGAAACTGAACTGGCAGCACTCGAAGATGCTGCCATATTGTCAATAACAAACAAAACTTGTCATTGATAATTTTGAGTTTTGTTTTACATTTTCTCTTATTCTATACAGAACTTTGGAGTGGTAACTGTTGGTTGAATATCTACTGCTTTCCTCTTGTGACTGGAACTAGAAGTTTAAGATTAGGCAACAGAGACTTATGATTTAGTTAAGACACAAAATTAAAAAGGCCAAAGCACAGCTGTGTCAAGAATTGTTTGCAAAACATGAGATAATTTTCATCTGGTGGCACAATGCCAACTCGCAGTTTACTCTTCAGAGCACAGTTCACTCTACTCAAAACGTCTTTCTCTCATCGAATCCTCCCAGAACCCTGGGGTTTCTCACCCTCAGGCATGCTTAAAGGGTGGGTGGACTGACATCAGGGGTTTGGGAACTGAGGAGGTGAGGGAACTTCGGCCACAAAAGACTGACTGTCCCTACTTCTGTGGTTTTTAGTGAGTCTATAAATGTAAGTGCATCTGAGAGTTTTGTGGTCTAGTGGATCATACCTTCCAGCTTGTGTGTGACTCAGAATGAGTGTATGCCCCCTGCTCTGCTCAGAGGCAGTAGGCTCCCACCCTTGCTCAGCACTAGGTGATGCTGAGCTCAGAGTCAGGAGGGTGGGGCTGGGGAGGAGGTTGGACTAGCTGAGGATCATCAATCCTGACCAGTTCTAAAAGAATCTGTTTACGCAACAAGACCAAGGCTGGTCTCCCATCCGTGCCACTTCTAGCCCCTGTTGGGTGCATTTCCAGAGATCAATAATCTCTAGAAGTGGGAAAAGCAGACGTTTTCTGGCCACCTGCTAAAGCACAGTGTGTGTTGTCTTTAAATTGTATGGAGATGTAAAGTGCCAACAGGTTCTCTTCAGTGCATTGCTGTTAAGTGCCATGGAATGGATTCTGACTCCTAGTGACTCTGTATTGTCTTGGTGTGATGCTGTAGAATAAAGCACTGGACTTCCAGGTCACTTTGAACAGCAAGGTTGGAGGTTCAAATCCACCAGCCACTTCTTGGAAACCATATAAAGGGTCGCTATGAGTTGGAATAAAGTTACACAATAGCTTTAAGCAACAACATCAATATAGGGCTTCTGTGGGGTGGCTAGTGGGTTTGAACTGCTAGCCTTGCAGTTCAAACCAACTTTGAGATCCAGCGCTTATCCTATAGCACCACAACAGGACTCTTCAGCGTGACTATAAAAATTCAGAAGTTATGAGTCACTGGTCATTTTCGCTCTATGAAAAATCTCTCATTGCATTAAATTTCCTCCATTTAAAATTGAGCATTCCTCATTTTATTCACAGATCTCTGAAACTGTCTTTTCATCAAAAGATTTGTAAAGGTATAGAGTGGATGAAGAAGGGTCTGTCAGAAATCTTCCTTCATTTTTCTCTTGTTCCTCTGTGAACTGGATACCAAGAAGTTCGTAAGGTCAATAAGATCTTACGTATTATCTACAATAGAGTTCCATCTACTGGATAAGAAACATGGAACTCCAGGAGAACAAAAATGACTTGAACAAGGTCATAGAGATAGAAGGCAACTGAGTAAGACTTGGAATTCTAGTCTTCTGGCTCCAAAACCAGTGTTGCTTCCATCACACCATAATCAGCCAAGAAATCAGATCCTTTGAAAGAATTCTCAGAAAATGTGGGCTGGGTTTCCATGGTTGCCTCATCCTTAATATACTTTACTAACCCCACCCCATGAGGTAGCTAAGAATGACAATGACAACATTCTGTGGCACATTCTGATATTTTTTTTTTCTTAAGTTAATTGGAATTATCAGTATATTTTCAGAGAAAACTAGTTTTCCTTGTACGAATACCATAGCTGTAGGCAACTTTCTAATATCTTAACATGCTGAAAGTACACAGGGGATGATGTCATCAGAAATGTATAAAAACAATAATGTCTACTAAGTGTACCTGGTAGAATCTTCCAGCGGAATGCTGATACACTTGTGGTCAATCAACTTGCCAAAACATAAAGCTGCTAATCACACAATTTTCTGATTTCCATAGTGCATATCAGAGCCCAGTGGCTCTGTAGGATAAGCACTGGACTGTGAACCACAAGGTTGGAGGCTGAAGTCCACCAGCCAGTCTAGAGGAGAAAGATGAGGATTTCTGCTCCTGAAAAGATTTACAACCTAGGAAACCCTGTGTAGGGTTTGATATTAGTTGGGACCAATCTGAAGGCACAGGCACATAACAAAAATTGACCATGTTGGTCAATTTCAATCTACCATTGGGCTGTCACTGAGTGTGGCGTTGGGAAAAAGTACAGTGGCACATCATTATGTAGCAGTTCCACCAAACAGATAAAACAGATGTAAAAGAATCTCAAGTACATAGACTTTAGTAAAATGTGGCAAAAGAACTAGGAAGTGTTTTGTTTTTTAAAGAAATCTTGAGTGCGTAGTATCTTTGTTTTTATTATCACTTGTTTAACTTCTAACAATAAATGCATTTAAAAGCCCACTCACAAAAATTCTGAAGATTAACAATTAACTTTTGCCAGCTGATACAGGCTGGCTCTAGCACACAGCTAGAATCAACTGGACCCAAATATTGATAACTTAATTAAGCAGCCTGCAATGTGACCCTTATGGGAATATGTAAACCCTGGCCCTAAATAAACTAAGGACTCTTTTTGTTTTTATGAATAAAGTCATTGGCTCTCATTAAAACTGTTGTTCCTTGGAAAAGACACAAGAAGAAAAAGGGAGAAATAAGAATGACAGTGGCAAACACCATCCATTTCGTTTCTTCTTCCATTCAACATGTCATATCTCATCCTCAAGTGTAATAGTAAGAGATATGAACTTTTTCTCTTGAGACCAATTCTTGTCAAATTAGTGAAAACATAAGGTACTTTTCTAAAAGTTATTTATTTGCAAAAACTATGTTGTTTTTGCTTGTTGTTAGGTGCTGGTGAGTAGGTTCTGACCCAGTGTACAATAGGACAAAACATTACCTGGTTCAATGCCATCTTTCTAATGATTGCTGTGTTTGAGCTTATTGTAGTAGCCACTGAGTAGCCACATTGCGAATCTTCCTCCTTTTCATTGGCCATACATGCTGTTGTCCAGGAACTTGTCACTCCTGAAGACATTTCTAAATTACAGAAGATGAAGTTGTACTATCCTCATTTCGAAAGAAAATTCTGGCTTTACATCTAAGACTGATTTATTCATTCATCTGCCAGCCCACGCTTTTTCAATATTCTTTGACAATAATATAATTCAAAGGCATCAATTCTTCTTTGGTTTTCCTTATCATTGTCCTGCTTTTGCATGCATATGAGACAAATAAAAATAACAAAGTAACTTTGCTTTTCAATACTTAAAGAGGTCATTCTCAGCCAAGTTGCCTAATGCAATATGCTGTTTGATTTCTTGATAGCTTCTTCTATGGACATGGATCCAAGTAAAATGAAGTATTGACAACTTCAAACTTTTCTCTGTTTATCTAATAATGTTGCTGATTGGTCTGGTTCTGAGGATTTTGCTTTCTTTACATTGAACACTGTAGTCTTTGATCTTCAGTAAGTGCTTCCAGTTCTGTTCTCTTTCAGCAAGTAAAGCTGTATCTTATTCATATAACAGGATGTTCATGAGTTTTCCTCCAATCTTGATGTGTATTCTTCTTCATATAGTCCAGTTTCTCAGATCATTTACTCAGCAAATAGACTGAATAAGTATAATTAAAGGATACAACCTTGATGCATAACTTTTCTGATTCTTCAGTCATGCAGTATCTACTACTGCTGTTCCAACAGCTTCCTCCTGGTCTATGTACAGGTTCCACAAGAGTACCATGAAGAGTTCTAGAATTCCCACTCTTTACAATGCTATCCATAATTTGTTATGATCCACAGAGTTTAATGGCTTTGCATAGTCAATGTTGTTATTCCTGTTAAGTGCATTCAAGTCAGTTCCAACTCAGTGAACCTGTAAAAGATTTCTGAGGAGCAGCTGGTGAGTTTGTACTGCCCACCTTGTGGTTCACAGTCCAGTGCTGATCCTACAGGACCACACCAGGTGGTCCCATATTTTGCCCATAGAATCCCTCAATATTGTAACTTGAAAATTTAGCTTTTTCTTAGTTCTTTCAACTTTAGAGACACCAGCTGTGTGCATCACTTTTGCTTTTCTAATAAATCTTTGCACATTTCATTATAATACTTGGTCTTTTCAAGTTGCCCTTTGAAATTTTCTGTTCAGCTCTTCTACTTTATCATTTCTTCTGTTTGTTTTAGCTACTCTATGTTCAAGAGCAACATTATTAGATAAATGGAGAAGAGTGTGAAGTTGTCAAGTATTTCATTTTACTTGGATCCACAATTAATGTCCACAGAAGCAACTATCAAGAAACCAAACACCATATTGCATTAGGCAACTTTGCTAAGAAAGACCTTCTTAAGAATTGAAAAGCAAAGATGTCACTTTAAGGTCAAAGGTACATCTCACTTAAGTTTTGCTATTTTTATTTGTCTCATATGCGTGCAAAAGCTGGACGATGATAAGGAGAAAACAAAGAAGAATTGATGCCTATGAATCATGTTTGTTGTCAAGGAATATTGAATATAGCATGTTTGATCAATTTCAGACTATCGAAATTGGTTAAAATGTGAAATTCTTTCATCTTTGGTATTAATGGTTAATGTACATATTTGAATAATAGTTATTTTAACTGTTCTTTCTTGTAGATGTATACTGCTATTGTTGTTATATGCCCTCTGTCTAGTCAGTACCAACTCATTGCGACCCTGTATAGGGTTTCCAGTGAGCGGCTTGTGAGTTTGAACCACCGACCTTGTGGTTCAAACTGATCGTGTGGTCTAGTGCTTTATCCCACAGCACCACACCAGGACTCCTGTAGATGTATGCATATTAGCATATCACTGGTAGCATTGTACTTCAGGTTAGATCTTGAAATGCTCTTCTTGACACTGAATATGGTGTCATTCCTCTTCAATTTGTCATTCTTGGCCTAATAGACAATTTGATTTAAAATGGACAATATCAGCCCATGCTAGATCACTAATATTTTGGATACTGATCTTTATATGTACCATTTCATTTTTAATGACTTCCAATTTTCTCAGATTCATACATCATGCATTCCTCATTCCACTTATTAATGGGTGTTCATAGCTGTTGCTTCTCATTTTGAGTTTGCCACATAAGCAAATGAAGGTCCTAAAGCTTTACTCCATCCATGTCCGAGTCTACTTTAAAGAAGCAGGTCTTCCCAGTTGTAAGTGCCTTTCAACTTGAAGGCCTCATGTTTTGTCAGGGTATCAGACAACGTTCTTCTGTTGCTCATAAGATTTTCAATGTCAAATTGTTTCATTAGTTGATTGCAAGGTCCTTCTTCCTACTTCGTGTTAGTATGGAAGCTTGCTGAAATCTACCCACCATCTATGGTCCTACTGGTATTTGAAACACCAGTGGCTTTGCCTCCAGTATCACAACAATATAAAAGCCACCATAGTAGGACAAACTGACAGAGGAAAGGTGGATTTATTTGCATTATCTCACTTAATTCTCAAAACAACAGTTTTCATATTGTTGTATTGTTGTTGTTGTTAGATGCTGTTGAATCATAGTGACCATTTGCATACCAGAGTGAAACACTGAGCAGCTCTGTATCATCCTGAAAATTGTTGTCATGCTTGGACCCATTTCATATTATGAAAAGGAATTTGAAATTTAGCAAGTATCATTAACCTGTCCAAGATGATGTTGTAGTTGTTAAGTGTCATCGAGTCGATTCCAACCCATAGCAACCCTATATAGGGTTTCCAAGGAGTAGCTGGTGATCCTAAACCTTTGTTCTTGCAGTTCAAATGACTTTGCAATCTGATGCAGTAGCCCATTGATTCTGGAGCCTGGGCTTAATAAAGATTAAAATCAAGAACCAAACCAGTTGCCATTCATTGAGTCATTTCTGACTCATGGATACCCCATATTATACAGACTAGAACTGTGCTCTGTAGAGTTTTCATGGGTGTGGCATTTTGGATGTAAATGCACCTTGCATATGGTTCAGAACCTCCAAACATTTTATTAGCAGCCAATTGCTTAATCATTTGCTCATCCCAGGGTGTCCTTAAAAAAGGCTAAGAAATGATTAAAGAAGGTGAATGTGAATAAGTTCCTCAAGTGGAAATTGTGGAAATTACTGTTCCTGCAGGTTGGACCTAAAAGCATTAGGTAGTAAAAGCTATGATTAAAATAGAATAAGAATATGAAGCTATAATTCAATTAGGCTCATGGGAAATCAGGGAGTTTATCAATGATCTATTTGTCACAGTAATGCTGTATAACAAATGAACAAAACTTCAGTAGCATAGAACAATAGCTATGTATGTTCACACATCTTGAATTAACTGCAGACAAGTTAGACACTACTGATCTTGATTGGAATTACTCACATGTGTGGGGGGCTGCTGGCTATTGCCTAACATTTGATGGCTTTGGCTGGTGTGACCTGGATGAATCAGCTCTGCTTAACAGAAATATCATCTTCCAGCACACAGCTAATTAGAGCATGTTCTCATGGTGTTTGCAAAGTCTACTTAATGACATCTATGTATCTATCTGGAATTCTGCTGTGGTGCTGCAGGTTAATGCACTGGACTGCAAAGTCCGTTTGAACCACGAGGTTGGTAGTTTAAGCTCACCAGTCGCTCCTTGGTAACCCTATACAAGTCACTGTGGGTCAGAATAGACTTGACAGCACTTTACAACAACAATTTATCTAGATATCATCTATTGATCTATCTATCTTATCTATTTATCAATGGATCTATCTATCATCTCTCTGTCTTGGTTAAGCACATATTATATACCATGTCCTAGATACTTTACATGTATTAAAAGATTTAATCCTGAATGGTGGCAGAGGTGGTTGGTGGTTGGGTGCTATAGAGTCAGTTCCTATTCATAGTGACCCTGAGGCTGTACATTTTTACAGAAGCAGAAAACCTCATCTTTTTCTCTGAGAGAATAGTGAATTCAAACTTCTAATCTTGTGATTAGGAGCTCTGTTAGCGTAGTGGTTACAAATCGGGCTGCTAACCTCAGGGTCAGCAGTTTGAAACTACCAGCTGTGCCGTGGGAGAAAGATGAAGCTTTCTACTCCAGTAAAGATTTACTGCCTCAGAAACCCTGTACAGGACCACTATGAGTCAGCACTGACTCCATGGCACATCACAACAACAACCAAACCTTGTGATTAGCAGCCCAATTTATCATACTGGTGTGGCGCTGTGGGTTAACTCATGACTGCAAAGTTGTTTGAACTGCGAGGTCGATGATTCAAGCTCACTAGGTGCTCCTCGGAAACCCTCTACAGAGTCACTATGGGTCGGAACCAACTCAGTGGCAATTCACAACAACAAACACCATGAGAGCTACTTTTAATCCAGAACTGTGGTTGCTAAGTAACATTAAGTCTAGAACTCAGATGAGAAAACTAAACGACAACAATGTAAATTTACTTGCCCAAGGCTAATTTTGTCAACAAAATGAACACCTAACAGTCTTGCATAGAAGGCTGTTAGATAAATGAAACAATCACTATTGTCTTTGCACTTATGATAATTTATTTTCCATTAGTTTCTTGAATTCTCTCTGCTCTATTTTCATCTGTCCTTTTCCAAATAAGACCTTTTTCCAAATGCTTAGCAGCTGTGACCCACTCAGATTGTCCCATCTAAGAAAGCTTTGCTGTGTTTCACATTTCTCTTATTCAATTTAAGTCCTCTCTGTTCTCTATTTCAATCTTATATATCCAGGACTTTCCCAATTAGACTTTTGACAAGATGAAGTCTTCTGTATCTTTTGAATACTGCTTATGACAGTGCCGATCAGAAACAACCAGTTCCAAAAATGTTTCTTAATTGAGGAATTTGTTACTATTGTTGTTAAGTGCCAGCAAGTCGATTCCAATTCATACTGATTTTTTTATAGGGTTTCCGAGGAGTGGCCTGTAAGTTTGAACTGCCAGCCTTGCAGTTCAAATTGACCTTGTGGTTCAGTGCTTAGTAAGGAGTAAATTTGATGTCCTTTAAGTCATTGGGTGATGCAAATAGATAATTTGTTCTGCTTCTAACCAAAAGGTTAGAGGTTTAAGTCCATCTAGAGGTACCTAGTGATTTAGTTCTCAAAGGTCAGCCATTGAAAATCATATGGAGCACAGTTTTATTCTGATTCAAATGGGATCAGCATGAGCTGCAATTGACTAGACAGAAAATTTCAAAACTTTAAAATTAGACCTGCTGCCTTTTTTAATTTGGGATAGCATGCAATTGTAACTATTTGATTCCTATGCAGAAGAATTCACAGTAAGAGTGGAATTTTGCACAAATCAGAAAACATATGGCAATGAGCTTCCCGCCTCCTCCTCATCTTCTTAGAAGTAATGTGGGGGGTTGACAGCAGATACACACACTCATAATAGCAATCACTGCTTGAAATGCTACAGGGAGATTTTAAAACCTGAACATTCAGATTTCAAAATGAAATGCCAAGTTTGGATATGTAAGTTAAGATGTGGTTCAATTGTAAGTAACTGTGAATAGCCAAATGCCATTAATAATAGTGAGCTAAAGTGTGGATTTTCCTTGACATTGGCAAAGTCTGGACATAAATAAGTTCTAGAATGCAGTATAATGCTCTATCATAACAGGAACTTGAGGGGTTTTTTATTTTTGTGGTGGGTATTTCTTATTCTATTGCATGTGGATTTAATTTTCAAGGTCACTTCATGGTAAAAGACACTATGGAAACTGTGGGAACTCCTGTTTTTTCTAATACGTTCTAGCTATTATGCAAGAAGACAAGTCAAAAGACACTTCTCGAAATGGACACACATGGTTTCCAATTACATCCTGAGGGACAGAACTTAGTTACCTCTTCACCTAGCAATAAGGAAGGCTGAGAAATGTAGTCTTTATCCAAAAAGTTAAAGGAGAGCTTTGGTGGTTCCCATGCAGGAGACTTGGGTTTGATTCCCACTGAACAGGTTTCAGTGAAGATTCCAGACTAAGATGAGCGAGGAAGAAAGGCCTGGTAGCCATTGACAATTGGGCTGAAGGCAGCTAACAACAACAGCAACAAATTGAGGGTTCTCTGTATGAGGAAGAAGGTGAAAGCAAACAGTAGGGGATAACCGAAAGAATTTTGATTCAACAGGAAAAGCCTTTTTACTCAAGGCTAACTATGTCATTTGCAATCTGAAAGAAGTGGATGCATCACATACAAATATGATGAAAATGGAACAGAAATTGTGTGCCAGGCCTTGTTCTTATAAACACTATCACTCAAGCTAGTAAAATGTTGGTCTTTGCTTCTCATTATAGTAATGTAAGTTAGAAATGTGCTGGTGTAGCGAGCAACTAAAGGAAAAAAAAAAAAAGAATTTCAAAATGGATCAGTGATTTATGCAAGGTCACACAATTAATTTAAAAAAAATTAATTAACACCCTTTGGTTTGTTAACCATCTCAAAGGGTTCTGCTAAGTCAGACTTTCAAGTGATTTGGATCATCTTTTACTATATTTAAGTGGGAAGAGTAAAAGTAATTATTCCCTCGAGTTGCACAGCCAGAATGGTATTATGCTGAATGGTAAAGATTATTACCTCTTTTCCTTAAATTACAATCTAAATATGTGTTTTTAGTAATGTCTCCAAGGCAAATTTTCCTTGCTTTCTTAAGTAAAAATTAGCACATAAATGCCACTACATGTGCTTTTCAAATGCCTATAGGAATGACATATCCAGACATAAGCAGACTTTGGTCATTAATTTGAATAGCTCCTGTGCATAAAATTTAATCAGTCACCTCTCAATACCAACCAGGACAGATGGCGGCCATTTATCACCATTCCTCCAATGACTCTTAAAGCAGTACTGGAGCAGGGTCCCTGGACTTTAAAGAGAGGAGTAGTGAATAGAGCCCACAGTGGAAACTGATCAGCTGGCCTCATCCCAAGCTTCAAGACTTACACTATACCAACACCCTCCAGAAGTCCAGAAGTAATTAGAATCTATTACAAACACAAATTCTAGACTATTTCACAAGTATTTTTGCCATACTCCAATGTTCGAACCCACCAGCTGCTCTGTGAGAGAAAAGATCTGACAGTCTGCTCCTATCAGCCTAGGGAATCTACGGGCTAGTTCTACCCTGTCAAATAGGTTCACCACAATTAGGAATTGACACAACAGTACAGAACAATCACAACCACTGAAGATGCTCTTCCTTATCTACCAACCACTATTCTTAGTGGCTAAAATATATTATCTCAACTTATTAAAATAATCTTAAAAGAGAGATATTGCACTCAGTCTTTTAAAGAGGAAGAAATGATGACTCCGAGAGATTAAGAACATATCCAAATTTATAGTTAGTAAATAATAGAGCCAAGATTAAGAAATGTGTACTCTTTATTCTGTTTGACCTGATCCTACACATATCCTATCGATTCTTACATACTAAAACATGGAAAAAAAAAAAAAAAAAAGGAAGAATATTACTTTCTATCTTAACCAATTAAATAACAAAATACTTTTCTGTATAATGACTCATAATGTTGAGTGCCATCAAGTCAATTCCAACTCACTTTCTACTCTGTCATATCGGGTCACTAAAAGTTGGAATTGACTTGATGACACACAACAACATGATTATTAGTTGCCTTATAGAAACACACTCATCATTTAATTGGTGCTGGAGTCCTGGTTTGAACCATAAGGTCAGCGGTTCATACTCACTAGCTGCTCCTTAGAAACTCTATACTGGGTCACTATGAGTTGAAACTGACTTGATGGCACTTAACAACAATCTTTAGTGAAGCAGGTCTTCAAGTGTTTTCTCCCCCAGAGTGGCAGATAGATTTGAATTACCGTAGTCCCATAAATTAACAGCTGAATGCTTAATCATTGCATAGCTGGAGCTCCATAATTATAATTCTTCCATTTTTGTTTGCACACAAGTCTAATATAAAAGGGGGAATTAACATTGTTCACTGCCTTAAATGAGTCCTATTAGCATACATCCTTTCTTTCTCAAGTCTTTGGTTCTATTTAGATACATCCTGGTGTGGCACTGTAAGATAAGCACCAGACTGCTAACAACAAGATCGGTGATTCAAACCCACACCAGTTGTTCCTTGGACCCCCTACACAAGATCTCCATGAATAGGAACTGACTCAATGGCATACAACAAAGGTGTGGATATGGAATAGGCTGTAGATAGAGCCATAGATAAGAAATATAGAATATAATACTTACTAGGGGGAAATGTTGCAATGTGATTTGAGATAACTGATGATAACTATGAATGCCTAAACCAAGACTGGATACTCTATTCTGCCTCCCCCCTCCAAAAGTGGTACCCTTGATATTTGTTCTATCGCTTCAAAAATATTTGCAAATATTGGGATAGTGGGAAATATCTAAATATCCACTCTTAATTAAAATTTTTATCATTACATATTGCACCATTTTGAATTGGCTACCTGTATGAGGTTAGAAGAAGCAGCTCTGAGCCTATAAATGAATTAATGAGCCAAAATTCAGTAACTGAAAGTCAAAACACACATTTTGTACAAATAAACAGAAGTTAACATCCCAGATTAGCTAATGCCATCACCTCTGCCCTTCCTCATAAACACACACATTTATAATTAGATATGGGAGAGATAATGTGTAGGTAGCAATAAAGTATAAAACAAGACTATGGAAACAAAATTAATTTAAGCTTATCAAAACATTTAAAGGTAATATTCATTAATTACCCAGAATGGTTTATATCCTGAAGAAATTGAAGAAAAGTAAATAAGCAAGACATACAGTCAGTTTGATCTACAAGGTCAGTGGTTCAAGCTCATCAGCTGCTCCTCAGTAACCCTATACAGGGTTGTTATGAATCAGAACTGACTCCACGGCACATAACTAACCAATATTCCTATTTGATGCTACTTAAGGAAAAACAGACCAAGAAATATTAAATAATTTGATAGACTTTTCCCACTTATTATTACCAGTTATGTGAATAATAGTTATTAGAGTCATAATGTGTAGTGTTTGTTTTTAAAGAATGTCAATAGAACATAATATGCCACCCTGAAAAATATACTAAGAATGTATACTAAGGACAAATCCTGATGTACGAGGGTGCTTCAAAAAGTTCATTGAAAAATCAAACAAAAAGATAATGGAATTTTTACACAAACATTTTGAAGCCTCCTAACCATTTGGAGAGCTAAAGTTGGAGATGGTGAGGAGTAAAAGACACTTTTCTAATGTCCATGTATTTCATGATGAAGTCCTGATATGGTGCTGTAGGATTAAGCGCTGGACCACAAGGTTGGTTTGAACTGCAAGGTGAGCAGTTCAAACCCACCAACCACTCGAAAATCCTATACAGGGTCACTATGAGTCGGAACCAACTCAACGATACTTAACAACAACAATAACAACATACATTTAATTAGATAAAATTAAAAGCATTTTTTAAAAATAAGGAATTTGAAAAATATGTATTACAAATACCTAAGCATTTACAAGAGCTTTCAGAGATTTGTGGCATCATGACTAGCATGAGTTAGATAGAGTTATTATCTTTTGTTCATCAGAATGATGCAGGATTTTCCCTGACCATTTCATTGATTTCTAGCAAGTGTTAGACAGTAGGGAAGTCCAAGAGGCTAGACTTTCTTTAAATTAGTGTGGTAGTTGTGTGCCTTCAAGCCGGCTCTAACTCATAACAATCCTATATAGAGTTTCTGAGACTATAAATCTTGATGGCAGCAGAAAGCCTCATCTCTCTCCCTTGAAGTAGCTAGTGGGTTTGAACTGCTGATTTTGCAGTTAGCAATCCGATGAGTAATCATTAAAGCTAGAAACCTAAATGGCTAGCTTTTCAGAAAACTGGGCCAGAAAGACATGAATGAGGAGTACCTGCTTCATTATCAGAGAATTAGAAAAAAAAAAAAAAAATGAACCCTGGATCCAAGAAGTATTTTTGGAAGAGACAGGGATCTAGGAATTACAGATGATTCTTCTAAAAGATGCCAGCAAAAGAAGTCAGAAGTCACCATTTTATGAGCCAGGGTGTCTCAAAATGAAACGAGTTGAAAATCTTTACATAGGGACGCTGAGATACAGCAAAGTGCACTAGCACCTGTGTCTTGCTACTAGTTCACGCAGCTGCCTTATACAGTTAGGAAAGGATACCTGGCTATGAGACTGCTTAGCTGGCAGATTTGTATGCGAATGGAAAAAAATCCCATCACTTTCTGGGCTTCTTCCCTTGTTTTGAAAATGAAGTGATCAGCCAGATTCATCTATAAGATCCTTTCCAGCTATGTTGTGCTATGAACTCTCCCAAGAAACAAAGCCATTGGTTTCCAGTCAATTCCCATGTATTCCAGAACAGAACTTCTCCACAAAGTTTTTCTGACTGTCATCCTCCAGAAGCAGATTGTCAAGTCTTCCTTCTGTGGTGCCACTGGGTAGGTCTGAACCATCAGTCTTTAAGTTAGTGTGGTGGTTGTGTGCCTTCAAGTCGGTTCTAGCTCATAGTAATCCTATATGGACAGTTTCTGAGATTATAAATCTTTATGGAAGCAGAAAGCCTCATCTCTCTCCTTTGAAGTAGCTGGTGGGTTTGAACTGCTGATTTTGCAGTTGGCAATCCGATGAGCAACCATTAAGACAGTATTGTTGTTATGTGCTGTTGAGTCGGTTCCAACTCAAAGTGACCCTGTGACATGTTTCTGAGGAGTGGCTGGTAAGTTTGAATCAGTGACCTTGCAGTCCAGTGCTTTATCCCACAGAAGCACATTGTTGTTGTTGTGAAGTGCCATCGAGTCGGTTCCGACCCATAGCGACCCTGAATAGGGTTTCCAAGGAGCGACTGGTGATCTTGAACCACCAATCTTGTAGTTCTTACGGCTTTGCAGTCTGGCGCATTAACCCACAGCGCCACACCAAGAAGCGCAGTAGGAAGGGTAAACTGTGCCACCCAGAGACCTGCTATGAGCCCACAGTGCCATAGCTGCTCTAGCACCAAAGTTTCTTTTCTAAATATCCATTTATTTGAGAAACTAGAAGACAGGGACACATTTCTAGAAACACACTATCTACCAAACAAAACAAACAGCTTTAGGTGATGGCAAAGTGTTCACACTTCTCCAGAAAATCTTTCCAAGTAACGTCTCTCATTCTGACTCGGTTGAATCCTTTATGTATTCAAGTGGTAAAATTTGAACATCATTAACTGAGACAATAGATGTTCTAGTACACACCATCAGAATAGACAGAATATCTGAAATCTCTCTAGCCATTCTCCTTACTTTGAAGTGGACTCGGTGACTGCTTTGCCTGGAGAAACAAGTGGCTTGGAGATGCCAACAGAAGGAGGCTTAATTCTGTGAAGCAAAAGTGTGCGTCCGAGAATCCAGTGGGTGGATGGGCCAACTGTTCCTGCAACAATGCTTTCCAGCTTTTCTCAGTGGATCACACAGTGAAAGAAACCTCTAGCATTTCATAGGATAAGACAAGAAGATAATTATGGTGACCAAAATAGCACCAGACTGAGCTGACAATTTGGAATATGGTGCCCATTCAAAATGAAAGGGAGGTAAAAGACACTAACTATAAAGGCATGGAAGCCTTTTCCTTGAAAGACCTGAAAATGAGCAGCAGGGAAGATAAAAAGGATAGGGGCCATGCACAATAGCATATTCTTCTCTAAACCACCTAATTCTCCTGCTCTGTATTCATCACTTTCACGCTCAACAGAGCCCTCAAAGAGAGCTTTATGTTGAGCCTCATTATGGGCTCAAAGATAGAAGGCATGCCATGCAAATGAAGCCAAGCCCACAGATAGGCTGTTAAAATACAGCAATTTGTCAGCATTTAGATAAACAAATGAAGGGCATACTCTGTGTGAGAAGGGACCCAGGGAGCTTTCAGGGTATTTTTTACACTTGTTCTGAGAAATATCTTAAAGGTCTCTACCCTGGCTCCGTCCCTTATCATTTAAAAGGAAGAAAAAGACTTGCTAATTTACTTATATCCAAGATTAGACTAGGGGAATCCCTGCTTTCATCTACTGGTGTTGATTTATGTCTCCTTTCGGCGCAGACTTACTTGCTGTCTGCTAGTTGCACAACCCTTCTTCTTCTTGTTATGTGCCATGGAGTCGGTTCCAACTCATAGTGACCCTGTACAGGGTTTCTGAGGCTGTAAATCTTTACAGGAGCAGAAAGCCTCATCTTTCTCCCATGGAACAGCTGGTAGTTTTGAACTACTGACCCTGAGGTTAGCAGCCCGATTCTGATTCGTAACCTCTACACTTCCAACCCTTAGGAAGAGAGAAATTGTCACACCTCCAGCAGTGGTTTGGGAAACAAAACCCACTCATTCAGGCCCACACACATACACACACACTCATACACACACACTCACAAAATAGTCAGTGTATGTTTTAGTAAAGTTAATCTTGTGTGCAACTGTAGGACACCAAGAACATCAGGAAGTAAAAAAAAAAAAAAAAAAAAAAATCAAAACCTGTCTTTGAAAGAAGGTTGCTTTGATTCCCTCAGTAACTTTGTCTTGTTGATTAAAGGAAAATACAATTATCTGTGTTAATAGTTCCAAGCTTACAGGCCAGGCCCCTTCTGTCAGCTAGAGGAAAACACATCCAGGGAAAAGCAGAGACCAGTCTGACAAAGCCGCCTTTGGTGATCTAGTCTATTCTCCAGTTTCTTAAAGGACTTTTAATGATGCTCTGGTGACAGCACCTTAGAAATCAGATTGAATCAATTGTAGCACATTTTCAAAAGCAAGATTATGTGACAATGGGGTCCCCATCTTCCCCCCTCCCGAGCACGCCTGGCCACAAGGCCACTTGCCGAAGCTTTTCCACAGCTGTTGCCCAGCCCAGAGCTGCTGAGCTGCACCCCACCCGCCCCACCAGGGAGCCAAACCTTGGTGGCATGAGCTCGCCATCAATCTCAATTCCTCACACAAAACAAGAGTCACTAAAATCTCATTTGTGTCTCTTTTGCTGCTCAGGCCTCCACACAAACTTTTCTGCTCTTTGGAAGAGACTGATGTGGACTTAATTAAGTGTGGTAACTTATTTGTAAGGCTGTATTGAGGGAGGAAATGTGGTGCAGATGTGGTGTGAAATAATGGTGAATTGCTCTTGTGAAGAATACAAATCAGGGTGAGTGCCCATTATCTGAGGCCAAAAGAAGTTACTGGGCACTCAATTATCACCTTCTTTGTTACTGCAGCACACCAGATGGTTACAACACTGAAGGGTTTTCTATTATCATAACATTTTCCTCTTGGACCTTTTCTTCTTCTCCAATTCACCATAAGATTATTACCTTCTATGGGGAATTTATTGTTGGGAAGGGTACAGGGGTCACATAGAGATTTAGTAGAGGTGGCAGAAAAGGGGACAGCAGGCCCTGTCTTTTGCCTGAAAAGTCTGTTGGTGGACTCTGCTGTGCTTTGCGCCAATCCATAATAGCTCATGCAAAAGGACTACTTGGTCCTTTTCTCCCTCGGAATCCACAACTCCCCCTCTGCCCCCAATCCAGAGGACACAATTTTTGAATGTGACCGGCTGCTCTGCCTTCTGTCAAAGCATTTCCAGCCAAGTGAGCAGTTTTTCTTTTAATGAACTGAGTGGCCTTTAATAAAATGAATTCCCACTCATTGGCAGCATTGAGGTGAGGACAAAAGTAAATGAGCTTGTGAATATAGGGCTAGTCATTAACTTTGAGCACCCAACTTTATCATCTGCCCATCCCTTCCTGGCTCCAGAGAGCAGGGGGAAAAAAAACAAAACAAAACAAAAACAACTCCTTGGTAAATAAATAAATAAATAAAACTTCACACCGTGAAAATCTCTGAAGCAGCAAGCCCAGACGTGATGTTCACAGAACATGAGATGATTGGAATGATCCCAGGTACAGAGAAGTCTTCCTTATGAAAGAAAGACAACATGGCGACATGTTGAAACCACATGATACCCTATTGTTTGGTGCTGGATCACCTTTTGGAAAAAATGAATCCCCAAAGAAATCCAGGTGATGCTTCCTGACCTAGATTATAGATCAGCTGACTTCTCATCTCATAGGAAGCATATGTCATTGTTTCTTCCCTCACTAGCCTCTGCTCTTGGTCCCTGCTGCCTTTCTTCCACTCCTTTAAAAATGGCCCTTCTCATAATAGAGTTCTAATATGGAGAGAGTTCAGTTTTCTGCTGGTATGTCAAAGGAGCCAATAGCTCTCTGCGGTGAATTGTTGTTATGGTTGCACTGTTTGGTAACCGTAATGATGGTGCTGGGAGGTGTCATGCCTGTATGACTTTCCTGCCTAAGACAAAAGCACAGCCCTAGTGCTGTCTGCTTGAAATCTGATCGTGTGGTTTTCGAGGCTGGCACCCACATCCTACTTTGGGGTTAGCCAAATAAAACTGCATTTTGGTTTGGTGTTGCTAGCACTGAGGAAATGATGGGTCTGATCTTTGGTTCAGAGTTTATGTTTACTTAAACTGTGACCACCATAAGACGCACGTCCATTTTCCATGGCTGAACAAGCCTCCTCTCTCTTTCTCCCCCCGTGCTTCTCAAAGGAAAGTTTGCTCCTCTCCTCCTTATACGTATTCTCCTATTTAAAGCTATAGGCTTCATAATGCCTTTGGCTTCTCAAAAGAAAACTCAAAACGATGTCAAGTTACAGCCTCAAGAGTCCAAACGGAGTTTTGAAGGTTGTTTATGATTCACAAATACATAAAGCCACTGACATGCATTGCATAGATCTGATTTCAGCCTTGTCTTTCCTTTAATAAATGAAACAAGCTGTGCCAACAAAAAAATAATAATCAACTGTGAAAACGTCTGATTTTCTAAGCATGTAGCAGAAAGACCCTTTTTTCTCTAGCAGCAACTACAAGCACCAAAAAGGAGCTAATCAGAAACCCCCAAACCTGATTTGGCTGCAACTAGAAAAGAATGCATGTACGCTCTGGTAGTGTAGTGGTTACGACTCGGGCTGCGAACCTTAAGGTCAGCGGTTCTAAACTACCAGCCGCTCCATGGGAGAAAGATGAGGCTTTCTACTCCCGTAAAGATTTACACCCTTGGAAACCCTGTACAGGGTCGCTATGGGTCGGAACCGACTCGACGGCACTTAACAACAACAACAACAACAGCATGACCTTAGGCCCCGTTACCAAATTTTCCTAACCAAATGCTTCTTTCATCTAATTCCAAAAAGGAGTGTAAATATGTCATGAATATCTTTTGTGTGGTATATACACAATCATCCAGTATAATCTATCTACCAAAGAATAGGGGGAGTTATTGAAAAAAAAAAAAAAAAGATAATTAATTATTGCAGTGCAAGCTCAATTCTTTGTAAGATTGAAGTCTGAGATACATGTAATTGTATTCTCTATTGTGCCGATTATCTTTACTGTTCACAAAGGCAAGAGATTTTCAAAACTCAACAATGACAGAAGAATGTTCTGCGCTATTAAACAAGTCTATGGATTTTATTTTCCAGCTGGTGGCAGTTGTCTTACACTTCTTTCTTTATTCTTCAAATTCTGTAACAGGTGGAATCAGAAAACCACATATACCATATGCTTAGAACAGATTTACATGGGCCTAGAGATGTGGCAATGAATTCCTGGTGTGGCTTTGTGGGGTAATGCACAAGACTGCAAAGCCATTTGAACTGCAAGGTTGGCGGTTCAAGCTCACCAGCTGCTCCTCAGAAACCCTATACAGGGTCGCTATGGGTCAGAAATGACTTAACAGCACTTAACAACAACAACAAGAGATGTGGCAAAGACCTCATATAACAATAGGTCAATATAGAACTTCAGCAGTGGCTTGATGCTAAAAACAAAACAAAACAAAAAAATTATTGTGATGCCAACTAAGGATTATCTAATATAATCACTGGAGTCCTGGTGTGGCTCTGTGGGCTAATGCGTCTGGTGGCAAAGTCATTTAACTGCCAAGTCAGTGGTTCAAGCTCACCAACTGTTCCTTGGAAACCCTATACAGGGTCATTATGGGTCAGAATCGACTCCATGGCATTTAACAACAACAATATACTCACTAAAATTTGTATCTAATTGTTACTCAAGCAAACAAGTCATACATATCTCCTTATCTTCTGTGTAAGGTAAGATTATTGTTCAGAAATATACTTTGCCTTCCCTTCCATGGGGGCAATCTACTTCCTCACTCCATTGATGCTGGTCTTGCCACGTGATTTACTTTGGTCAAAGGCTTGAAATGTTCATACATGTTCCCCCTCGATTATTTTGCCTTAGCCAATATAATAAGAATATATTCAGGCTAGCCTACTGATCCCTGGAAAAAGAGAATGAATACATGAAACAGAGTTGAGATGTACCAGCCAATTCTAGGCCATATCCACCAAACCCCAGTCTGACCAGTTGTTTGAACAAGCCCACCTAATATCAGTAAATCTGTCCAGCTGAGCCAACCAAACTGTCAAAAAATGAGCAATAAGCTCTTGTTGTAGGCCATTAAGATTCTGTGGTGATTTGTTGTTGTTGTTTGTTGTTGTTAAGTGCCATTGAGTTGGATCCAACTCATAGCAATCCTGTATAGCATTCCCAAGGAGCAACTCATGGGCTTGAACTACCAACCTTGCGGTTCCAACCAACCTTGCAGTCCAGTGCATTAACTCACAATGCCACTTGTTACACAGCATTAATGCAGTAATTAAGAACCAATACAGCTTCTTGGAAATTATTTTATTGTAAGGCTGAAAAATCTAGTGCTATGACTCCCAATCTTAGTTTCCCAGAATTCTTAGATTTAATCTAATTAGGGTCCTACCGTCAATGCTTTTTAAAACTCTGCAAGTGATTCTAGTGAAAAATCAGGGTTGAAAACCATTGAAATATTTGAATAAGTGGTGATATACAAGAGGACTTAAGTATACAAGTAGACGGTACTCGAAAGCAAAGGCAGAGCCTGTAACTAGAAGACACATGGGGGGAGCGAGACAATCCACATATATAATCATTGTAGGTTTCAAACTTGTTTCCACATTTGAAACACATGGAGAACTTAAAAAGTTCTAATGCTGGTTCCACCCCCAGAGATTCTGATTTAATTTATCTGCATAGCAACTTGGGCATCTAAATGTTTAAAAGTTCCTCAAATGATTCTAATATGCAACCTGGGTTAATAACAACTACTATAGTTGGAGCAATTTAATAATGAAGACTCACTCATGAGGAATTTCAAGACTCTAGTTCTAGAATAGGCTGCAGTTTATAGAAAGTTGAGTTCATGGAGATGAAGAGAACCGAACTATTTACTTCTTGGACTTGTGATATGAGTTGTTTAAGGTCAGGATCAAAAAACAAGTAAAGTGTACTTGATGCCCCAAAGTTACTGAACTGAGGCATGTTGGGGTATCTTTGCAGCAAATAAGACTGTTAGGAGAGTTGGGATCTGGGTTTAAATAACTGGTAAGAGTTTAGGCAAGGGTTGGTAGTTGACCAACTGATTGACCTATCGGAATCAATTAGATAGCGCAAATGAGGCACAGCCTTTCTGGGACACATGTCTAGTAAAGTTACTGTTGTTAAATGGCATTGGGTTGGTTCTGACTCTTAGTGGTCCTTTATAGAGTTTCAGAGTAGCGGCTGGTGGGTTTGAACTGTTGATCCTTCGCTTAACAGACCAGTGCTTATCTTATAGTTCAATACCAGGATCCCCAAATTAGCCAATGTTTGCCCTCAGTACAATATTACAAAAGAGACTCAGAATCCGAAATGTTTTAACTCATAAATACAGATAATAATAATAATAATAATAAATTCCTTAGGAATGCTGCACAAGTTAAATAAAAATGATCTCCAAATAAATTGGGGCTTTTAGAATCTCAAGGTTACATAACCCCAATTATTCAGGGTAATTTTCATTTCAGCCCCTCCTTTTCAGTGCAGGTCATTTCAGAATCAAAAGCACTAACTCAAGAACATTCATAGAAATCAGTTTAGGCAGGACTTCTAAGCAAATCATGTAAGATGTGTGGTCCTAAAATAGAGATGGACTGTATTCTGGGTTCAGGCCTAGAGCAAGGCTATACTTCTTCTCTTCCTTTAAAATATGTCCTCTGTATACCGACACTCCCCTCATTAATATATTGAGTTGCTCCTTATTTGTTCTGATTATGAATATCAGGGCTATGATTTACATAAAACCTAAAAATGCAGGATGTGTACAAATGATTTTACTGTTTGAATGAAAAGTCAGTAAATATGGTCACCCAGAGATTTCTTGTATCACTTCATAATGTGAAAAATACATTGGGGCTTTCTGTTCCTGGAAAGGCTTACAGTTTCAGAAACCCTATGTAGGGTCACTATGAGTCGGAACCGTCTCCATGGCACACTACTACCACCACCACCACATCTAGGTACCAAAATTGTAGGGCACTGCGATAGTTTTATAGTTCTAGCAAAATGACCGTTTGATATCCAGGATCGTAATGGGTAAATGTATATGTTCTAGGATAGAGTTTATAAAGTTGTTATTAAGATGTCATTATGATTATTTCCTACATTTTCCTTAGTGAAAAGCTTTGTGTTCTCCAGTTTTCAGATAACAGTACTAATTTTTATTATAAAATTCAGGTTTTTTGTTTGTTTGTTTGTTTGTTTTTAATCCCCTTTCTCTGTCCTGTCCTTTTCTGTCCATACCACCAGTCTGTGTGTTACCTGACTTGGGAAAAACATGGCGTTGTGGGATAATGTGTCAGACTGCAAAGTCATTTGAACTACAATGTTGGTGGTTCAAGCTCACCAGCTTCTCCTTGGAAACCCTATACAGGGTCGCTAAGGGCTGGAATTGACTCGATGGCACTTAACAACAACAACATCAAGGAGAAGGAATCAATTATAAGCAGAAACATTTTTAATCTGCCAGGCAAATGAAGGGGTATGGCACTGAAGGATAAGTACTGGACTCCTAATTACAAACCCATCAGTCACTCCTTGGAAACCCTATGTTGTTGTTGTTAAGTGCAATAGAGTCAACTTTGACCCATAGCGACTCTGTATAGGGTTTCCAAGGAGCAGCTGGTGAGATTGAACCGCCAACCTTGCAGTTCAAATGGCTTTGCAGTCTGGCGCATTAACCCACAGTGCCACACCAGGACTCCTGGAAACCCTATGCAGGGTTGTTATTAGTCAGAACCAACTCAACGGCACTTTAAAAATAACAAATTTGAGTGTGGAAAGTGTTGGGCAAACCCTCTCTTCAGTTCCTCTGACTTCTGAGTCTGTGTTCTGTGTTCCCTCGGCCCACTGATTGGAGCTGTTGAGAATGTTTATGTTTGGAGACCTGAGCCATTAACGCAAGGTTGCAAACATTGCCAAGGTTATTTTTGTTGTTGTTGTTGTGTTTTAACAGAACTCAAAGACACACATGTCCCAAACTTAGCCATTGAAAAGAAGCTCAAACATAAACCTCACTTAAAATTCCTTTTATTTCTTCTCTCAACAAATATTAATGATGTCCCTATTATGTAACAGGCACTGTGTTAGGCAACAGAGACAAAATGGTGGGCAAACAAGATCAGGTTTCTGCCTTTACAAAGCATGCCGCCTATGAGGATAAATAATTAATAGATAAAAACTATTAAATAAAGATAAATGACACAAATGAAATTAAAATCACTTTTCAGGTAAGTGCTAAGAGGAGAGATGTTAAGGCATTCACTATGGTCAAGAACATGAGAAAAAATTTAATTAAGGAAGAAGTCATCAATCTAAGAAACATGCAAGACAAAACTGGAAGGCATGGCTAGTTTGTTATGAGTCAGAATTGACTTGGAAGCAAATGGGCACCTTGTAGATAGGTAAAGGGGGGTGGGGGATAGCTGCATTCCAGGAGGGTGGGACACCATATGGAAGAACCTGTGATGGGAAGGAGTGTGGAAACAGGAAAAAGACTAGCATGACTCATATAAAGGAAGAGCGAATTCATGGTGCATGAAGAAGTTTATGAGGTGGGAGGAGACCAGACCAATAAGGGGTCTGGGGGTCAGCACTGTGTACTCTCTGCTCAGAAAGCAATGAGAGGCCATGCAGATGTTTGAAGCTAGTGGTAATAGGATTCCTCTGTATGGTTAAAGAGCCCAGCTGCCAACCTAAATGTCAGTGATTCAAATTCACCAACTGCTGTTCCTGAGTAGGAGAAAGATGTTACAGTCTGCTTCTGTCAAGGTTAGAGCCTTAGAAACCCTATGAACAATTCTACTCTGTTCAATATGGTCGCTATGAGGCAGAATCAACGAGACGGCAATGGGTTTTTGGGGTATTAACCTGAGTGAATGTAGTGGAGGGGGAGGGTGTAAAATGGCTATGGTTGAAGACTTTGAAGGAGTTGTTGCTTTCCAGATAAGATAAAACGGAAGCTTACATCTCTGGTAGCATAGTGGTTACGAATCCGGCTGCTAACCTCAGGGTCAGCAGTTCGGAACTACCAGCTGTTCCGCCGGAGAAAGATGAGGCTTTCTGCTCCCGTAAAGATTTACAGCCTCAGAAAACCTTTGCAGGATTGCTAAGACTCCACTGTACGTAACAACAAAAAACAATCTAAGGAGTCCTGGTGTGGCGCTGTGGGTTAATGCACCAGACTGCAAAGCCGTTTGAACTGCAAGGCCGGCGGTTCAAGCTCACCAGCTGCTCCTTGGAAACCCTATACAGGGTCACTATGGATCGGAACTGGCTCAACGGCACATAACAACAACATATTAGAATAATGGTTACAGTTTTGGAGACAAATAAACACAACTGAGATTTATTGAAATTGGTCTGGAGAAGGGATGAGGGAAAGGACTCAAGGATGATTTGCTTAATGGAATAAATGTTGGTATCATGAGGTAGGATGTAAAGCCCAAAAGAAGAAAAGGTGATGAGATCATGAGTCTAGTTTTGGAACAATTGGATTTGGAGTGTCGTGAATCTTTATGAGTTGGACTCAACTCAACAGTAGCGGGTTTTTAATTTTGTTCACAGAATAGAATGAGTATATATTTATTGAACATCTACGTATTGCTACACAATATTCTAGGCATTAGACAACACTGGCAAATTTATGGACAAATCGATCCTCTTATTAGGTATATATTCTAGTAAAGAAGACAAAATAAATAGTAAGTAATAAATGTATAATATCAACAAAAGAGAGTAAGAGATTTTATGGCTAAAACTAGAGCAAGATGGGAGAAATAAAGGTAATGGTGTTGCTGTTGCAGGTAAGTTGGTAAAGGAGGTTCTCTGTGAGGAAGTTATACAGATATCTCAAACACATGAATGAGCAAATCACACAAATAAGAGAGTAAAAGAACACTTGGGCAGTGGAGAAAAGAAAGTGCCAAGTCTCTGGAACATGCAGAGTATGTTCTACAAGCCGAGCCCTGCCAGTTTCATGTTCACCCAAGCCTGTGGACCCAAATGGGTTTATGCTAGAGCCTCTCTGAAGATGCTCCCATTAGACATGGCATCAGAAAAAGGCAAATCTGCTGTCTATTATTGTGTCATCTTGGTGTTTTTCGTTTGCAAATTTTCTGTGGTTTCACTAAACTGAACCAGAAGGAGTCTGAATAGATCTATTGCTCCGGGAAACTAACTTAGAAGCCAGTTTGAAGTCCGGTTTCTTGGGTCATAGCCAGCTTCTCCAACTCACCTCTAGCAAGACTGATTCTGTTTTTCCTCCCTTGCTAAAGGAAGACATGTTTTCTAGAGGCACATTGAGATGGATCTAACCCAAGGTACACGGGTAGTCCAGGTAGGCATTATTTTATTGGACCTAAATGTCTCAGTTTAGGGCTGAAGCAAGACAACATTTTTGGCATATTGACATCCATGCCTCAGGAATAGTTTGCCTTTCATGCCACGGATTTGTGTGGACGAGCAATAAAGCTACAGGATTCTTTTTGGGAGTCTTAATCTTTCAGAAAGGAAACTTTTGGGTAGCATTTTACTCAGCTGGGCTGCATCCTCATGGCAAGGGAGCCATTCTTTCATTTTAAGTCCTTTATTCTAGAGACCTAACTGGTTGCCTGTAAGTCAGATTCCATCAAATCAGATTTGTGCAAGCTCTTAAAACAATAATAAAAGCTCTGACAATAGCAGACGCACAGTCCTCATGGCAGGAGTTGGCTGGAGTTCAATCTCAGATTCCCTTATTTGGAACATGTGCCTTCCATTTTTCTCTGGCCTACACATTCCCTCCTTTTCACCTGTTCACATCACTTAGTTTCATTTCCCGCTTATCCTTTAGTGGCATTGGCACATAGGACTCCTAGTTTCATCCACTATTTTATTCTTGTCACCCAGATCCTTTGAGACCTGCATAGGGAATGGCGTCAGCATGGTGTCTATATTCAGTGCCCTTACTATCTTCTACAGTGTATTAAAAGTGAGACAAAGACTGCTTTGTTTCTTCACCTTAACATCATTAAATGTGATGTTGTTGTTATTGTTAAGTGCCATCAAGTGCCATCAAATTCAACCCTATACAGGGTTGAACCATGGCTGGTAGGTTTGAACCACCGAACTTGAGGTCCAGTGTGTTATCCTGCACAACTACAAAATGCAGGCTTGTGTTTGTCTTAGAAGGGGAGGCAAACCATTATAGAGGACTAATGGAATTTTTTTCAGCACATGAAGATTAACAAGAATGCTGGCTCCATACAATAAGCACTGGACTACAAACCACAAGATCGATGGTTCAAGCCTGCCAACTGCTCCTTGGGAGAAAGATGAGGCTTTCTGTTGCCACGAAGATTATATATAGCACTGAAAACCCTGTAAAGATTCACTGTGAGTCAGAACTGGCTTGGTGGTGCTTAACAACATGAGAACTGATCTCATCTCTACTCTTTGTAATAAAGTTTCAAGCTATTTAGACAAAAAAGAAAGATTTGGGGAAAGGTTTCAGCCACTTCCTAAACTGTATGCTCCTAGAGCCAGATGTCTTTGTTTGTTATTTATTTCCAAGTGACAAGTCCATGGCATGTGGGAGGTCTTAATAGGTATGTTTCTTCATTAATGAAACTCACAATTCCATTATGCATCAGTTTTCCTGTCCACCTATGTCCCTAGTCAGATCTGCTTGTCCACTCCCAGATAACTGAGTCAGAATCACACCATATACAAGTGTTGAGTGGGCTCATAAATTCCATTTTGATTGAAGTTGCTCAAAATGGTTGCGGCAGCATCAAGAGGAAGAAAGAGTTTTCGATGGAGGCCAACTATCCATGGAACAAAATATAATTTTCCTCTTGTTCAGTTTGAAAAACATCTTCCTTTAATTAATTAGCCCTGAATTGGTTTCCTAAGGCAGATGAACAGCTGGCCTGCACTTCTAATTGTACAAGAAGTTAGGTCTGGGAGTATATTTTAGTATCTGCTACTTCATCTAACAGCTTTAGGACATATTTTGAACATTTTGTTATGAGCTTTCCTATATATTACTGCCTGTGACTCTCCCTTTGGTGGCTGCCAACACTGATTGGAACTCCTCTACTACTTTCTGAGTAGAAGTATGTGAGGGAGGAAGTTGGAAATACATGAATAAGATCTAGATCTAGTGAATACTTTGAAGAATACCAGGAGTTTTTTGTGAAAATGTCAGTCATGCAGGGTAACTTGGATTAGAACTTTTGGTATTTTTTTCCTATAGATATTTTTTGTTCCACATTTAATGCAGAGAGCTATGCTCTGTAGATTTGGGGTAGCTGAAAGCAGAATCTTCAGAAAAATCATGCTTCTTCCTGACTTTGAGCTTGATGTCCTTGAGTGGGGACTGGGAATCTTGCCTTTGAGGACAGACAACAAGGAGAAAACAAAAATATTTTTGATTCTCTGAGAAAGGGATCTGTGGCTACCGGGGGTGGATGGGGGGGGGGTTGGGGGGTGGAGGGGAGGGAATTCACACAAGTGTGATACTCACACTGTGATTCCTGGCAAGGATCTGATAGGGTCAAAACCTCCAAGGAAAAATGCAGATGGTGTTTCGGGGGGCTGGACTCTGAAATCCAGCATCATATATCTATGTGACTCTGAGCTCTGTGTTATTCTGAGGGACCATTTGGATTTGAATTGTGACGAAATGGAGTCTAATACTTTCCCTCTATTTCCACAGATGTTGAAATTCCCACAGGAGGATATCAGAACCTAAAAAGTGGCTGTAAATGAATTTTGGCAGTTTAGCAGAATAGGGATGCAGGGATTGAGGATGATTTAAAGAAAATTATAAAGAAATGTATTGTCAAGTCTTACATTCCAAAATTTCTTTATTATGTCATGGTTGGTTAAGTCCAAGTATCCAGCTAGTCCATTTTGTACGCCCACGCACATAGGGTAAGGAAAATGAAAGTAGTTGTTGTTGTCGGTTTCCATGGCATTGACTCCTGGTAAACCAGTGTACAATAGAACCAAAATTACCTGGTCCTGTTCCATCTTCTCTGTCCCTGGAAAGTTCAAATCCTTTGTTGAACCTTTTGTGAACCTTAACTACTTTGCAACCAAGGGGCTCATCTCCAAGCACGATATCAGACAATATTCCGTTGTGATGTAGAGTATTCATTGGTTAATTCTCAGTAATAGATCATCAGAGCTTTCTTCCTACACTGTTTGGAAGGTCCACTGAAACCTATCTACAGTGAGTGACCCTGCTGGTATTTGAAATACTAGTGGCATATCTAACAATATCATAGCAACATGCTTGTCACCACAGTACAACATACTGACAGATGGCTAGTGGAAAATGAAGGTAACACACATAAATAATGTTTACAGACATATCAGGTCTCAAGTGTCACCTTTCTACCCAGATCAAACAAGAAATCAGTAAGAAAATAACTAATATAATGTGAAACCCCAAAAATGGTGTAACCCATTGCTATCAAATTAATCCCAACTCTCTGAAAACAGTAGAATTGCTCCATTGGTTTCTGAGTCTATAAATGAAGCACATTGCCTTTGCAACATGTGGTAGGCTCAAACCAGTGACCTTTTGGTTACACCTTATCTTTCTCCTGCGGAACAGCTGGTAGTTTCAAACTGCTGACCTTGCGGTTCACAGCCCAATTCGTAACCACTACGCTACCAGAGCTTATATATATGTATATTTGTAGAGAGAGAGAGAGAGAGAGAGAGTCCTGATGTTGCGCTGTGGGGTTATGTGCTGGAAAGCAAAGTCGGTATAAACCGCAAGGTTGGCAGTTCAAGCTCACCAGCTGCTCTTTGGAAACACTATACAAGGTCGTTATGGGTCAGAATCAACTCAATGGCACTTAAGGACAACATGTATAATTAAAAAAAAACAAAAACAAAACAGAAAAAAAAACCTCTCGTCCTCCAGCTATTTATGATTCATTTGGAGACACAGTCCTGTTATTTGCTGTTTTTGTTAAGTGCTGTCAAGTCGATTCTGACTCTTAGCAATCCATTATAGGGTTTCTGAGGAGCAGCTGGTAAGTTTGAACAGCTGACCTTATGGTTAAGAGTCCAGTGCTTATCCTACAGCACCATACCAAAACTCAATTATTATTGTTATTACTGTTAAGTGCCATCAAGTTGGTTCCAACTCA